>NC_091767.1:110842585-111148914 GCF_029378745.1 Bos indicus | reverse complement strand
GGGCTCTGTAACTTCCTCGCCTCTGGGAGGGGAGTGGTCAGGGCGAGTGTGCAGAGGGGGTGTTGCCAGGTTAAAGGCAAGCACTCCCTTTGAAAGCTGTGGCCTGATGCCCATGCATAAACACAGCCCACACGGACCGAGGCTGGGGACGCGCTGGCAAGCACGCGACTCGGTGACAGCCCTGCAGGTCCCAGAGCAGACCCCCAGGTGGTGATTTTAGTTCTTTCCTGTGAAGGAGGGACCCAAGAGTTAATGTCCTCCCTGAGACAGATACCGGACAACCAGGGGGTCTGCTGAACGGAGCACAGGGGCCTCGTCCAGGTTTCACCCCGAATTCCTCTCGCCGGCAACCGCAGCTGCTGAGGACTAGGTCCTCGCTGAGCTGGGGGCTCTGAAGCCCTGTCTGTTTACAGTGGGGGTGGTTTGCAGGGTGGGGAAGGTATCACAGAGGGAAACAGGAGTATCAGGTCGTTTGATTATTTTCTTCAAACACCCACAGGCCTCTCTCCAGGGGGCTGCACTGGACACTTACTTGCTAAAACATGTAAATGCGTTGAAAGGAGAGCTGGTGGTCACAAGCCTGGTCGGGCCATGGGCTTCCGCGCCCTGCGTTCTCCTAATCACTGCTCTCAGGGGATGTTCTTCTTGCTTTTCCTTTCAGGGGAGAAAATCAGGCATAAACGCTGCCCAGGACAGTGGGAGGCAGGGGATGAAGGGGACAGGGGTCCCGTGTTTGTGAGACCACGTGGCCACCCCCAGGGAGGACAAACCAGCGGAGGGTCAAGGCAGTGCAGAGAGGGCGGAAGTGATCCCAGGCGGCTTTCGTCTTTCCCTAAAGAGCCTCCGGGCGGTGAGGTCCCTGTGCCCCTGCTTCCGCCAGCTTCCTGAGGGTGCGTCTTCTCCACGTGGGCAAAGGGTCCGGTGAGATTCACATCCCAGGGCAGGAAGGGGATGAAGACAGGACAGAGGAGGCCGTGGCGCCCGTGGCGGACACGCCTGGAGACGCCACACAGGTTCACAGAAAAGCACGCTGTTCCAAGGCCTTCTGATATTAACCCAAACGCTTCTACCAGTTAATATGGGCACAATTGGATCCCAAGACAAGCAAGCCATTTGTCACTGTGGGGACACTTTTTCTTCAGGACACAGAAAGCAATTTTAAAAAGTAATAAAGTACTAAAGGGGGAGTGTCAGGTCAGAAATTACTTTTTTTTTTTAATGTTTTATGCCTCTATTTTTCTAATGCCTTAGAGTGCTAAGCAAATCCTCATCACGACCACTTGTGTGTAGACACTTCTGCTTTGCTCTCGGGGGCGGAGGCCCTGATCCCCGCAGGCTCTTCCGACGCCCGCGGCTCGGACGGCGCCATCACTGGGGGTAACAGCCCACCCTGCACGTCCAGCGCTTCCAGGGCGGACGGGGCGCCTGCTGGCCCAGACCCAGACCTTCCGCAGCTCGCTCGAGGGTGCCCCCCAGACCCTCTTCAGGATGCAGTGTCCCCTCTGTTAGGCCCACGTGGCCCCACGTCCAGAGAACAGGCAAATAGAGAGGCAGGTGTGGCCCACAGCACAGCGTCTACGCCCCAGGAGTCGGCGTCAGCCCGTGGGGAGCTCCAGGCTCAGCCCTGCAAACATCCCACTCGCTGCCCACCCCCCGGCCGCTCACCAGATCCCACCCCTAAACCCCCTGCACGGCCCCTTCCAGGCAGCCAAACCCCTGCAGAATCCACCAGAACTCAGGCAGGCGAAATGTGCGGACGTCAACTCTGAGTCCCCAGGGGTCAGCATCCCCCAGAGGCCCCACGCAGGCCCAGGAGGCCCCTCGGATCTCAGGGGCTGGGGCAGGCCTGGCTGCATGGGCCCCGGTGGGGAGGCAGGCACAGCAGCTGAGAGCCGGGGTGGGGTTAGTCGTCTATTCCACAATAAAATTCAATTACAGATTTAATCTTTCCACCCAATGAATATATGTGCACGCTCAGTCACTTCAGTTGTGTCCGACTGCGACCCCATGGACCGTAGCCCACCAGGCTCCTCTGTCTGTGGGATTCTCCAGGCAAGAATACTGGAGTGGGTTGCCATGCCCTCCCCCAGGGTATCTTCCCCATGCAAGGATTGAACCGTGTGTCTCCTGCATCTCCCACGTTACAGGCAGATTCTTTACCGCTGAGCCACCAGGGAACCTAATGAATATATGTCAGTTCAGTTCAGTCACTCAGTTATGTCCACTCTTTGCGACCCCATGAATCGCAGCATGCCAGGCTTCCCTGTCCATCACCAACTCCCAGAGTTCACTCAGACTCACGTCCATCGAGTCAGTGATGCCATCCAGCCATCTCATCCTCTGTCGTCCCCTTCTCCTCCTGCCCCCAATTCCTCCCAGCGTCAGAGTCTTTTCCAATGAGTCAACTCTTCGCATGAGGTGGCCAAAGTACTGGAGTTTCAGCTTTAGCATCATTCCTTCCAAAGAAATCCTAGGGCTGATCTCCTTCAGAATGGACTGGTTGGATCTCCTTGCAGTCCAAGGGACTCTCAAGAGTCTTCTCCAACACCACAGTTCAAAAGCATCAATTCTTCGGCGCTCAGCCTTCTTCACAGTCCAACTCTCACATCCATATATGACCACAGGAAAAACCATAGCCTTGACTAGACAGACCTTTGTTGGCAAAGTAATGTCTCTGCGTTTGAATATGCTATCTAGGTTGGTCATAACTTTCCTTCCAAGGAGTAAGTGTCTTTTAATTTCATGGCTGCAGTCACCATCTGCAGTGATTTTGGAGCCCAGAAAAATAAAGTCTGACACTGTTTCCACTGTTTCCCCATCTATTTCCCATGAAGTGATAGGACCGGAGAAGCTCTATACAGTCAGCAAAAACAAGACTGGGAGCTGACTGTGGCTCAGATCATGAACTCCTTATTGCCAAATGAATGTATGTAGTTCCACCTAAATTACTGTGCCATTTCATGGCTTTGGGGACAGGACGCAGAGAGCTGGTCCAACTGCTCAAGACCAGGGGGCTTGAGAAACATCTGAAGGGTCAGTCACCCCAGGCGGCCTCTGGGCTGGGCTGTCACCTGCTGCATGTCTGCCTCCCTCACACACAGGCTGCAGCCCCAGCCCCCAGTGTGGTGGTGCTGGGGGTCCTCTGGGAGGTGACCAGGGTTAGATGGGGCACAGGCTGCAGCCCCAGCCCCCGGTGGGTGGTGCTGGGGGTCCTTTGGGAGGTGATCAGGGTTAGATGGGGCACAGGCTGCAGCCCCAGCCCCCGGTGTGATGGTGCTGGGGGTCTTCTGGGAGGTGATCAGGGTTAGATGGGGCACAGGCTGCAGCCCCAGCCCCCGGTGGGTGGTGCTGGGGGTCCTCTGGGAGGTGATCAGGGTTAGATGGGGCACAGGCTGCAGCCCCAGCCCCCGGTGGGTGGTGCTGGGGGTCCTTTGGGAGGTGATCAGGGTTAGATGGGGCACAGGCTGCAGCCCCAGCCCCCGGTGTGGTGGTGCTGGGGGTCCTCTGGGAGGTGACCAGGGTTAGATGGGGCACAGGCTGCAGCCCCAGCCCCCGGTGGGTGGCGCTGGGGGTCCTCTGGGAGGTGACCAGGGTTAGATGGGGCACAAGGGAAGCGCCCTGTGATGGGGTTGGTACCCTGGATGGAACACAGAGAGCGTGGAGCTCCATCCATGCCCCGTGTGAGCACATGGCCAGGAGGTTTCTGTCCGCGAGCCAGGAACTCCTGCCCAGACGCCACAGCTGCACCTCCCTCCCTGACCACCCTCCTCAAAGCTGCGAGAAATCACCATTTGCTGCGGAAGACCCCAGTCTGTAGTGTTTCTGTTACAGCCGCCAAGTCCCTAGGATGAGGTCCTACCTCGCTCTCCCCCTGGGCTCTCACTGTAACGCCTCCACTGGGACCCATCCCCCCTGCCAGGCCCACCCTATAGGACCAGTCACCCCCAAACTCCACCTCTGCAGCCCCGGCCTTCGCCCATCTGGACAGGCCCCTTCACTCACCACCACCACGCCAGGAAGATCACTCACCTGATACTGTTTCTGCGACTCAACACATCTTTTAAAAGCTAATCCTATTCATTTGCTTTCTAGTTTCAAGGAAGGGAGAGGGCAGATTTTATCTTCTTGGGCTCCAAAATCACTGCAGATGGTGACTGCAACCAGGAAATTAAAAGACGCTTGCTCCTTGGAAGAAAAGCTATGACCAACCTAGAAAGCATGTTAAAAAGTAGTCACATCACTTTGCCAACAAAAGTCCATATAGTCAAACTATGGCTTTCTCAGGAGTCACGTACGGATGTGAGAGTTGGACAGTAAAGAAAGCTGAGCACCAAAGAATTGATGCTTTTGAACTGTGTGTCACAGAAGACTCGAGAGTCCCTTGGACTGCAAGGAGATCCAGCTAGCCTACCCTACAGGAAATCAGTTGTGAATATTCATTGGAAGGACTGATGTAGAAGCTGAAGCTCCAATACTTTGGCCACCTGATGTGAAGAGCCAACTCACTGGGAGAAAAAAAAAAAAAAACCTTGATTCTGGGAAAGATTGAAGGCAGGGGGAGAAGAGGGCAGCAGAGGATGAGATGGTTGGATGGTATCGCTGACTCAATGGACATGAACTTGAGCAAACTCCAGGACTCCAGGAGACTGTGAAGGACAGGGGAGCCTGCTGCGCTGCAGTCCACGGGCTGGCAGAGTTAGACATGACTTAGCGACTGAACAACACATCAGGAGTCGGGAGGGAGCACTCTGCGTCTCAGGGACAGCCCTTTCTCCCTCCCCCGTCCCCCTCAAGGCCCTTCTCCGTGTCGCCTCTCCTCTCTGTCTGTCATCACGCTGCCCTCCCTCCCTCTCATGTGGCTGTTGAAAAGTTGAGAGCAAGATTTAGCATCCAATGTTAGCAACTTTCTCCAATCCTGAGAGATATTCTTATTCCTCCTTCTCGTGATTATTATGTATCATTATCTATTGATCCTTATTTTTATGATTGTTATTTCACATATGATCTACTGTGAGCTACCCCGAATCCTTTTGGAGTTTGGCAAATATAAAGAAATCATAGATCCATACTGAATGTAAGACATCATCTGAAAGTATTTAGAAAGAGAGAGGGGAAGTCATGATATGAAGGCCTCATGATTTTTATTCTTCAAAGCTTTCAAATATTTCTGGTAAACTGAGGACTCCACTCACATGGGTCCTTGGGTCTTTCTCTGTCAAGGAATTCTATGACCTTGAAACTGAAGGTTTTGAAACACCAACACATAAAAGGTGATGGAAGGCGCTCTATTTGATGATGGTAAGTACAGCTCAAGCATAATGGGATTTTAATCCTACAGGGAGGCTTCGGGGCTGGCAGAAACCACACGCCTCTCTCACTTCCCGGGCTGCGGTGTGCACTGCCCCGCAGGGCTCGGAGCCGGAACGCCGGGTATCGACTGAGGACCCTCTGATGAACTCCAGACAGTCTGCATCCACAGCAGAGCGAGGCCGCTGCAAAATCGATCCGAAACCTGGGCGCCGAGGAAACACTGCTGCAGGGAGAGGGCTTTAGTTTGTGTTTTTAACTATTGCTTAACCTAGAGGGGCAACTGAATCCGTATGAACACTTTCTCAAAGGAAAACGCAAAGCCTAGTCGATGCAAATAACGGATGACAGTATGGAAAGAGGCCTGAAGCCTCACCTGCCTTCTGCGCATCTCGGCACAGGGTCAAGGCCCTCACCCCGCGGGGGCGACCCCTCAGAGAGTTCAGAGCAGGCGGGCACTTCCAGCCGGGATCACAGGCAAACCAGAGAAGCACTTCCTGCCCGGACCACACAGACAGCAGCGACTCTGCCGTGGCTGAGGGCAGACCCTCAGGGGCTGTGTGCCTTTCGTTCCTTCATGTTGACCCCAGGGTTAACCCACACCAGGGCACAGAGGGGAAGCCCACCTTCCGTCAGAAGCACGGAGGAAGCAGCAATGCAGGAGGAGAAACCGCACTCACGTGAAAACACCTGGGAGCTCCCAGAGACAGGCCCAGCATGGGTGGTTTCTCTGGGAATTCACAGTCCCGGGGCTGCCGCCACCAGCGTGTCCGGTAACCCGGGGACACTGTCCACACCTTGGTGTGTGTGAGGTGTGGTCCAGCAACCCAGGGATGCTGTCCACACCGTGGCCCGTGTGCAAACTCGACCACAGCGCAGGGCCGGGCATGCTTGTGGCTGACCTGGGGCTGCTGGGAGGAGGCTCAGGCGCTTCCAGGACCTCCTGGATCAAGTCTCCACAAGGCCGGCTCCCTCTGGGAAGCAAATTTCTAGCGTGAGCAGCACGTTCATTCTCAATCAGGAGGGTGAGGCCCTGCCCGGTGCAGTCTCATTGTCTGGGGGCTTTTCCATCACGAGATCGCTGGTGGTCCTGACACTTCAGATCACCCCAAAGCCACAGATAATTGACAAATCGCGCACTATGCAAATCACTGCTAATGCCCAGCAATTAAGACCAGAGTCACAGCTAAGCTGCAGTTCATTGAAATTTTATTTTTCATGCAAAACAGCAAAAGCCTCGTTCTGAGCAGAGACACAAGGACCAGCGAAATTCTCCTCATCGCTCTAAATAGACGGACCATTCTGGGGTGGCGAAGCACACTTGCCAGTCAGTGCCTCGTCCCGATGAAACGGAGTCATTTCCTTTCCTGTCTCCTGCCTGAAATAAACGCCAATAGAGGGGAAAAGACTTGGGGGGGCGGGGATCGGAAGTGAGGGGAGGCGATGAGGCTGAGTCTCTGGGTGGAGAAGCGAGACGGGAAGTGTAGCAGACGCGCTTTGCAGCAGCTGCACCATCCTCACAGACAAAGGAGCTGCTGGAGGGGAGAAGGCGAGCCCCCCAAGTCTGGCCCCACGCCCCACCCCTCCTCCAGCCACTTCAGCGCCCTGGCCACAGGGCGGGTCTCACACAACCTTGGCAAACCCCCAGCAAAGACAATGACTCTGGAGCATAGGAGGCTGGCCAGGTGTGTCCTGGGCCAGACAACGCACAGGTGTGACTGCACGCCTGGGCCACTTCACGGCCAGAAGGGAAGGAGTCGTGGCACCGTGGACACCCCCCACCCCGCCCCAGGAGCACTGTTTCCTCCGGGCAGCGACTCCTAAACCCTGAGCCCTTCACGGCTCCTCCTAACTGCGCTGGGAACGCGGCGCCAGTCAGCATCACAGCTCACACGGGCTGCTGAGGACTCGGGGCCTCAGGGGCATCGCCCGCCGGGGACGGGGAGCCAGATGGCCTCCGTGACAGGCCCGGAACGCGAGCCCAGGATGCCGGCCGCGAGGACGAGCACCGAAGGATAAAGCTGGGCGAGCGGCAGGCCGGGCGTTGGACCGAGGCCACTTCTCCAGGCCCGGGGGGAACAAAGGCTGTTTCCCGGAGCCGCACAGGAGATGCCTGGGCTTCAGAGGACAGGGGCTTGTGGGGAGCCGGCGAGCCTGCTGACCGAGGCGGGCGGCTCCCCCCGCCGTCTGCCACCGCCCTCCCGCTGTCCCTGGCTCCGGTCCCTTTAGACTGGGGGCGGGGGTGGGGCACTCCAGGGGCCTCCCAGGTTGGAGCCCCTCACCAGCCAGAGCCAGAGTGGGAGGGGGGAACAAACGCAGCGGAACCACCTCCCCAGGGGCACTTACGGCCCCCGGGGCCAGCAACCTCACACCACCCCAAGCCAGGAGCTTTTTCTCTTTCCGTTTTCCTAAAAGCTCGGTTGCTCAGTCGTGTCCGACTCTTGGTGACACAATGGACTGCAGCCCTCCAGCCTCCTCTGTCCATGGGATTCTCCAGGCAAGAACACTGGAGTGGGCTGCCATGCCCTCCTCCAGGGGACCTTCCCGACCCAGGGATCGAACCCACGTCTCTTTTGTCTCCTGCACTGGCAGGCATGTTCTTTACCACTGGCGCCACCTGGGAAGCCCTTCCTGAAAGCACCACGTGCCATTTCTAAATAAGACGCTGTTTCAGCTGAGGGCACAAGCTGCCCTCCCCAGGCGGGACTGACTCCCGGGACCGCTCATCCTGAGACCCCCACGCACGGGGTTAACCGCCTGACCTCTCTGTGCTCTCAGCACCCCCCAGACCTCCCCCAAAGGACCCCCAAACAATAAGAAGCCCCGCCCTCCAAGGGCATCAGGATGTAGCCCCGAGCTTGCTCCGGGAATGCCTGGCCCCCGGGGGAGCTGACGGCACGAGGCTCAGCGCCAAGGAGACAGTGCCCTGCACGGTGCCCACTGGGGTGTGGGAGGTGCACCCTCAGGGGACCCAAACCCGTGTCAGAGGCTTTTCTGGGACCACTTCCCTCTGGGGGCCTGCCCTGACTTCCTGAAGCAGAGCACTCAGGTGCCCTCTGTGCCCCAAGGCTGACCTGCCTCTCTGCCCCCGGGGCCTCCCTCCTCTCGTCCCTGAACACGGAGCTGACGCCCGCCCGCAGCGAGGTGCTTCCGGCTAGAGCCCAAAGGGGATGAGGAGGTGAGGCACCAGCAGCCAAGGACTCATCGATCTTTCTCCCGCCTGCTGCCCCTGACCCCCCAGAGACCCCCCAACACACACCCAGGGATGGGGGTGCTGAGAAAATGGCGGGGCATCTATCAGAGACCCTGAAACACACACCCGGGATGGGGGGGCTGAGCACACGGCAGGGCGTCTATCAGAGATCCCCCAACACACCCCGGGGACTGGGGTGCTGAGAACACAGCGGGGTGTCTATCAGAGACCCCCCAACACACACCCGGGGACAGGGGGGCTGAGCACACAGCGGGGCATCTACCAGAGAACCCCCAACACACACCCCGGGGATGGGGGTGCTGAGCACATGGTGGGGCATCTATCAGAGACCCCCCAACACACACCCGGGGACAGGGGGGCTGAGCACACAGCGGGGCATCTACCAGAGAACCCCCAACACACACCCCGGGGATGGGGGCACTGAGCACATGGTGGGGCATCTATCAGAGACCCCCCAACACACACCCAGGGACAGGGGGGTCTGAGCACACAGTGGGGCTTCTATCAGAGACCCCCCAACACACACCTGGGGACAGGGGGGCTGAGAACATGCGGTGCATCTACCAGAGACCCCCCAACACACACCCGGAGACAGGGGGGCTGAGCACACAGCGGGGCATCTACCAGAGAACCCCCAACACACACCCCGGGGATGGGGGCGCTGAGCACATGGTGGGGCATCTATCAGAGACCCCCCCAACACACACCTGGGGACAGGGGGGCTGAGCACACAGTGGGGCTTCTATCAGAGACCCCCAACACACACCTGGGTACAGGGGGGCTGAGAACACGTGGTGCGTCTACCAGAGACCCCCCAGCCCACACCCGGGGACGGGGTGCTGAGCACCCGGCTCTGTCCTGAGCCAGGAGATCTCGAGTCCTCGTGCTTTGACAGTGCCCCAACTCCCTCCCCGTCAGGCTGTCAGAAGCCCTTCCTCAACAGAGGGCAAGGAGCCTCTGGCATCAAACCCACACCCCCTCAGCGGTTCTGGGCTCCTGACAGCCACTAGGGGGCCAAAGCATCCATGGGATCAGGCCGGCCGCTGAAGCTCTGGCCCATGACACTGAACAGGAAGGACTCAATTCATGACTCGTTTGGATCTCAGGTCTCAGTTCAGGGCCTGGAAGCAGGCGTGGTTATTTCTTCTCCCTTTCCTCATGTGCCCCTGGGAATCCCTGTTTCCTCAGGTTTGGAGATGTAAACCCTCCATGGGGGTGTTTTCCTTCTGCATTTTTTCCAATCATAAAATCTACATCTCTGAACAACTGAGATTTATCAAGTGCCATGTGTTAAGCATGCAGGCACATTTTAAAGATGTGGTTTTTTTTTTTAAGAAATAAAGAATTTCTTTTATTTTTAAAGAAATAAAGATTATTCCCTTTGAGGGGAGAGAAGGGCCCAGAGTGTATACAGGAAGAGGATTTATTTTTTACTCTATGACTATACAATTGATGGTTTAGTTTTGAGCATGACTTACCTTTTCTTTGCAAAAAAAGGAAAATTAAAGTAATTTAACTGGCGTTGCTAGTTGTTACTGCACATGCTCCGAAATATTTGCCAAAATGTACTTGAAAAAAGAAAGACATTCACTGCAACATTCTTTGAAATAGCAAAACACTAAAACCACTGAGGTGTCCATGAACAGAGGGCAGAGGAGGGCAGAGGCGGATGTCTGCAGCTGTGAGAAGCCAAGGGGGGTGGGGTCAGTGCGGGAAGGTCCTGGGAGGGTTTAAGCAGGAAAAAAGGCAAGTAAGGGCTGACTGTGTACCTTATGTTTTTTCACTTAAACATTTTTACAATAAGTAACAGTTCTCTCTGGGAAAGAATCATAGAAATTCAGTAGGTGCCTTTGGTGAGATGGAGCAGGGTGGGAAGGATTTTGTTTTTTATTCTGTGTTTCCTGAACTAGAATTTTCTCCCATTGTACCTGTGTGCTGGGAGGAAAACAGACATGTTCTGTAACTCAGACGTACCCACCAATGTCCCTGGTTGGACGCGGTGCAGAGTCAGCATGGGATTTCCGGTCAAGACGGCAGGTTCCCCCAAGGGCTCGGTCACACAATCTCCGCTCTTCTCCCAATGCCCCAGGGGAAGCTCTCGAAATAGAGCAGAAACGGAAGGAGAGAAACTCTCTCACCTGGAGAGAGCTGGGAAACAAAGATATTTTAATTTTTGAATGTCTCAGTGGAGACAGAGATTTCTGTTTTCCTCTTTCACATCATCAATATTTAAAATAAAAAGATAAATACTTTTTTTAAAGATAAAAAAACAAATGTTTAGAAAAACCCACAATTATGAACTTAATCAAAAAAAAGGAAGTTTGAAAATGAAACACGTTCCAGCAACTGGGCGTGAAGACTTCACGGAAAGGAGGATCTGCGCTGAGCGAGGCTGAGGAACAAGCGTGATCTAGAAAGACGGGCGGAAGGAGGCGCACTGGGGGGGAGCGGGCGGCGACATGAGGCAGATTCTGGGGACGATAGGTTTCTGATCCTGACACTTCGTAGTGACAGTGTGGGTCACCAGTGGGGAGCCGTCGCCAGGAGCTCCACAGAGCTCTCCAGCTTCACCAGTCGGGGGAGTGTGGTGTCTTTCTTCATGTGGCGTAGCTCCCCTGAGATCCATCCAGGCTCTTGCAAGAAAGCTGTCTGTCCCTTTCCACTGCTGAGTAGCATCCACAGCATGGAGGGCTGTGTGGATAGCCATTCACCCACAGCTAGGCTTTTCTATTCTCCCATTATCACAAGTGAGGTTGCTATGAACATTCACGTACAGATTTGTGCATGAATGTAGGGTTTTCTTTCTCTGGGATAGATGCTCAGGAGTGCAGTTGCTGCATCAAAAGGTAGCTGCATGTTCAGCTTTTTATTAATAACTAAACAGTTTCCCAGAGACTCTGAGCTATTTACACCCCACGAGGGTCGGGCACCGAGCTCCTCCGCCTCCCGGCCGGCAGGGGTGGTGTCTGCCTTTGGTCCTGCCCGTTGCGATAGGTGTGCCACGAAATCTCACCACGTGCGGTATGATCCGCTTTCCTCAATGCCTAGCAACCTTGTATGTTCTTTACGACCTTGTTTGCCACCTGATTAGCCTCTTGGGTGAAGTGACTGTTCTGTCTTCTGCCCATGGTCTAGGTGGGTCGGTGGTGATGGTGGTTCTTCACACTGACGCTTATGCGCTCCGGATGCAAGTCCTTTTCAGTCACATGGTTTGCAAATATCTCTCCCAGTCTGCCATTTTTCTTCTCCTAACAGGAAAATCTTACATTTTGATGAAGTCCAATTTATCCATTTTTTTCTTTATGGGTCATGCTTTTGGTGTCAAGTTTAAAAGCTAGAGTTGGGTCCTGAATTTTCTGGTTTTCTCTAAAAATTCTATAGCTGTGCATTTACATTTAAGTCAGTGATCCATTTTGAGTTAAATTTTCTAATGCATGAGGTTTTGATCAGATTTCTTTTTTAAAACATATAGATGTTCAATTGCTCGAGTACCATTTGCTAAAATAGCATTGCTTTCTGCATTAAACTGCTTCTGTACCTTTGTCAAAAATCTGTCGCCACCAAAAATGGCAGAGGAGAGAAATACCAAACATTCTCTCTCCACGAAAGCAATGATTAAACTGGCAAAAACAGGTTGACTTTTGGAAACTCTGGGAATCTAATGAAAAATGTACAGCACCCAGGGGAAGCTTCTTTCTTAATGAAGAAGGAAGTTGCTGAATTTCAGGAGAAGTGTTTTGATATTTTAATTGACCTGCTTCCATCTCCAATTCCTCCCAGCTCAGTGAGGACCCCCCAGGGAGCAGCATGACCCTCATGCTGAAGAAGCAGTGCCTGGGTTTCCCTCCCCGGTGGCCCCCGAAGGACTGACTCAGGGCCAGCCTTTGTTCCACTGCCTGGGACCCCTCCCAGGGATGACCCAGCTCCCAGGAGATATTAGCCCAAAGTATCTAAAGCCACATGTGGTATCTGAAGCCACCTGGAGCTGGAGAGCAATAGACACACTGGAATGCCAGGAAGGAAGAGGCGGAGCGAGGAGATACTCAGGAGAGTAAGGGCTTTGAGAAGCGCCTTCACACCCCAGGGAACCTCGAAGTCCACAGACACAGGCAGAGCTGGACGCCTGAGGGGGCCATCAGCTCCGCCTCTGCCTGAGGCTCAGGCTCCCTGAGAAGAGGAAGTGATTATGGCAGGGTGTGAACAGCCTGGCTAAGCACTGAAGGAGTGAGCCCACACAGAGCCGGAGAGGTTTGGTTGGTTGGCTTCTTTGTTTTTGGCTCCAGGCATTTAAGAAAATCTCTGCTAAATCACTCAGACCACCAAAATCATGGAGCAGAGATGGCAGTGACCATACATGACAAAGAACACAGTCTTCACAAAAGATATTTAGGAAAAGTCACTTAAAAAAATCCAAACAAGAACAACAAGAAAATCTTGGTTGGGGGACATGGGTAATTTCCACAGTTGCCATGCTATAATGTATTAAGTGGCCAGTTTTCAAATGATTATGGCAAGAAAAAGAAATAAAAGGCATACTGGAAAGGAAGAAATAATACCAAAGACATGATTGTCTACAGAGAAAATCTCAAGGAATCACTGTTTCCAGCTTGAGCCAAAGGATTGGGTGTCTCTCTATGTAGAGAAGCAAGCATGTGTCCAAAAAGTCATATTTACACTTTAGTAAATACCATCACATGCGTCACTGTGAATCTTTAATATTGCATCTTCAAGCTCAGTTCAGTTCAGTTCAGTCGCTCAGTCGTGTCCGACTCTTTGCGACCCCATGAATCGCAGCACGCCAGGCCTCCCTGTCCATCACCAACCCCTAGAGTTCACTCAGACTCACGTCCATCAAGTCAGTGATGCCATCCAGCCATCTCATCCTGTTTTTTCTCCTCCTGCCCCCAATCCCTCCCAGCATCAGAGTCTTTTCCAATGAGTCAACTCTTCTCATGAGGTGGCCAAAGTACTGGAGTTTCAGCTTTAGCATCATTCCTTCCAAAGAAATCCCAGGGCTGATCTCCTTCAGAATGGACTGGTTGGATCTCCTTGTAGTCCAAGGGACTCTCAAGAGTCTTCTCCAACACCACAGTTCAAAAGCATCAATTCTTCAGTGCTCAGCTTTCTTCACAGTCTAACTCTCACATCCATACATGACCACAGGAAAAACCATAGCCTTGACTAGACGGACCTTTGTTGGCAAAGTAATGTCTCTGCTTTTCAATATGCTATCTAGGTTGGTCATAACTTTCCTTCCAAGGAGTAAGCGACTTTTAATTTCATGGCTGCAGTCACCATCTTCAAGTTACTTCCACCATATTTACCTAAAATGACAAAATTATAACACATAATCTCTTTACTTGTGCACTTCAAAAATCTGAATGTTTCTTTATTTTGAAAACCTCACATAATTAGAAAGAAAAATTGAACATAATCAAACATCCTATGTCCAAGGGTTAAAAGTACAATTATTTCCTCGGGGTTAATTGGGCCTTCTAATTACTAATTACAACATGTATGATCACATATTAATCTTTTAAACCTCAGGGCTTTCCTGGTTATTTTCATTGCCATGGCTCCTGCCATAACATTCTCCGCTGTTTCACGTAGTCAGGCTTTAATCAACTCTATTTTTCCTCCTTGTCACAGGATGTTGAACAGAAATTGCTTGTGTCTTGAATTTTGGATTTACTGAAAGGCAGAACGGGTCCAGCTGCTGTCACTCCATTATCCGAACCAAACCACACGGAGAGAAAAGAGAAACTCGAAAGGAACCCTAAGCACTGGGAGTACTGGTGGAGCCTCAGGAAGAGCCCAGGAGGGCAGAGGGCCCTTTGGAAGGACTCCAAGGCTTTCCCCTCCTCTTTCTGCGAAGTGGTGGGTCCCCCATTTCCTGCAAGGAGAACAAGGAGGGCTCCTGGAGGAGCTGGGGCACCCTCAGGAGGGGCAGCTGCCTCTCACTCCCTGCTGGATGTCAGCTGAACCCAGCCTGGCCGCTGGCACAGCATGGAGGAGAGGGTCTACCCAACACTGGCTGTGTCCCTGCAGGGCAGGGACATGTAAGACAAAGACCAGGATGTCTGCTCCTGTCCTGGAAATCCTGACTGTGCAAGGGGACAGGAGCACCCCTGACCCCTCCCCGACCTCTGCAGCCTCAAGGCTTCGGCCAAAAGACCACATGGCAGGCTCAGCCGCGTAGAACAACATCCCGCCGTTTGCTCTTTGATCCCCCGTCGCCCAGAGGAGCAAGAAGAGGGAGCACAGGAGGCAGTGAGAGAGAAAGGGGCCTTTCTGCTGCAGAGGCAGCCGCAGAGCAGCCCGGGGAGCAGTGCCACGCGTGGGGGACGCAGGTGGGTGCGGGACCCTGGACGTGGGCCAGTGTTTCCATGGCCTTAAAGGCTTGAACTTGAGTGGTGTTCATCAGGGCGTGACTCAGCTGTGGAGCCAAAAGCAGCTCAAGGGACCTCCCTGGTGGTCTAGTGGCTGCGACTCCGTGCTCCCAAAGCAGAGGGCCCAGGTCTGGTCCCTGGGCAGGGGACTAGGTCCCACATGCTGCATGTAAGAGCTCACACTGCAACTAAAGATTCCCAGTTTGCAGCTGAGACCAGGTGCAGCCAAATCAAAGAGTAAATGAGTATTTATTTAAAAAAAAAAAAAGGCAACTCAAAAGCTGTGAGAGCAGCCTGGAGTGCAAGGAAAGAGAATCATGATTAAAAGAATCTATGGAGGGCTTCCCTAGTGTCTCAGTGATAAAGAATCTGCTGCCAGTGCAGGAGACATGAGTTCGATCCCTGGTCTGGGAAGAACCCACACGCTGCGGAGCAAGTAAGCCCAAGTGCAGGCTACTGAGCCTGTGCTCTAGAGCCCGGAGGCCGACACTCCCGAGCCTCCACGCTGCAACTACTGAAGCCCAGGAGCCCTGGAGCCTGCGCCCCACGCGAGGAGAGCCGGCACAAGCAGAGCCTGCACCCCTCGGCCAGAGGGCGGCCCCGCTCCCCACAGCCAGAGGAGAGCCTGCTCAGCAGGGAAAATCCAGCATAGCCGAAAGTAAACACCCTTTTTAAAAAAATAACCTATGGAGAGAAATAATACTATTTCCTCTGCGTGCCCATTTATTTCAGCCCATTTAGGAATCAGTCACGTTATGAAAAATTAAACACGCGAACATACAAAGAATGAAGTTAAAAAACACCCACGTGTCCTCCGCACAGCTCTACCACAGCGACATTTTGCCTTATATGATTTATATTAAAAGAAAAAATATTTAAACATCAGTGATAAAAATTGAACCTTCATTTCCACCTCTAAGTGTCCATAAGCCTCACTTCCTCAGAATGAACCACTCTCCTGAACTTGGCATTTATCCCTCCAAACATGTTGTTAAACCAGTTCTGCACATGCATAGGCCAGGCTGTAGGGACTGTTCTATAATTAGCTTTCTTTGTTCACCATTAGATTATTGAAGCTTACCTACATTCAGTTCAGTTCAGTTCAGTCGCTCAGTCGTGTCCAACTCTTTGCCACCCCGTGAATCACAGCACGCCAGGCCTCCCTGTCCATCACCAACTCCCAGAGTTCACTCAACTCATGTCCATCGAGTTGGTGATGCCATCCAACCATCTCATCCTCTGTCGTCCCCTTTTCCTCCTGCCCCCAATCCCTCCCAGCATCAGAGTCTTTTCCAATGAGTCAACTCTTCGCATGAGGTGCCCAAAGTACTGGAGCTTCAGCTTTAGCATCATTCCTTCCAAAGAACACCCAGGACTGATCTCCTTCAGAATGGACTGGTTGGATCTCCTTGCAGTCCAAGGGACTCTCAGGAGTCTTCTCCAACACCACAGTTCAAAAGCATCAAATACACACACAAACATGTGTATGGAGAGAAAGATAATTTAGGCTCATTTATTTTAATGACCATAAAACTAATCTCTCAATATATCATAACTTATTCATTTATCTATCAATGGTCACTTAGATTGCTTTGATTATGTGTGATTATAAGCAATTCCGCAATACACAATTTTATGCATGTCTCCTCATATGTTTAAGAGTTTCCCTGAGGGTGTAACCCTACACTTACTGACAAAGTTTTATTGTTTCGTTGCATTTATTAATTAAATTTTATTTTAAAGTTAATTTATTTAAGTATCTCTATCCCATCTCCTTCTGCTGATGATTCAGCCACAGACTTAACAGATGTCGGCTTAGTGTTAACAAGTGCCAATCACTGCCCTAGTGACCAGGACTATGGACGAAAGAGGCAAAGTTCTCTCCAACATGTGGTGCAAGGTTTAGTGGGGAACTGGATCACAAAAGACAGTCAGATCACAAATAATGCAGTTTCCAGTGCCGATAAAACAAAAGGGTAAGAGAGAAGAGAAACGCCGAGGTGTGAGATGAACACCTCTCTAAAGGGATGACGCCCAGTGGAGGCTCAAGTGAACGGAAGGAACGGGCCACGCAGATGGGAGAGAAGCTCCTGACAGAGGCCGCAGTGAGAGCAAAGATCTGGGACCAACGGGCCCAGCATCGCAAAGAAAGGGGCAGAGGAGGGAGCAGACAGACTCAGCGGTGACTGACGACGCTGCTGGAAGGCCCGGTGATGGAGCCATGCGGTCAGAGGCATGGTCACGAGGCAGTCCCCGCAGAGCGGCCGGGGGAGGGGTCCCTGGGGCCGCCTGGGGCCACAGCCACGCCCAGGTGGGAGGCGGTGGCTGCTCGGAGGAGAGGAGCCCCATGGAGGTTTGATTTGGAGAACACTCTGAAGGCCGGTGTGACGGGCCCTGCAGAGTCACCGGTCTTCAACAACCCCCCCGGAATCCTCGGTTTGCTGGAAAGACTGGCTTCCCAAGGAAAACGGATCCCAGGGGGTTTCTGCTTCAGCCCCGGGGCCACACTGGGGGCTCCCCCCACACTGGCCCGGGTTCACTGTGATGAGACCCCCTGCTGCGGGGGCATCCCAGTCCCCAGCAGGGACCGTGAACGACACTCACCCCAGCCTCCGGGAAGCTCCTGCTTGGTTCCCAGCTCCGCCCAGGCCCCCAGAACAAGCCCGAGCAGGAGGGCCTCTTGGCCCATGGTCAGCCCCTCCCCGGAGTCCAGTTTGGGTCCTGCTCTCCTGGGACTCGTGAGACCCTCCCCACACTCTTCTGCCAGCCAAGCCTCCCCCTCACTCAGCAGAAACCTTCTGTCCAGTCTTTAGGACCTTCGGCCAGCAATCAGAACAGAGATCCTCTTGGTTTAAGCCAATGATCAGTACGGCCTGGAACCAACAGGCTCATTCATGGGAGAGGCTAAAAGGGTAACGGGAGTCTCCACTTGACCACTGCCTGGGGTATTTTCATATTTACCATCTTTAAAACAAGAACGAAGTCTGGGAGGTGAGTAAGTGCCAAGGGCTGGCTCACCAGTGAGGGAGGTGAGGCTGCCTTCCAAGTGACCCCAGTTCACCTCGGGGCTGGCATGGGTGGGGACCCCAGTGCCTGTGCACCCAGCTGCTGCATCAGCTCGGCGCTGGCTGTGAGCGGCGCTTTGAACGTCTGGTAGCCTGAGAGGGGCCGTGTGCGGTGGCCAGAAGGTGGGATCCCTGACATCGAGTCCCCTTCTCTGTGTTCCCACGGCTCTCACGTGGTCTGCGGGCCAGCCCTACACCTGGAAGCGCAGTGTTCAGCCCTCGGGTTTTCCCAGGTGAGTCCTGGGCAGCTGTGCGCCCGCTTTCTCAGTCACCCAGAACCTTCTAGCAAAGACACAGCACTGCAAGTCAGGGCTTCTGGGCTTTGGATTGGATTTTCTCAGCAGTGGCCTTGGCAACACTTCAGCCACAGTGATTCTCTGTGGGGTCATCCCCGCCCTGGTGGCTTCCTCAGTGACCCAGATGATAAAGAATGCAGGAGACCCAGGTTTGATCCCTGGGTCTGGAAGATCCCCTTGAAAAGGAAATGTCTACTCACTCCAGTATTCTTGCCTGGGAAATCCCATGGTCAGAGGAGCCTGGCGGGCTACAGTCTACGGGATCGCAAAGAATTGGACATGACTGATCAGCTAACACTCTCCACTGTCTTTCCAGCCCTGGAGGATGTCTAGCAGTTGGCTGGGCCTCCACCCAACAGATGCTGGTGACGCCTTTTGCAGCCACAAGGATTGAAATGTCTGCAGGCGTCGCCAACCGGCGATCCACCTCCAGCTGAGAAGCACCGAAATGGTAAATGATGGCCCCGTGGGGTCTCCACTTTCCCACGAGTCCAGGGAGTCTAGAGAGGCCCCAGAGCCACCCCCCTCCATCAGTCAGGACTCCACCACCCCTCAACAGTCACCCTCCTCTCCAAGCCGTGGGAGCCTCCTGACCGCCCTGCCAGCATCTCCTCCGAGTGCGGCCTGGGGACCATGCTCGTACAGCTGGGCGCACACGTCTGAGGCTCCATCCCATCCAGACCATCCCAACGGCCTTGCTCTTTCCAAGCCACAGCTCCCAGACGACAAGGTTATTTTCTGCAGAAAAGCCCACAATCTGGCACATGTTGTCAGGCCTCCAAGGAGACACAGGCAGGGCTGGAGCGTGGTATTATTTCCTGTTCTGCATTTTCAAATGCCTGCTAATTAAAGGATTTCATTTTGCTCTGAAAAGTCCTCATTCTTTTAGGAAAAATGTGCACGCAAAAGGCACTATTGTAGAAACATAATCCTGCTCATTAAAAAAAAAAATTCCCTCCGAAAAAAGCTCATTCCCTTTCAAGGGCTGTTT
Organism: Bos indicus; assembly: GCF_029378745.1. Lineage (NCBI taxonomy): Eukaryota > Metazoa > Chordata > Mammalia > Artiodactyla > Bovidae > Bos > Bos indicus. Next base: position 111,129,652 of record NC_091767.1, on the reverse strand, counting down.
TTCTTAACCTTCATGGCGAATAAACATCATTTTTCACCGTAAGGAATCTAAGTTCTGTACAAATTGAGAGCCTTGCCAGGAGGTAACTTTCTGGGCACCTGAGGAGATAACTGTAGCCTCTGGGGGAGTGCGAGGCTCTCTGCACCTCAGCCCCCTCGAGGGTTCTCCCCCCACCCACCCGTCTCCCTGCCCCTCCCCGTGACGAGCCCCATCACAGCCCTCCTGGGGGCTGACCCTCTGTGACCGCCTGGCCCAGGTGGAGGGAAGGGCAGATGAAACAAGGGTCTCTCTTCGCCGGGGAGAGACCCTTCTGTGCGGCGTGCTCTGTTAACACACATTCGCCACGTTTGTGAGAGACTAACGGCGTCTGTCTGCACCGGGCCCAGACGTCCCCTGGCACTCCTGACCTCTGGAACCTCTGTCCCATCCCCTGCCCACAGGAGTTGCCCCCCGGCAGGCCCCACGTGTCCTGCATGGGCACACGCAGCCAGGCCCCGACCAGGGTCAGAGGGAGAGTCCACACTGGACCCCGAGCCCCCTCTGCACGGCCCCCTCCTCGCCACCTGCCCTGCTGATCCCAAGCGCTCAGCTTCCCCCACTTCCAACCTTTGCCTTCTCAGCCCAGTGGGACCAGCTTGCCCCACTGGACTCCAGTTTTCGGTGCCAGATGGGGAGCTTCAGCCAGGCCAAGATCCAGGGCAGCCACGGGGCACACCTTGCCATCTGCCCCCTGACCTGGGGGGTCAGAGCCTCTCACTGCCCGTCGTCCATGGCTGAACACAGCATTCCACAAATGCTGCCCAGTCCCTGCTGCTTCTCGTTGGGGAGCGTGGGGATTCCTGGCTGTTTCTTGATGGGGTGCGTGGACATTCCTGGCTGTTTCTTGCTGGGGTGCATGGAGATTCCTTTTTCTTGCTGGGGTGCATGGAGATTCCTTTTTCTTGCTGGGGTGTGTGGAGATTCCTGTTTCTCGTTGGGGTGCATGGAGATTCCTGGCCGTTTATTGTTGGGGTGTGTGGAGATTCCTGTTTCTTGTTGGGGTGTGTGGATATTCCTGGCTGTTTCTTGCTGGGGTGTGTGGAGATTCCTGTTTCTTGTTGGGGTGTGTGGAGATTCCTGGCTGTTTCTTGCTGGGGTGTGTGGAGATTCCTTTTTCTTGCTGGGGTGTGTGGAGTTTCCTGGCTGTTTCTTGTTGGGGTGCATGGAGATTTCTGGCTATTTTTTGCTGGGGAGCGTGGGGATTCCTGGCTGTTTCTTGCTGGGGAGCGTGAAGTCAGTCCAGGACCAGTTTCTCTGCTGCGGCCGGAAGCCGAAGTCCTCCTGTGTCCTGTAGTCAGCGCTCTTCTCGCGGCTCAGCTGGGGTCACCGGCACAGGAACCCTGTCTAAGCTGTGTAACAGCGTCTGACATCTTCTCACTGCAGACGGTTTCCATGGAACCATCCCCCGCGGTGTCCTCAGGCCAACAGCATCGCCACAGAGCGCAGTCCAGCAGAGGAACCTTTCTGGAGGGAACAGAGGGCTGATAAAACACAGACCACACGCAGCCTCACTGGTCCGGTTCCGTCTAAGGGGGGCATTCAAAGCACCCAAAGCAACAGACTCCGACCTGCAGATTTCAGTGGCATCACACCCTCAGAGTCTCTGTGAAGCTCCACTAAGCTTTGTGAGTTCGGGAAATGGCCACAAACTAAACAGCAGATTGTTTTCAGATGAGTTTAGACGCTGCTGCACTTTATGAAATACAGTTCCGCTTTTAAAGTATAAATTAAATGCATGGTAGTTTTATTTACTTGGATTTTTTTTTTATAGTTTTTATTTAGCTTTTTTTTTTCTTCTCAATCAGCGAGTGTTTAAACAAAAGTGCTGGGCAGGGGCACTGGAAGTTTTTGAGAAGATAAAGGGCCTCACTGTCTCGAACATCAGGAGACACTGGTCTGGGAGCAGGTGACCGCACCTCTGGCCGCCCCCCACCCCGTGGCTGTGAGCACTCTGAGTCCCCGGAGGGCCAGGGCGAGACCCTCAGCCACCCGCCCCCCCAACCCCGCAGGGGCCGGGCGGCCCACCCTCAGCCACCACCCCCCCACCACCCCCCAGGGGCCGGGTGGCCCACCCTCAGCCACCACCACCCCCAGGTCCAGCAGCAGAGATGCTGAAACGAGGACTGAGGCCCGCACGCTGGAGCTGGGGAGGGAGCCTCGGAGCGAGTCCTCCACTGACTTAAACTGGAGCCTGGTTTCAAGGCAAGACAGAGGGGAAAGCAAAAGAGCAGACCATGGAGAGAGGGTGGAAAGGGGTGGGCAAGGTAAGGAAGGACAGGGAGGATGGGACGGGGCAGGGAGGGGCAGGTCCACGGTCAGCGCAGCCTGGCCTGTGCACCTGGAGGAGGCCCGACCCTGCCCCGGACAGTGCCCACCTCCGCCCAGGACACCCAGCGCCATGCCCCGCCAGCCTGCCGGGTGTCTCGAGGGCGGACGCCGCGGTGCTGGGGACTCCCGGCCTCCTCCCAGCCGCTGCCTGCTCCGGGGGTCCGCACCCTCCCTGGGGTCAGCCCCCTGCCCCCCACCCTCACACCCACCTCCTCGGCCGTGGCTTCAGGGCAGCGCTCTCCTATTGCTCACATACATTTTATTTACACCCGTTTGTCTTCTCCAGGGAGCCTCACAGGACACATTTTATTTTTTTTCCCTACTCCTGTAAAAGTGGGTTTTCATGCATTATTCATGATTTATGGATTCCCAGAAACATGCAGCCCGTTCGGCGGGGAGGGGAAATGACAAGTGAGCTTTGCCAGACTCCAGTGGGAGCTTCAGGGATTCGCTCCCAGCTCACTTTCTTGACATAAAATCAGGGGCTCTTCTCATCTCAGTATGGAACGACGGTCTCTGAGAATGAAAGCTGTCACTGTCTTCACGAGAGCCGTCGGGAGCTCCCGGGGGGCTCTGGGCCCCGGCGGGCATGCCCCACCTGGAGTCTGCAGGACAGTACTTCTCAAGAAGGGAGCGGAGGGAGGGGGGCGGGAGGCACGGCTGGGCCAGCTGGACGGCGGCCCCTGCCCACGCGGCTCTCCCCGGCGCTAACAGCAAGGCTCCCACCAGCAGAGGCCCTGGAAACCCGCCTCTGAGGAAACCCTAGCCTGAGGGAAACGGCCTGCGGAGTCTGTCAGCTGGGGCTCCGCAACCCAACTCACCGCCTCCCGCAGACCCGACACCTGGAGCGAAGCCCCGCACCCAGCAGGAGCCGCCAGGCACACACAGCCCCGTCAGGGCTCAGCGAGCCTCTCTAACCACGAGCAGCGCTGCGACCACCAGACATCGGAGGGCAACGCCGAACACAAAAGAACAAAACTGAAAGCAGGCAAAACCCGAGCACAAAAACAAAAAGCTCAGAGAGAAGGAAGCGTACGTCCTAAATCACCATCACAAGGATGTACGCGTCTACGTGAGATCACATATGTGTATGCAGGACAGTATGTAAGGTGACATATGTATGCATGTGAGATGATGTGCGTGTGTGTTATCTGTGTGATATGATATATATACAGAACCCATGTGAGGTGATACATATGTATAGTATCTATGTGAGGTGAAACATGTATATGTTATCTATGTGAGATAATAAAAGTATATATTATCTGCATGATGTGAAATACATACAGAATCCATGTGAGATGATATGTGTGTGTAGTGTCTATGTGAGATGACATCTATATAAGGGGATGAGACAGATGGTGGATGTCCACTAAACCTTGTGATAATCATTACATTATTTAAATCAAATCATATCAGTTCAGATCAGTCGCTCAGTCATGTCCAACTCTTTGCGACCCCATGAATCACAGCATGCCAGGCCTCCCTGTCCAATACCAACTGCCGGAGTTCACTCAGACTCACGTCCATCGAGTCAGTGATGCCATCCAGCCATCTCATCCTCTGTCGTCCCCTTCTCCTCCTGCCCCCAATCCCTCCCAGCATCAGAGTCTTTTCCAATGAGTCAACTCTTTGCATGAGGTGGCCAAAGTACTGGAGTTTCAGCTTTAGCATCATTCCTTCCAAAGAAATCCCAGGGCTGATCTCCTTCAGAATGGACTGGTGGGATCTCCTTGCAGTCCAAGGGACTCTCAAGAGTCTTCTCCAACACCACAGTTCAAAAGCATCAATTCTTCGGTGCTCAGCCTTCTTCACAGTCCAACTCTCACATCCATACATGACCATTGGAAAAACCATAGCCTTGACTAGACAGACCTTTGTTGGCAAAGTAACATCTCTGCTTTTGAATATGCTATCTAGGTTGGTCATAACTTTTCTTCCAAGGAGTAAGCGTCTTTTAATTTCATGGCTGCAATCACCATCTGCAGTGATTTTGGAGCCCAGAAAAATAAAGTCTGACACTGTTTCCACTGTTTCACCATCTATTTCCCATGAAGTGATGGGACCAGATACCATGATCTTTGTTTTCTGAATGTTGAGCTTTAAGCCAACTTTTTCATTCTCCTCTTTCACTTTCATCATGAGGCTTTTTAGTTCCTCTTCACTTTCTGCCATAAGGGTGGTGTCATCTGCATATCTGAGGTTATTGATATTTCTCCCTGCAATCTTGATTCCAGCTTGTGTTTCTTCCTGCCCAGCGTTTCTCATGATGTACTCTGCATAGAAGTTAAATAAGCAGGGTGACAATATACAGCCTTGACGTGCTCCTTCTCCTATTTGGAACCAGTGTGTTGTTCCATGTCCAGTTCTAACTGTTGCTTCCTGACCTGCATATAGGTTTCTCAAGAGGCAGGTCAGGTGCTCTGGTATTCTCATCTCTTTCAGAATTTTCCACAGTTTATTGTGATCCACACAGTCAAAGGCTTTGGCATAGTCAATAAAGCAGAAATTGATGTTTTTCTGGAACTCTCTTGCTTTTTCGATGATCCAGCGGATGTTGACAATTTGACCTCTGGTTCCTCTGCCTTTTCTAAAACCATCTTGAACATCTGGAAGTTCATGGTTCACATATTGCTTAAGCCTGGCTTGGAGAATTTTGAGCATTACTTTACTAGCGTGTGAGATGAGTGCAATGGTGTGGTAGTTCAAATCATATAGTTCAACCTAAATATATATAGTGCTGTATGCCAACTATATCTCAACAGGGGTGGGGAGTGGCAAAAAATTAGAGATAGGAATATAAGAAGAATTTTAAAAGAAATTATCATTACTTTGCTCATAAAGAAAAGAACAGAAAAAGAATTTGCAAAACGAGAGTACTATATGGAAGGATGGTTGGAAAGCATCACCAATTCAATGGACTTGAGCTTGGGCAAACTCTAGGAGATGGTGAGGGACAGGGAGGCCTGGTATTCTTCAGTTCATGGGGTCAAAGGGAGTCAGACACGATTTAGCGACTGAACAACAACAAATGCTACCAAAAAAAAAATCAGAGAGAAGGAAAAAAACTCTTGGAAATTAAAAAGCAGAATAGCAGACATTGAAAATACAATAATAAGTTGAGAGTACAAAGTAGAACAAAACAAAAAAGGTGGAAAATCAGAATTAAAATACAAGAAAAGTACAGTAACGGTTCAGGAGATTCACTATCAGGAGAAAAAAAAGTAGCAGCCCAGGAAAGAGAGAAGAGCAGAGAAGGAAATTATCAAAGAATTAATGCAAGAAAATTTCCCAACACTGAAGGATGTGTGTTCCCAGGGGGCACAGCACTAATTCAGCCCAGCCCAGCAGGCCAAAGTGCCAGCTGCACGCAGAGCCCCATGAAGGGTCCCAACATCAGGCGAAAGAGAAGACAGCACGCAGCACAGTGGCGAGGAGACCGCTCAGGTGCCACCTGCCTGCTCCAGCGCTCGGCACCTGTGCAAGCGGGAGGAGCCGGCCCCTGCGAGTCCCTGGTGGATGAGGCCACTGCGAGCCATTGCAATGACTCGTTCATTACCTGCTTCCCTCTCTGTACTGTGAACTCACAAGGGAAAGGACCATCCTAGCTTGTGAAACAGTAGATGCTAAACCTCTGGCACAGCTCCGGGCACAGAGCAGGTGCTCAGGAAATAATGAGTGAAGGAGGGGAGGAGCGTGGGGAAGTCAAGCGTCAGACTGAGGACAAAGGCAGCCGCGCCCAGCAACACCCTGACCACCCGATGACTCATGACCGGTCCTGTAAATTCCCTCCTGTGCCCGGGTACCGGGGACACACACACACGTGTTTCAACACCCCTCACACGGCTACGTGCGTCCCCTGCTGCCTGATCCCCCGGCAGTGACCTTGCCAGCGCTGAGCGTCATGAGTCAAACAGGGCACCTGAGACAGATGCCACCTACTTCCCAGAGCCCAGATCCTCCTGGGATCCCGGGGTTCGCCAGGGACCGCACGGGGTGAGGGCCGAGCCCACGGCGCACCTGTGGCCCTCACCTCCAAGGGCTGCCCCCAGGCAGAAAGCTGCTCGCTCGGCTCCGGGCTGTGATGAGCTCACAGCTGGAGCAGTTCACCTCCATCAGCCTTGACTGATAGGCCTTGAAGAGCGTCTCTTTCTACCTCATTACGGTGCACTCACCACTGCCGAGCTGCTGGCATAAACATGAGCTGCTCCTCCTTCACGTATAATAACCTCATCCTAGTTTTTTCTTCCTGAAGCAGTTATAGTGTAATGATGTCATGTATTTAAGCTTGATAAACATAATTACTATCAACATTTAATTGATTCTTGATTACAATCAATTATATTTCTGAAACAATCAAGCATCCTACAATTAAAAATAATTGATTCATTAGCACACCCCCTTACTTGACAATTACACAAATGCATTATTTATGTAATTAGACACATTTACAGTTCATTATTCCACATTTCATGCCATTGTTACAAAGCTACTAAACTCTCCGGCTTACTTTTTAATCTTCCTTTGGCTAATACTGAGATACAACACAAAGTTTATTCAAATGGATCCAGTGAAAAATTGGAAGCTACCTACAGCAGCACAATTAAATTATAAATCAGAAGCCTGACTAGCACATCAATTTGAAAACAATAATTAAATAATTTACCCCTCATATTTTTCAAGGAAGATGTGAGGGCCCATGGTAGCGGGACCCACTTTCCTCCAGTTAAGCAGAGGACAAAAATCTTCCAAATGTGAAGTGGGAGAAGGGGTATGAGAGAAATAAGGAAGCCGGCCAACCCAGCTGGGTCCAGGACAGGAGCTGATCCTTCCCTCCCTGCAGGGCCCTCTGACCTCCCGCCCCCAAAGGACACGAGGCACTCTGCCAGGCGGCTATCACGGCCATCATCCCAGCCCACGCCGTTCCCTGCTCTCCAAACACCTCTTTCTCCATCTTTCCCAATAACACTTGTCCCACTGAATTCTTCTTTCAAAACAGTGCAACTGGCACATGCATTTTCCTTGTCCACTCCCAAAATTCACTTGCACGAAAGTAAGAACTCACTGAAGCGCCTGAATCCACGCTAGAGCTAAAACACGGGAATGGAGGGCCATACCTGGGAGATGGGGTCACGGAGGTGAACGAGCTGGAGCGGTGCCACAATGGCATCATCCCCACCCAGGGAGAAAGGACACAGAGGCAGAAGCCTTCATCCCACCAGGGTAGCGGGGTGGCCGGCATGGCCAACACAGGGGCGGCTGGGCTGCAATCCGGGCAGTCCATCAGAGGCGTGTCTATGCACAGTCACTGAGTCCCAGGACAGACACCCACAGGAGACACGCGCCTCCTACCGAGGGTGCAGGACCTGTGAGGAACAGGGCAGAGGCTGTTCCACAGTGTCAGACAGGCAAGAGGCCAGCGGGGGCAGGGAGCGGGCATGCCCAGGAGCTCACACACACACACACCAGGACTCCACATTCACCTGGGCTGTGGGGCCCCTTTCACTTGACCCTCCCTCTTCACCAAGGCAGCCGTGTTAGGGAGGAAAAGTCCTCAAAACAAACAAACACATCTGGACACTTAACAGATGCTCCACCTGCCAGTTACACTAGATTCTGAGACCCACATCAAAACCTGGAGAAAATTTTGGCTTCCATGGATAAAGCTTCCTTTAGCAATCCAATTTTTAAAAAACAGGTTTCTTCTTTAAAGTATCAGCCTGGCCTCAATTTCCCTTCCACAACAGTAAATTCTAGGAAAAAAGTGAAGCCTTCACTGAACAGTGAAAAGGAAAGCTGCCGACCCTGAAATTCTATACCCAGCTAAGGTTTCAGAATTGACACCCAGGCCAGCAAATATCGGCAAAGGGCATTAAAGCCACGTCATCAAACAGCTCTGTATCATTGTTATAAATTAGGTGCACTTGTTATGTGTTTTTCTTGAAAGTGAAAACATTTGATGTAAAAAGCTGACAGCCTGGCGACAGTGCAATGGGAAACACACAGGAGCTAGAAGGAGAGGTCAAAAAATAAACACACCAGTTCCCTCGATTCATACGAGCAAGATTGGTGATACCAGAATGAGTTGCCATTTCCTTGTCCAGGGGATCTTCATGACCCAGGAATCAAACCCAGGCCTCCTGCACTGCAGGTAGACTCTTTACCATCTGCGCCACCAGAGAAGCCCAATTTAGACAGCCAAGATCGATAAACAAGATTCATTCTTAATGTTGATATTTAGACAATATATGCTTTTCTCTTTTCTAGGAAAATGAGTCACCATAATTGAATCAACAAGCAATAGCAAAACACTGTGTGTGAAATTGAAAGTGTTGTTCAAGAATTATCTCTCACGAGGCACCAGCCCCAGACATTTCACGGGCAAGGTTTTCCAAGTGCTGTGGAGCGGATCGTTTCCATGCTGGATAAACGCTTCCAGAGAACATGGAGAGATGGCGAGCTTCCCAGGGGTTCATTTCCCAAAGCCAGCATATCCCAGAGACACGAGCGAGGACAGGCTGAAAAGGAGACCGAAGGCAGGCGTCCTTCATGAAGACAGATGCAAAAACTAGGCAGGAAGCAGGACAGCATCGCGTTAACAAGAGCGTCTGCTACGAATGTGAAACAGAGTGAGGCGGGTCCAGAGCGCGGGCCTTGCATACTGGCCGATGACCCACCCCAAATACAAAGGGAAGGAGAGGAGCACCACCAGCACGTCAATAGACGGGGGATACATCTGTCAAGACGTTTCAACAGGGGCTCCTCTGGAGGAGGGCATGGCTGCCCACTGCAGTATTCTTGCCTGGGGAATCACCATGGACAGACGAACCTGGCAGGCTGCAGTCCACGGGGTCACAAAGAGTCGGCCGGGACTGAGCGGCTGACGCTTGCACTTGCCCCCAGGGGTCGGGTGGTTAGAGTCTGCCTTGCGATGCAGGGAACACCGGTTTGATCCTTGGTCCAGGAAGACCTCACAGGCTTTGGAGCAACTAAGCCGGTGCGTCATATACTGAGGAAGCCCTCTGGAACTCGCAAACCACTACTTACTGAGCCACATGCAGCAGCGACTGAAGCCCATACGCCTCGGGCCCGTGGTCCGCAGCAAGAGAAGCCGCCGCAGAGAGAAGCCGTGCATCACACCTGGAGAGTAACCCCACTCTGTACAGCTAGAGAAAGCCTGGAGAGGCACGCAAGACCCAGCACAGCCAAAGACAGATAAGTCTACCTGTTTTAAAAAATGTCTAAACAGGCTAAGGAAGAGTAACACTTTCCTGACAAGCTTAAAAATACATCCTCGAACCACAAAGCCAACGTCCAACACTCAACATCAACCCACAAGGAAGACCTTTCTGCCAACTGTGGCCAGCGTCCTGCGGCCCCACGACAGAATGAGGGATGGGAAAACAGACTGTAAAAGAATGAAAAGCTACAGAGAGATGATTTTCCCTTTTTTTAATTGGTAAGGGAGAGGCAAAACTGTCATCTCTTAAACATGCTGTGTTTGTCTAGCCGAAAAAAACTCCAAAGATGCACTAACTTTTTAAATTCCACAAATACAAACATAAAAAAAGCAATAGTTTTCCTACCGGCCAGCCTGAATAGTTTGGGCAAATGGTAGAAGAATCCTATTTGCAGTAGTAAAGTTGAATATCTGGAAACAAACTTCACAAAATGTACATCAGGCTCAGAGGATTAAAGCCACATGCGTGCGGAGCAGAGGAACATAGGGGAAGGTTTGGACCAGCGGATAAACACAGTGTATTCCACACCAGAGGACACCCCGTGGCTCAGATGACAGAGAATCTGCCCGCAATGAGGAGACCCAGCTTTGATTCCTGGGTCGGGAAGATCCTCTGGAGAAGGGAATGGCAACCCACTCCAGTATTCGTGCCTGGAGAATCCCATGGGCAGAGGAGCCTGATGGGCTACAGTCCATGGGGTCGCACAGAGTCAGACACGACTGAGCGACTGTTACACACTTTCCACATCAGAAAACTGGTGTTAATACCTACACGCTTACCAGACTAACTCGTGACTTGGGTGCAGCTCAATGGAAACTGTAATGGGACTGTTTGTGTAGAGTTGGCCATGAAGCCTGCGAGAATGAGGAAAGGGAGGAGAAGCAAGGGAATGGAGGACAGTCACTTGGAGGCACCAGGACCCCGCTCCTTGGGGCCCCCGGGCTCAGAGCGGCTGTCAGTAGTCGGCACGCTGGGGCCGGCATCAGGTGTGATGCCCCAGGCACCACGGTGGTCAGTCGGGAGCCTGGACTGCCGCCTGGACAGCCAGGCAGGACCTGCCTCCATGTCTGCTGAGGTGGCCCTGAGCCACCTGTGTGACTCCTTCCCTCATCCCTGAAGCCGGGGGTGCAGCGTCCACAGTGAAAGCCTCCACAGGGCCCCTGGCACAGAGAGGGGTCTATGCAGCACACGTGACGTGAAGCAGACGAGCGGTGAGAGGAAGCGCATTAAGTGGGGGACACGGAACACCCACCGTGCCCACCCAGCACCCCCACTGCGGGGACAGACGGGGCTCAGGGTGACGCCTCCAGCGGGGGAGGGAGACAGGCCGGGAGGGGCCGAGATGCAAGACGGGAGACCGGGAGAGGCAGCAGCTTTCAGAATCAGCAGCCCTCGAAATGCTGAAAGTGCTCAGTTTCCATCTGGGGTCAACGCAACGGGATCCAGACCCTCCACAAACCCAAAGCGAAGATCACCTCGTTGGGGCAGAAATAATCTCCATCCTAAGGCTAGGAATTCCTCTGCCCCCAGCCTTTAGCCTACGGGAAGCTTCAGAAAACAATAATGGAAAAACTAAACTATATGCAATAAATATCATCCTTTTTCCGCATTAAAAAACACATTTTCTAAGGAAGCACGTCTCCTCTTTAGCACCACAGAGTCCACCTAGATCCCAGAGCACGAGTACTGTGTTCAGGGGAGCTCCAGCCCACACCCCGCCCCAGGCTGTGATGTTTGTGCACGAGCAAGGCCTCCCTGCCTCCCCGCCCCTGCAGTAGGAGCTCATGGCTCCCATTTGCAGGAAATACGAGGCACTGAAGCCTGATACCGCATTCCTCAGGAAGAGCAGTGTAAGAGGAGGAAACGGCATAGCACGAGTCCAGCCTCCAGAGGAGCCGCCCGATCTGACAGCTGATCTGGAGGCACTCAGATTCATCCCCGGGGGCTGCCAACCCCAACGTCAAGCCGGCTCCAGGCCCCTGGAGATGCCGTGCCCTCGGCAAGGGTGTGAGGGATTTTAAAAATCAACAAACAGCCGCAACTGACATGACAGCCTCCCCCAGCGAACATCAGGGAGGGGTCATCTGCTTCAGGTGTAGCCTCCCAACACCTCCCTACCGCCTGTCTCCCCAGCCACCCCCAGCCCGGGCAGCAGCTTGTCTGGCCCCCAGAGCGACCTGCTCTGTGACTGAAGATGCACATTAGCAAATCACACCATCCCCCAGAGGAGCCATGCACCCACCTTTCAGATAAGGAAGCAAAGCTCTGCCAGAGCATGACTCGCAGGAGGGGCCCAGGTCTGCCCGCTCGAGGGCCCAGGGGTGGGCAGCTCCAGGGAGGTGCTCAGAGCCCGGGTTCCAGGTGATGGGACCTGGGACCAGGAAAAGGCCACCTCTCCCGTCCGCTCCCCACGCACGCCCCTGCTCTGACTGGGTGGCCCCCACCATCCACGCCCTCTTCGTCAGGACCCTCTTGTCGTCTGGCGGGAGTTCCGTGACCATCAGGCCGTGAGGATGGATGGTGGGTTTGGTCCACCATGCCATGCCATCCACCAGAACCGCGCACAGCCCCAGCTGGGCGGGGCCAAGGACTGACCCCAGGGTGGAGGAGGCCCCGGGGGGGCATGCAGGAAGGAGGGAGGGGGACAGGCCTGGTCCCTCCGTCAAAGGATTTGCACAAAAGGACCGAGGTTCCCTCCTGCCCCTTCTGCCCACTGTCTGAAGATCCTGACCCTGGGAAGATTCTGTGAATTTATTGAAACCCGTCATCTGTAAAATGGGCCAGTGCCCACCGCCTCGGTAGGCTGACTCTTTTCAATAACGAGGTTGTGCAGATTGAGAGGTTGTGTGGGGTCAGGGATGGAGGTCACGCGGGTCAGACAGTGGCTGAGGGGTCAGGGGCAGAGGTCACGTGGGTCAGACAGCGGCTGTGGGAGGTCAGAGAGGGGTTGAGTGGGTCAGGGAGGAGGTCATGAGAGTCACACACAGCAGCGGTGAGCATCACAGCCTCAGTCCCAGGAGCGGCGGGGTTTGAGCTGACAGGAAATGAAAGGCTGCTTCCAGAGACATGAAACGTGGGCCTCCTGCTGGCGATGGGGTGAGCGAGATTAGAATATTATTCTCCGTAGAGATATGACTCTTTAATTTCGCTGAAGTACCCAGCTTTAGACAGGAAATCAATTGTCTATTGTCATCAGTCAAGGAAAGGAAATAAGGCCCCGTCCACAGGCCGCTGTCTTGGACGTGACTGATTGCAAACAGAGGTTGACTCCTTGATGCAGGGTGCCGGACAGTGGCCCTGGAGCCAGGCTGGGCTGAGCTGGGCAGCGGGAGGCGGAGACGCTCGGCGACTCGGGGACAGCTGAGGGCATGTGGCCTCTTCCCAGACGGTCAGCTACCCCAGGAACCGAACACCAAGGTGGGCAGAGCACCCATCCCCGCCTGACCGGGGCCGACAGCCTCAGGTCTAAGTCAGAAAGCCGCGTCCGGGTGCCTTCCCATGGGATCGGGGAGATGTCCGCCCAGGGCACAGAGGCGGCCGGTGCCCTCGCTGGAGCATCTGATGGACGTGGCCGCACACGGACCCTGGGCCCAGTTTCCTCCGGGAGCCCACGGCGCCCGCTTCTCCTGTGGCTCCTGAGGGGACAGAGCGCACACGCGAACACACTGCTCAGAACAGCTGTCTTGGTCGGTGTCCTCGCTTCCGCAGTTTCCTCTTCAGGAAGGCGAACGGCCTCCTCCGCAGGATTGGTCTTTGGTGTGCTGGCGCTGGCTGGACAGGAAGCGGGTCTCCAGGAGGAGCGGCCACCTGGCTCCTCTCCTAAGCCTGGACCATCTGCTCTTGTAAATAAATAAAACCCTGGAGACCATCCCGCCACCACACAGCACCCCGTCCCTGAGATTACTCCCCGCCAGCCTCGCAGAGCCAGAGGAACCCGGACGGAGCTGCTGTTGGGGGAACGCGTCGGGCGCTTGCGGGGGGCACTCCGCACTGCCCGGAGCTGAGGTCACCAGCCCCCTCCACCCCTGACGGTCACCTCCACCAGCCCGGCCAGTGGTACCCAAGGAGGCTGGCTGGTCAGAGGCAGCGCCAGGCAGAGGAGACCGAGATGAGGTGTTGGAGCACAGCAGGCGTCCGTCCGCCCAGGCTGCAGGCTAACCAAGTCTTACAGGGTCTGGACCTTCCTCCCTCCCCCCGAAAGGGAGCTCATAGCAGCCCCCGGACATGGTGGCTGCACTGCTGAGCCAAAAATGGGGGCCCCGCTCTGAGGGGCTACCCTCCAGCAGGTGGTCAGGGGTTTAAATGCAGACATGACTGTAGGAGACAGAGCTGGCCATGCGGAGAACTGGGGGAGCCACCCCCCTGAGGACACAGGGGAAGCAAGAGCCCAGGGCAGGTGAGCGTCGGGGAGCCTAGACCACGCCTGGGGGCTGGACCACACCCAGGGGGTGCAGCAGGTGGGAGCCAGGGCAGGGCCTGGACGCAGGGCAGCCTCGGGCCAGGCAGAAAGAGCAACCAGCACATTAAAGGCTTTAAGCGCAAGAATGACATGATCTGATTTATATTTTCTAAAGATCACTCTGTTAGTTGACATTTGAAATGATATTTGAGATGTGTCTAGAGGGTACAGGTAGGACCGAGACAGATGAAGAGGGATGTGCCCGGGGACATTGGGAGCAGGGACACGGCTGGGAGGAGCCTGGAGCCCTACACCAGAGACAGACGGGGGGCCCTGGGGTTGGGGCAGCTGGGAGGACGGGGACCCTGGGTACATCAGGAGCAGGGGCACGGCCAGGAGCCTGGAGCCCTCCACCAGAGACAGACAGGGTGCCCTGGGGTGATGGGAGCTGGGAGGATGGGGGCCCCTGGGGTGGGGGGGACTGGGAGGATGGGGGGCCCTGGGGTGGGGGGAGAACTGGAAGGATGGGGGGAGCTGGGAGGACGGGGGCCCTGGGGTTGGGGGGAGCTGGGAAGATGGGGGACCTGGGGTGAGGGGAGAACTGGAAGGATGGGGGGCCCTGGGTGGGGGGAGCTGGGAGGACGGGGGCCCTGGGGTTGGGGGGAGCTGGGAAGATGGGGGACCTGGGGTGAGGGGAGAACTGGAAGGATGGGGGGCCCTGGGTGGGGGGAGCTGGGAGGACGGGGGCCCTGGGGTGGGGGGAGCTGGGAGGATGAGGGCCCTGGGTACATCGGGAGCAGGGGCACAGCCAGGAGCCTGGAGCCCTCCACTAGAGACAGACAGGGTGCCCTGGAGTGAGGGGAGCTGGGAGGACGGGGGGCCCTGGGGTGGGGGGAGCTGGGAGGATGGGGGCCCTGGGATGGGGGGAGCTGGGAGGATGGGGGACCCTGGGGTGGGGGGGGAGCTGGGAGGATGGGGGACCTGGGGTGAGGGGAGAACTGGAAGGATGGGGGGCCCTGGGGTGGGGGGAGCTGGGAGAACGGGGGCCCTGGGGTGGGGGGAGCTGGGAGGATGGGGGCCCTGGGGTGAGGCTGGGTCCATGGGGGCTCAGACCCCGGGATGCGGGCCAGTGGGTCCCACATGACCCTTTAAGGCCCAATCAATGGCAGTGAAACTCCGAGCCAGCAGCTTCCTTACATCATTAGACACCGTTAAAGAATCAATAGCTGGACGAGAGGAGAAGCTCTGCACAAGGTCAGTTCAAGCTGCAGGGACTGTGGCCTCAGAGGACGCGCTCACAGGCCGGCCTCCTCACAGACACGCTGCCTGACGGAAGAAGGCGGTGAAAAGCCCATTAGCTTGGAAGCCGTGAGGGTGAGCCCCCCTCGCCTCTCTGCCCTGCGTTTACATTTTCCTGCTTCCCACAAAGTAGGGCACTCCACCTCAGAGAGTCAGCACATGCCTGGGGACAGAGCAGGGCCGCAACCCCGGGCCCTGAGAAGGGGCGCCCGAGGCCACGTCTGCCTTTCAGTGTCGCCAGACGCTCCACCGGCAGGGTCCAGACACTGGCCAGGCTGGAGCCGAGGAGCCCTGGGATTCGTTAAAATGATAAAATGGAAAATGGAGAGGAAACAGTCAGGAGAAAACACAGACCTGCCTCTTTGAGTCCTGTGCGTCCAAGCACAGTACAAGCTTCATGCACACACGCATATACCCACGCACATGTATACACACGTGTACACACACATGCGTATGTGCATGCACACATGTGTGTATATGTACACGTACACACATGCACACACCTGTGTACATGTGGTCCTGTGTGCATGCACACTTGTGTATGCACGTGCAGACACGTGTGTACACATGGTCATGTGTGCATGCACAGTGCACACGCACGTATACACACGTGCAAGCGCACACACGTGCGCACACATGCATTCACACGTGTGTGCATGCATACACGTGTGTGTGCACGTGTGTATACACATGTGTGCATGCATGTACACGTGGTCACCTGTAGTGCATACATATGTGCATGCACACGTGCCTAAACATGTGTACATGCAGGCATGTTTTCACACGTGTGCATACATATGTACCCATATAAACATGTGCACACCTAGCTGACGGCTGGAATGACTCCAGTTTCCACAGAGGTGTCGGCCATCCAGCACCACAATGCCCACTTTATTTGGAGAAAAAAACAAAACCCACGATCCCCAGCTGTGACACGAGGCCTTTCGGCTGGTGGCAGGTGTCTGGCGGGACTCGGCCAGCGGTCTGTGCGAGGCATCAGGGTTGCAGGCCGGTGCTGCCTCCCTGAGCACCGCTGATTGCCGTCTGTCTTTCTCACTAAGCTGAGGCTGGGAGACCATCACGGTCAGACTCGCTTCTCAGCAGATACGAGGTTTTAACCCCCTTTCCTTCCACACGCAAGGGCCCCACGGTTCAGACACCACATACCAGGGGCCCCGTGGGCACCTCGAAGCACCTTCCTGCCCCGGCAGTGGCATCTGCTTGCCCACCCTGGGATGTGGCCCCTCAGCCTGGTCTCCGGGATCAGGGAGACCCGTGATTCCAGCTTCAGCCCTGCCAACCCACCTTCCACACGGCATATCCACCACAAGCAGGACACCGCCTGCTCCCTCCATGCCACTGCCCCAGACCTAGGAGCCCGCTGAGCAGGAGGCGGGCCCCCCAGCTCTGAGCAGTCACCATCTTCCCTGGAGCTGGAAGCTCAGGCCGTGGACGCCTGGAGGGTCCAGGACACCTGCATCCACCCTTTACTCCAAGCCCTGAAGAGAGAGCCAGGTCTGGACCCCTTGGGCATGGCCAAAGGGAAAGCAACACTGGGGAATGCCAGGAGCCAGCGTGAGGAACTCCGCCTGTGGCAGGGGAAAACAGTGGGTGTTCTTCAAAAACCCAAAAACAGAACTGCCAAGTGATCCAGCACTTCACTCCTGAGTGCACCCCAAAGAGCTCAGGACAGGGCTCACATCTGTACACTGAGCTCACAGCAGCATTCCTGCAACAGCCCGATGTGGAGGCAACCCTGCGTCTACAGATAAATGAGTGGACGAACACAATGTGGTCCGTCCACGCAGTGCAATACTACTCACGCTTAAAAAGGAAGGAAATTCTGACACACGCTGCAGCACGGATGAAGCCTGAAGACATTGTACTCAGAGGAACAAGCCAGACACAGACAGACAGGCGCATGTAGCTTCACTTCCATGAGGTCCCGAGTGAAGCACGACGGTGCCAGCGGTGAAGATCCCGCCCACCAGCACAGGGACGGAAGAGATGCCAGTGTGACCCCTGGGTCAGGAAGACCCCCTGGAGGAGGGCACGGCAACCCACTCCAGCATTCCTGCCTGGAGAATCCCCATGACAGAGGAGCCTGGCGGGCTATACAGTCCATAGGGTCGCACAGAGTCGGACATGACTGAAGACTCCCAAGAGTCTTCTCCAACAGCAAAGTTCAAAAGCATCAATTCTTCGGTCCTCAGCCTTCTTAATGGTCCAACTCTCACATCCATACGTGACTACTGGGAAAACCATAGCTTTGGCTAAACGGACCTTTGTCAGCAAAATGATGTCTCTGCTTTTTAACACACTCTCTAGGGTTGTCATAGCTTTTCTTCCAAGGAGCAAGCGTCTCTTAATTTCGTAGCTGCAGTCACCATCCACTGTGATTTTGGAACCCAAGAAAATAAAATGTCACTGTTTCCATTTTTCCCCATCTATTTGCCATGAAGGGAGGGGGCAGGATGCCCCAGTTTCAGGTTTTGAATGCTGAGTTTTAAGCCAGGGCTGATGTTGCCAGGGAGTGAGTATAAGCAGCCTGACATTACCTCTCAGGGAGCCAGCAGAGTCCTGAAATTACACTGGGGTTGGCTGTACAACTCTGCAAACATACTAACCCTCACTGAGTTGTACGCTAGGAGCAGGTGAGCTTTCTAGTGTATGCAAATCTCAGCTCCATAAAGCTGTTTGTAACAGCAAACCAGGGCCCTTCCTCTGACCGTCACACCCCTTCTGTCGGGTGAGGATCAGCGCTACAGCAGGAAAGAAAGAAAACCTCAATCGTGAAACCCACATGCTTCAGAGGAGCTCTAGGGGCTCGTCAGAGGGTGCCGAGCCCGGTGGGACCCTCAGGCTCCTACAGCTCTTCCTCACTGCTAAGTTTCCTTCTTTCTTTTCGGCTGTCACGCAAAATGCATCTTTTATGAGAGAAGAGACAGAGGTTACAGCCGAAATCACAGCATTGGTTGAAGGAGGGCAGTCACAGATCCACAGAGACTCCAGGGGACATGGGACCAGCAGATGGCTTCAGCTTTCTTCATCTCCACGTGACTTCCCCAGGCAAGGTCAGCACTTCGGGTGTAGACGTGACTTTCCCAGGAGAGGTCAGCACTGCAGGTGTAGACGCACGGCCCCTCTGTCATCTGAGATGTTGTGAGCAGCATCACGGCAACAAAAGCAGGCTGATCATTACAGCAAGAGCAGCGAGAAAGATGGAGCCTTCCTGAGCATTTATCACGTGTCAGGGATAGTGCTGAGGGCTTACTGGTGGCTTAATTTCATTTAAGTCTCAGAACAGCCTGTGTTGCAGTCATCATAACCCCGTTTTACAGATGAGGAAACAAGGTAATTAATTGTGTCCTCAAGGTGGTTAGTCTGCGTACGTGCTCAGTCATTTGAGTCATGTCTGACTCTTTGCGACCCCGTGGACTAGCCCACCCAGGCTCCTCTGTCCATGGGACTCTCCAGGCAAGAACACTGGAGCGGGTTGCCATGCCCTCCTCCAGGGGATCTTCCTGACCCATGACTGAACCCACATCTATTATGTTCCTTGCTTTGGCAGGCGGATTCTTTACCAGTGAGCCACCTGGGAAGCCCTGATTAGGCTGCATTCAAGTTCAGATCCGATGCTGAGAGCCTGGCTTCCTGGGAGATGATGAGCTGCTGAGAGGTTGTCAAGGGATTTCAGCCTCACAGCGGGGAAGAGAGCACTGAATTCCTAGGCGAGCCAGCACCAAGCACAGCCTAGGTGCCGGCAGGCAGAGTAGGACACGCTTCAGATGGGAATGAGCCAGCTTCTCAAAGAGAAATGAAACTGAAGCTGCAGGAAGCCCTAAGCTAGAATTTCTTAACCCGTTTACTGTTGTTGCAAGAACTCTGAGCTTCGCGTTCAGTCTGACCTTCAGAACTGTCCTCCCCAATAAGGAGTACTAAGAATACCCAAGCCCCCATCCCCCACCCCCCACCCTGGGTCTGCAGGGAGGACAAAGCCGCCTGCGTCCCAGGCACTCAAGGTCCTCCTGTAGCCTCTCAGTGCCTCCAGCAGCAGCTGACCCGTCTCCAAACCCGCTCGCTGGCGGACCCACCCTCAGCCTCTCATGGACGCGGCCTCCTTATTCAAGCTCCGCAGGGCATCAGCAGGAGTGAAACTCCACGGACAGCGTCCTGTCTCTGTCCTGGGACACAGCCTTCCTGCTGAGAAAATGTCCAGGGGGCAAGGCCTCCTCGATGCCAAGCCAGGCGAGGCGCTCACTGTCCCCTCCGCGCCTGGCCCCTGGCTCAGTCAGTGACAGCCTGTGCCTCTCTGACCCCCAGACGCCCTCCCTTACCTTCTGGTCTGGGGCAGAGGCGGCCGGGTGGAGACCCCCAAGAGCTCCTCCAAGGCCCACGTGCTAAGCTTGCCCCTCCCCCCGAGTCTGATTCTATCCTCCATGAACGGTCACCAGTCGGAAGCCCACCCCCCCTCCTGCCCCGGACACCTGGCATTCAGACATGGCCCCTGGGTGTGTGTCCAGCTCGGTAGGGGAGCACCCACAGCCTCAGCCCCTGCCCCACCCCCATCTGCCTGCCGTCCTCCGTGAGTTAACAACGCACATGGCTTATCTCTTAAAAACCACTCCACAACCTCCTGCTTCCCTACACAGCTGATTATCACTAGCAACACCGAGGTCAGCGACTCAGCCTGGCTCACTGAACAGGTGTCTGCCGCCGGCTTAGTGGGCTGGAGGCTTCCTCCCGGCTTCCTCCCGGCTTCCTCCCACCTGCGGGGTCTTGCCAGGTTTGTCCCTGGAGCACCCTGTTCTCTGGCGGTGTCTCTCTGTCCACATGGTGTCCTTCTCCAGGGGGACAGGGTGGAGCCAGGGTCCCAGAGGAAAAGCAGGACTGCTAGGCATCCCCCCTACCCACGACCAGGCTGGCAAGGGGTCACGCCAGCACACCCAGCCTTCCGAGCATCAGGGGCGGGCCATGGGCAGAAGACGGGGCCCCACCCGGGAGGGGAGGCTGGCCCGGCGGTTGGGAAAGGGCCCCAGGCCACACAAGCCAGCCGGCCTCTGCGTGGCCTTTGAGTGTCTCCATGGTCCTCACCTCCTTGGACACTTGTCTGGAGCCAGGACGGGCCCCCTATCGACACCTGAGCCCCCGGAGGGGGACATCCCAGGGACTGGATCTGGGGCAGGGCACGCTGCACTCCCAGCTCTGCATGCACCACTCCCGTGACCTGGAGCAGGTCAGTCAGGCCCTCAGGGACCCGGCAGTAGACAGGGTCTGCCCGCACACGGTTTACAGGGCCGTCAGGAAAGCCGCGGACGAACGGCCGTCCCCCCGGGCGGGAGCCAGTGATGGCCGTGCTGTCCCAGCACAGATGTGATGACGTCCCTCCAGTTTCACTGCCTGGCCCCAGGGGGCTGAGACTCAGCCGTCCTTTCCCAGCTTCGTGGGCTCCTCCTGGGCGAGTCACATGGCGGGACGGGGGTGGGGGCGGGAGCTCACCCGGGACAGCGGCCTGGACCGAGTCAGGCCCACGTGTGACCCGGCGAGGCGAGGGTCCAACCTCCCCGCACGTCCAGGGCAGCGGGAGCAGCATCGGCCCCCTCAGGGCCGGCCTGCAGATGGGACAGGTGCACAGGGCCTGAGCAAGCGGGGCCCCCGATTGGACACACAGATGCCTCTGTCCCCAGCGCGAGCAGCAGCAAGGCTGAAAGTGCTTCTCCCACCTTCCTGCTCCGATCTCCTCTCCCTGACCCCCCAGACCCGAGCCTCATCACTTACTGACTGCACAGTGCTTGACACTGTTTTCCATCAGCAGGTTGAGCCCTCGGTGAGATGAACCAACGTAAATAAATGAAGACACTCGATAAACCTCGACGTGCAGGACCCTGCATCGATCGCGGCCCCACGGTCCCGCTCCCCCTGACTCCTGGCCCCCAATCCCCACTCTCGGAGAAGACAGTCGCGGTCAGCGCTGCCCCCACCGCTCACGGACCAGCTGCCCAGCCTCATGGCTCCAGCTGGGAAGCGTCAGCGGCCCTGGTGATTTCCTCCCCATGGTGGACAGTGGGCAAGAACATGCCTCCTCGTCCCAGCAGAGAGGAAGGCTCTGGGAAGCAGGCCGCCCCATCCCGGTGAGCTGTCCTGGCCACCTGTCCCTGCCAGACACACTGCAATAAGCCTGGGAGCCTGGGCCCTGGAGGTGCCCGTCACCAGGCTGGGGGCAGTGCCCAGCCTCATCCAGGGGAAGGGCTCCCTGTCTCCCTGCCCACAGACCCCAAGAGCCTGGGTGAGGTCTGTGCACCCCTGGTGCTTGGCGGGAGGCCCAGCCCTTGGGTGGACAGACAGGTGGACAGGTAGCTGGTGGGCATTTTAAGGCAGCTGGAAAAGCAGGACTGCGTTTCTGTTTTCCTGGAGAAGTCATCGCAAACCATGGGCCAGTCCTCCACGTGTTCCTCCCCCGGTGCTCGCCCTGTGGGTCTCACCAAGGCAGAACCTCGTCCTGAGAGGAGTCGGGACTTTGGGGATCTACCAAGGCAATGGCAACCCACTCCAGTACTCTTGCCTGGAAAATCCCATGGATGGAGGAGCCTGGTAGGCTGCAGTCCATGGGGTCGCTAAGAGTCGGACACGACTGGGTGACTTCACTTTTCACTTTCACTACCACATGCCAGGACCAGGGCAGCAGGGACACTAACGCCCAGATCCTACCTCAACCCCTGTGTGTGATACAGACGTGATGGCCGGAGCTCATGCAGCTGCTGTGAGGAGCAGAGAAGAAAACTGTGAGCAGCTCCTTGACGAGAACTTCAAGGCTGCTCCACAGACCACCAATCCACGGGGTCGCAGCGTCAGACACAACTGAGCGACTGAACTGAACTGACAGGCCAGGGCTCCCCTGTGTCTGCAATGTCCTGAACACCTCACCCTGTCTGCCAGCATCCACCTCGGGGTCTGGCCTGAGCCCTGCAGGCACCTGTGCCACCGGCGGGGGTTGCTGACTCGAGGAGCAGCCAAGGTCTCTGTCCGAGCCGGCGCGTCCTCCAGGGAGGAGGAGAGGGTGGGCTTGGAACCAGCGTGAATGCTGGGCTTCCACTGGGGCCACGGGCTCACAAGGAGGTCAAGCAAGGGCCCGGAGGGGGTCCCTGTTGGAGGGACTGAGGGTCCCTTCCCCACTGCAGGGACATGGGGACAGTCAGAATCTGCAGACCATGCCAGGCACCCAGGCCGAGACGGCAGCTTTGGCAGGAGCCTCACCCACCACGCTGGCCCCACGACGGCCTGGCCTCCGATGCCCTGATCTCTCGGGAGCCCCATTCTGCCTCTTACATTTTTAACAACTGAATTCATGCTCTTCCATTCCATTAGAACAGCAGCCAAGTAACCTTCAAATGCCCCCTCCGTGCACTTCTCTGAGTTCAGAGAGGCCACAGGCTGATGGCTGGAGGGGAGAGAAAGGCTTTATTAAATATGCATCTGCACCCAGCTGCGATTTTCCACTCCACCGCGGGGACGCAGCCAGGCGCCCTGCAGACGCCCACGTTTCCTCCACAGAAAGCATCAGGACTCAGAGACTTTCTCAGACAACAGGAAGAGGCTTTCTGGAAAACTCCATTTCTTCCTCAGACCTCATCTGCCTCAGCACCCAGGGCCCCTCCCAGCTCCCAGACGTGTGGACCCCCACCACGGCCTGCAGAGGTGAGCACCGCATCTGGGGGGTCCTGCCTGACCCTCCAGCCTTGGGTCTGCTCCCCTGGGGACGCCAGCTTGTTCTCGGGTGACATCCCTGTGCCACCCTGTCTCTAGAGACTTCCCCGTGTTCAGTCCTGGAGGCCCGGGCAGGGCCACGGCTTCCCAGGCCCCTCCAGTCCTGGAGGCAGTGACCCCCAGCACGCGGGCCCCAGGGCTCAGGGTCTATGTCCACTGACACCACCTTCACCCGCTCAGGCAGGCTGCTAGGCTGGCCGCACACCTCCAACCCTCGGGAAAGACCCACAGGACTCTGAAGGGATCACCCCTCACGTGACCACCCACCACGTCACCCCACGGGGTGGTGGCTTCAGCTGGTGGGGAAGGGTGCACAGGACCAGGCCAGGCAGCAGGATCGGACCCCACAGCCGGGAGGGGAGGAGCAGGACGGGGTGGGGGTGGGGTGAGGGGAGCACCGGGTCGGGTGGGAGAACACCGGGAGGGGAGGAGCAGGATGGGAGGCGGGGAGCACCGGGAGGGGACGGAACAGGACGGGGTGGGGGTGGGGGAACACCGGGAGGGGAGGAGCAGGAAGGGGTGGGGGTGGGGGAGCACCGGGAGGCGAGGAGCAGGATGGGGTGGGGGGAGCACCGAGAGGGGAGGAGCAGGACGGGGCTGGGGGGACGCTGCTG
Source organism: Bos indicus (assembly GCF_029378745.1). Classification (NCBI taxonomy): domain Eukaryota; kingdom Metazoa; phylum Chordata; class Mammalia; order Artiodactyla; family Bovidae; genus Bos; species Bos indicus. Next base: position 111,105,968 of record NC_091767.1, on the reverse strand, counting down.
CTCGCATAGCCCTGGGACGTGTGCGGAGAAACGCCCATCTCTCGGGGCGGGGGGCGGGGGTGCACCCGGGGCCTGGGCCCCTCCCGGCAGCGGGCTGGAGGCACGTGCTGCCTCCCCCCAAAAAAACGCCTGCCTTAATGCATAAGGGCAACTACACAGCAACGGCTCTTGAACAAAAAAGTAATTGCAAAAGGAACTTCAAATCTCAAATATGAGCTTTTATAAACTAGGAATCCACGTCTCGATATTATGAAAGCCTCCCCACCCTCTCCTCCTGCTCGGCAGCGGTACGGGACGCCCCTCGCAGGGGCAGAAGCGCCCGCTCTGAGGCCTGAAGATGGAGCCGGCAGACGCGAGCGCGGTGAGGACCCTCACCCTGGTTCACCGAGGGCATCTCCCGCCGTGTCCTCACCTCGGGCAAGGAGCAGGGCGCTCGCGGGGTCCCTCAGAAGGGGCACCCATCTACCAGGAAGCTCGGCCCCGACGTCACGCACGCGGACGCGCCTGCCCGCAGGACCCGCCCACACGGACGCCGGAGGGAAGACGTGTCCACCCCACCTGCTCCGCCCACAGGCCGGCATCTGGGGCCTGAGTCCTGACACCGTGCACCGGGCGGCCTCGGGGTCAGATGTCCTCCATCAGGAGAGGGTCCGAGGGCTAACTCCAGGGGCGGTCCCTCCTTACACGGCCGGTGGTCGAGACCGGCCCTGGTTTCCGCAGACCACGCCGGGTGCACGCTTGTCACCGAGATTTTCCCCTGAAACTGTGAGCTCCTCTTCCTCACGACAGAGGATGACCCAGCTTCTCTATCCTCGCGACCACTGGAAGGTCTCATGAGTCCTGGGCGGCACCAGCACCCACGTGGGCTGGGCTGCCCCTGAGCTGACCCACGCTGCCTCTGGCTCTGCTTCGTACCAAATGCTCCAGAAATTATTGGGCCGTGATTTCTGGTTCCTACCAGTTGAGGGTGGGAAACCTGGAGACCTCTTTCAACTATAGACCAAGCACGGTGCTGGCCTTTTCATAAGCGCTCTCATTTCACGCTCCTCAGGAAAGAAAGAGCATCCTTGTTGAAAATGCACAAAAAGGAAACTGATGCACAGAGTTTGGGGTTTGAGGACAAACATTTGAACCTGTGTCTGCTCGGCTCCAAAGGCAGGGCTCCTGGAAGCACATCTGAGCCGTCTCCAGACACCACGCGACCACCAAGTTACTATCAACAACTGCTGCTGGATCAGTTGTAGGAGGCAAGGGGCCCCTCACTGGGAAAACGCTGCTGGACGTGGATAGGACACAGAGGTCTGCACTCCATGCCCTGTTCCTACAGGACCTGAGTTTGAGCTGTTTTGGTCCAAACCCTCATGAGGCTGGGTGACTGACTAAGCCTCCCAAACGGGTCCCAGGGGTTCCCTTCCCTGGGGAGTGGTAAAGAGAAACCAGATCCCAGCATGCCCAGAGCATCTGCAGAGGGACCGTCGGACTTCAGTGGAATTCAACAAAAGTAGCCCGGTGTCAGTCCCGGCAGTGGGTGCCTGGAGACGCTTTGAATGGCCTTAAATTTTAATGATTTCACGCAGACCCACCTGCGTCTGTTCCACGTCACACACGCAGACGGATGTCAAGACAGACCCATGCCTCCAGTCAGAAGAGGCTCACTGCACACTGTCTCACACCGTGTGGCCGGATGAGATATCTGCAGGGTCTCTTGTATTTTGCCAAGTGCATCCTGATCACTCTGATTCAGCCCTCACCCACAGGCACTGGACGGTTCACTCAGCAAAGCCTCACGGGGTCCGTCCCCCGTCCTCAGGGTGCTCTGGGTGCTGCAGACAGGGGTGGAGACGTCTCCCAGCCAGGGGCAGGGGCAGATACATGGGGTGAGACCGCTGAGAACGTGATGGACATCTAGGCTGCAGGTCACAGGAGGGGTTATTCCTGGGGTCTCCACAGGGGCTGCCTCAGCTCACATTCCCTCCACCGTGCAGGAGGGCTCCCTCTTCTCCACACCCTCTCCAGCACTTACTCTGTGTAGGTGTTTTTCAATGACGGCCATTCTGACCTGTGTGAGGTGCTACAGACGAGCCCAGAGGAGACCAGGGACATAGGAAGGAGACCACGGGGCGGCATCCACATCCACATCCAGGTGCGAGACTGACTGCAGGCCTGCCAGGCCTGAGGGAAGCCGGGCAGAGTATGGAGGGGGGCGGCTCTCTGCGTTATCTCTTACGATCAGTGAGCATCCACAGCTACACCAAACTAAGACACTAACCCAAAATAAAGGGGGGACTCGGATTTCTTCTCTTACCCCCCACCCCAAGGTCCTGACGCTGTGGGTCTAGCTGGGTCTGAAGTGGGAGGGACACAGAATGAACTACCCAGGGACCTGCAGTCATCGGGACTGAGGGCCACCCCAGGGTAATGATGGCCTGCAGCCCGGACCCTCTCACAGGAGGTGGGGGCGGCCGTGCCCCGGGATGCCCCCCTCTCACAGGAGGCGGGGGCAGCCGTGCCCGGGACGCCTGGCATCGAGCTCAGCGCATGCGGCTGTCTCACGTGACCAGGCAGGTGAGCGGTTCTCTGATCACTTTCAGCACCTGGCTTCTTTAAGGAGCTTCCAAACATGGTAAGCACCTCACTCATCAAATCGCGGGTGGCACGGTCTTCCCTGCCAGGCCTGCCTGGCCTAATGAACCTGCGTCTCACCAGTAGCAGGGACGGCCCCCGCGTGCCGGGCTCACCCCAAGCAGATCCATGTCTTGGGCTCCCGACGGCCGTGGCGGGCTAGATGCCCATGAAGGGTGGGACTCAAGGGCACGGCAGTGATGGGGGGAGGGCGGGGATCGGCAGGCAGAGCTCCGTGCTTTTTAATGATCCACAGATCCCAATGGCAAAGACGGTACTTACGTTCTGTCCAAGTTAAGGGATGACGAATAATTTTTCTCTGTGTACTTGGCAGATTGGTACTTGCCTCAAAATTATGAGAATAATAAGACCTTGTCTTAGGGAGTCTTTGCTCCGAGGAGTTCAAAACCTTCCAGAGATTGCTGCAGCTTATCTCACGACGCTGCTGTGCCACGAAGAGAAACCAAGACTAAGGGGTCAAACTCATGTGCCCGATCAGCTGGGGCTAAACTGAGATGAGACGGAAAGCAGTGCATCAGAGTCTGCGCTTTTCCCCAGGGGTCAGCGCAGGGAGGGGTTGCGATTGCCCAGTAAGGCGGGGTCCGTCAGGGTAGACATCCTGGTGCACCGCAGACGTCTGCAGGTCTCAGCCCAGGGCCACACCCGCTGCCGCTCACGCCACAGGCTGACGAGGCCCCAGGGACCCAGGGTTCCTCCGACACGCGGCTGGACCAGACCGGCCACGGAGGCCTTGCTGACCCTCCGTGTTCAGCCGGCAGTGAGGACCTCCCGGCAGCAGGAAGGACGAGGCCTGTGGGATGTGGGACTGGGCACCGGGCACCACACAGGCCTGGGCCTCAGTCGCGAGGCCCCTGTGACGCAGGTGAGCCTCTGAACCCGGAGCGGCGCGTCCGCCGCCTCGCCCCCACATCTCTGCTACCGGACCCATCCCCTTCTTCAGGAAGCACATCAGAGGAGGAGAAAACACGAAAATGCCTCATGCCAACCCACACAGAGCTTCAGTCTCGCGAGAGAAGAAAGCAGGGTCCACTCATCTCTACAGAGAGCCTACCTACCCCCCAAGATTCACTCCTTCCCTTTCTCCTTCTTAACAAAGACGAGGAGTCGCCTCTGGGGCCAGCTGAGAGGGAGCGGGTCCCCCTGAGCTGTCCTGCCCCTATCAGAGCTGGATGCCCGGACGGGCCCCAGACGACCGTGTAGGACCCCGTGAAGCAGCACTGCCAGAAAGAGGGGGCGAGAAAGGGAGCTGCTGGCCTGGGACGCGGCTGCGCCTCCTCCCTCCTCCACCTCGGCTTCGCCCCATGAGCCGGGCTCAGAATCCCAGGGAGCCAGGAGGCATGGAAGGGGCTCTGAGAGGCAGAGGGTCCGGCACCCAGGGTCTCTTTCCCCTTCTGTCTCCTGGGCCTGCCCCACAGGGGCTCCAACTGCGAAGCTAGTCTCAGCCACGGGGGAAGTGCCTAAAATGCCCAGAAAAAAACCACCTCTCTCTGGGGAACTGGGACATTGGCCCCTGCGTCCCAGAGGACTTGCGGGGGGGAGGGGGAGGACCTTGCTTATTTTTCTTCTTTTTTTCTCTTGCCATACACCTTGAAATCCACCCAGTCCTGTGCAACTTGGGAGGGAGAGGGCTGGATCTAAGACTCAGCTGAACCAGAACTTTCCAGCCAAAGAACTGGGGTTCGGGGAACACTGAGGAACTCTGCAGGGAGAGGCCCCCAAAGCACTGCCTCTGTAGGGGGTTGATTTGCAGCTGTGCAGGCAGGGGACGTGCGCAGGAAAGTGCGGCAAGGCTTTGAGAGGAGCCAAGGCAAGGACTGATGCTGAAACTCAAACTCCAATTCTTTGGCCACCTGATGCAAAGAGCTGACTTATTTGAAAAGACCCTGATGCTGGGAAAGATCAAAGGCAGGAGGAGAAGGGGTCGACAGAGGATGAGACGGTTGGATGGCATCACCGATTCAACGGATATGAGTCTGGGTAAACTCCGGGAGTTGGTGATGGACAGGGAGGCCTGGCGTGCTGCCGTCCATGGGGTCGCACAGAGTTGGACGTGACTGAGCGACTGAACTGAAGGCCCTGGTGAGAGCAGGTCTCACGCCGGAATGTTCTCACGTTATTTTTCAAAGGGCAACGCCCTTCACCGCATCACCTGTACCCCCGCCCCGGCCGGAAGCCAGAGGAAGATGAAGGTCACCCATGGGTGCCATCCTCCACTGGAGGGCTGAGCGGCCCTCCCTGACAGACCCCTGGGTCCCCCCAGTGCATCCTGAAGGTGCCCCCTACCAGAGCTCGGGCCACGTGCACACTCACAGGGGTCCCACGGTGTGGGGTCGACGGCACCTCCCCACCTCATCCCCCGGGCCGAATCCCAACTTGCAGCTTCTGGTCTTTGGGTGGTTCCGAGGCAGCAAGTCAGAATCCTCTTTCTTTCCTAACAAGAAGAAACAGTGTACACGCAGCAGGCAGGAGAGGTAAGTGAGAGTTGACTGTCTCCCCCGTGGATGGGGAGAGGAGGAGAGAGGTGCGGACTTGCACATGGAGTGGTTCATGCAGCATGGGAGTCAGTCTGCTACGTCGGGAGACCGGGAGGCCGGGGAGGGAGCTGGCCCACTGGGACCTTGAGAGAGTGTAAATCAGCGGCCTTGCAGACTCCTCACTTCAGTAAACCAGCAGGTGGGTGTGTGCAACACTGACGTTTGAGTGAGACCGATTCAATTCACGTGTGTCCTCCGTCTTGGCCGCAATCGCCAACATCAGTGATCAACGTGACAAAGTGGGGGTGGAGAGAAGACCTTCTTTCTTGAGTAGACATCATGCTTCCATCATCATCTCCTCCTCCAAATCGGGCAGCGGAGTCTTCTTGTCCTGCATGGTCAAACGAGGTCCACACATTATTGTTTTCCCTGTGTCCTAGGGTCTTCCCTGGTGGCTCAGACGGTAAAGCATCTGCCTGCAGTGCAGGAGACGTGGGTTCGATCCCTGGATCGAGAAGATCCCCTGGAGGGAAAGGCCACCCACTCTAGTATTCTGGCCTGGAGAACCCCACGGACAGAGGAGCCTGGCAGGCTAGAGTCCATGAGGTCGCAAGAGAGTCAGACAGACTGAGCGACTACCACACGTAGGGATCGTGAACTTGCTGAGCTCACTGGGCAGGATGTGGGGCTCACGCCACCGCTGTTCCATTGTCTGGGGACACGTCTCAGGCTTCCAGTATTCTTGGGCTTCCCTTGTGGATGCGGGAGACCTGGGTTTGATCCCTGGGTTGGGACGATCCCCTGGAGAAAGGAAAGGCTACCCACTCCAGTATTCTGGCCTGGAGAATTCCATGGACTCTATAGTCCATGAGATCCCAAAGAGTCGGACACGACTGAGTGCCTTTCACTCACTCAGGCCTCTGCTGCATGGTTTTGTTGCTAAGCAAGCCTGTGTAGTTTTGTGGGTAAGCAAACCTGCTTTCTTGAGTGATCATTAATTTATAGGGGTCTCCTGTATTTTTCTATTTACAATCACCCAGTGGGATTCACTATCTCATCACCTACTTTGTCCCTTCACTCTGTCCCTGTCATTTCCATGCCAGTGTGTGTAACTATAAAGTGCCAATCAGAGCTGACCCGTCGTAGGAGAAATTGGGGGAGATGCCCTGGTCGCTCCCACCAGGAAATTAACTCTACTCGGTGACAGGGTCGGGGGGCAGCATAACACACACCCTTCAGAGGAATCCAATGGGGAAGTTTCCGGATGCACAAGGTAAGACACTGTGGGGGCCGTGTGTGCGGTTACAGACAGCAACCCGACCTGGGAAACACGGCCCATCAGGAGAGGACTGTCCCCAGGAACCATGGTCCCGGGCTCAGGCTATGAGGTGCACAGCAGCAGCGAGGGTCTGGGGGACCGTGCCGTCGTGGGGACCACCTGTAAGAAGCTGCCACCTGCTGAGGTTCTGCACCGGGCCAGGCGCTGTCCTTCCCACACGTTACACCATGAACCCCGAGGACACAGCTACGCACGTAGGTACCACTGTCCCCACCTAACGGATGGGGAGACAGAGGCACACAGGAGGTGCGTCACCCGCCTGCAAAAGGCTCAGGCCGGAGTCCAGCTCTGCGAGGCCCCCGCACACGCAGAGCCTGTCCAGACCTCCAGCAACCCCACAGGCGGGCTGAGCGAATCCTCCCCTCCCCCTGGGTGAAGAAGCCTGCGCGCAGTGAAGACGCCGACAGTGACTCCTCAGTCCTCATCCAGCTCCTCCTCCCCTGGAGTGGGTCCCGGGGGGAGGGGACATTTTCGACGCATGAAGCAGGGAGATTGACAGTGAGGACTTCACGAAACTCAGATGGCTGCAGGTGGACCCTCTGCTCTTCAGAGGCTGGTCTGTCCGGCGTGCTGGCCACCAGCTGGGGACACAGTCTGGAGGAGGAGGGGCTCCAAGAACGTGAGGCCGGGGGGGCTCCGGGACGCTGCCCTGGAGCCTTGAGCCCCAGGCACACAGCCACCCACCACCCGTCCTGGGCCTCCAGGAGCATGGGGGATGAGGTCCAGTCCTCCGGGGGACATGCAACGGCCAGGTTCCCATCCAGGTCTCAGCAGAACGCCTGCCTGAAGGCGCCCGGGATGGATTCCAACCCGCACGGCGATGCATCACATCTTGATCCACCGTGCCTGCCCTCCTGGATTATTAAGCGCTTTCAGTCCCTTCACATAATAGGTCGACCCCAACGTGCTGAAGTTTAAATAAAGCCATAACTCACCTTAACCTGTCTCCCGTTTAATCACACCCAACATCTTGAATATTTCAAAAGGAGCACACATTAGCAGTTTTTAGACAAGGATGTGTGAAGGTCACATGGATTTATCCCCGAAGCAGGATGATGGATGCGGCCCGACTGTCGTGAAGACAGAGTGCCCGCGGTGTGCTCACCCGAGGGGCTGTGTCCCCGGAGAGTCCGAGCGGTCCCCACAAGCTGGGGTCTGCACTGGCTACAGAGGCACAGACGTCCGTGCGGTCCTGTTCCCATCAGCATTTTGTGAAGCAGTTATTCGTGTCTTAATCACCCAGGCAGGGGAGCACTGAGCATCAGCCCTGGAACCTCCCTGAGGAGGCAGGCAGGCAGGCACACGGCAGCTACAGGAGGCGCAGGGCATAGGGCTCCCGTCCCTGCTTCGCCTACCAGCACCCCGTGGGGACCATCGCCGCTAGGGCATGGGGTCCCCAGGCTGACTCGGTGTCCCCAACATGGGTGCCCCAGCTGACATCCTCTGTTGCTTTGAATGATACTAAACTGTGAGCTCTTCTGACCAGGACAGAGTTTTACCTGCTTCTATCCCTAGAATTTCACATCTCCAGTGCCCGAGCCCAGTACACATTTGCTCAAGTGCTGTGCTCAGACGCTCAGTTGTGACCGACTCTGTGCAACCCCATGGACTGCAGCCCGCCAGGCTCCTGTGTCCATGGGATTCTCCAGGCAAGAACACTGGAGTGGGCTGCCATTTCCTCCTCCAGGGTATCTTCCCAACCTAGAGATCAAACCTGCCTCTCCCGCATTGGGAGACGGATTCTTCACCCACTGACCACCTGGGAAGCCCATGTTTGCTGAAGGGAAGAGCTTGGATGCTACCCTGAGTGGCCGGTCCTCTGGCGCTCTGCCCTGACCACCTGCAAGACATCGAGCCGACTGTCGTCACTCCACCATTTAACACATTCCCTTGAAGTGTTTTAGTTTTGTTTAAGGTGCAGATTGTTTTTGGTGTGAACTCTGTTCGCTGAGCAACAACTCTCTCTGGAGGTTTAGGGCCCAGCTCCATGTTGTTATGACTGTCGTTGCTGTTCGTGACTGAGTGAAGGTCGCTCCCTCGTGTCCAACTCCTTGTGACCCCATGACTGTACAGTCCATGGAATTCTCCAGGCCATAATACTGGAGTGGGTAGCTTGTCCCTTCTCCAGGGGATCTTTCCAACCAGGGATTAAACCCAGGTCTCCTCCATGGCAGGCGGATTCTTTGCCAGCTAAGCCACAAGTGGTGTTCAGTCACTAAGCCGTGTCCAGCTCTTTGCAGCCCCACGGCTGCAGCAGGCCAGGCCCCCCTGTCCCTCACCATCTCCCAGAGTTTGCCCAAACGCCCAGTGTTCGCTTAGCACTGTGTGAGGTACAGATGATTTGAGGATAAGCATAAAATATTCCCATTAAGAAAAAAGAAAAGTCTCACATAAGCAACTTTTCAGCTTCAGGAATTAGTGAAAGAACTAAGCTCAGAGTTAGCAGGGGGAAGAAAATAATAAAGATGAGAAATAAAACAGAAACCAGAAAAGCATAAAGGCCTACACAACTAGCCATTTCTCTGAAAAGTTAAACAGACTTGGCAAACCTTCAGCCAGATTCCCCAAGAAAAAAAGAGACGATGCAAATTAAAAAAAAAAAAAAAACAGAAATGAAAGAGGAGGCATTATCACTGATACCACAAAAACACAAAGGATGAGAGATCACTATCGACAACAAACAGGGTAACCCAGAAGGTGAGGGGACATTCCTAGAAACATGCAACCTGCCAAGAAGAAACGGAAAATCTACACAGACCAACGAGTAAGGAAACTGAACCAGTCACCGAAAGCCTCCCCGTCATCACATCTGGAGTAAGGTTACTGAGCATCTGGACCTTGTGTTCATCAGCCTAAGCTGTGCCTTCAGGACAAGGGCCTTCTCTTTCTACAAACGAGGAAACGTGGCCTGGGACATGGAGATTCCCCCGAGTGCCCATCAGCAAAGGGGCTGTGAGCCTAACCCAGGCCCTCCGGCTGTAAACCGATGTTGCCCGTTTCTGCTTGAAATGCTGCTGTGAGGTTGGCGTTAGAGGCGCAGGGTCAGCAGGGCCGTCTTGGGTGTGAACGGCCTTGGGATCAGCGCAGAGCCTGGCTTCACCCAGGCAAGCGGCACAGCGGTCCGGGTGGCGTCAGGGACCTGCCCACAGCACCGCCATCCTCTGCCCTCGGAGGCGCCGTGGAGCCCTGCAGCTGTCTCCATCTGACACAATGAACCTCCCCCAGGGCCGGCAGCAGACCTGGTCCCCCATATAAACACAAGCATCTATGCCAAGGCCTGGCTCCAGAACGGTCCCGCAAGATGGCTGTGCCTCCCAGGGAGAACGCGACGTCCCCAGTCACGGTCAGAGCTGAAGGCCGCCCCGCGGTCTGGAGACAGCCGAGCGCCAGCTGGCCATGCCCTCAGCAGCAGCCGGGGGCGGGACAGGGAGTGTCCCGCCACAGGCCAAGCTGTCCCCCCACCGGCCGCAAGTGCCCAGACCCGAGCAGCTCCTGTGGGGGGCACCCAGCCCCCCCCACCGCAGCCACCACGCAAGCACCATTCAGACGGCACCAAATGACAAGGGAAAGGCAATTCCGACATAACCGTTTTCCACATGCTTATTAAGCATAAGACACAACAGGGCATGAATTATTGTGCAAGAACTCCTGCCTCGAAGCAATTTTAGACACAGAAGTCGGGAGGATTCATCATTCTCATATACTCAGTCCTATTTTTCTTTTTGCACGCTATAGAAAAAAATCCTGTCTAAATCTCCTAAACCGATCATGGCTACATCAAAAAGTGGATGGGCCATCAGCTTCAGACGGCTGAAAATAAGGCAGCTGCTGGGCGGGAACAGCGCTCACGAGCTCCTCTCTCCGGGTCTGGATTCTGTTACTGGAGAGCATGATAAATAGCCTGTTTCTTATCGCACTTAAAAAACAAGGCTGGGGAAGGAAGCTGCTGTACAAGGCCCTGCGGGAGGGGCGCCGGGGGCAGGGCCGCCGGGTGGGCGGGGCCTCCGAGGTGCAGACGAAGCCCTTCCTCGGGCCAGGCACCAGCCTCTGGGCCCTGGGGACTCCCTCACGCCCCACCACGTGCGGGGAGCTCCGCCGACACCCAGGACTCAGAGCCCACCAAGCGCCCTGGCCTCCTGACGGCTCTGACTCCTAGCAGGTCAGAGGCGGCCGCACAAATGGAAGCAGGGAAAGCATAGATCATACCACTGACCCGCTGCACACCCTGCAGCTGCCCGTCAGGGGCGGGTGGCGGGGTGCAGCCTCGGGTAGTCGGGCAGTCGCTGACTTCCCTGCAGCCGCAGGCCCAGGGCTCACCCACGCCACACTGGCCCCTCCGGGCCAGGCCGCTAAGCAGTTCTCCCCTCCTTTAGCTTGAGCGGCTCGTGGCCTGCGGTGACAGGACGCAGGCTGAGGTCCTCCTGCCTTGGCCCCTGTGAACTGCTGCTCCCCGCCCGCCCCCAGGGCAAGCGCCGCCCTCCAGAGACATTCAGGGCGCAGATGAGGCCACTTCCCTGTGCACCTGAGCGGGTGAGCCACGGCGATGAATGAGGGGCTTCCGAGGGTGTGCATGGGGCGCGGGTCAATCCCGGGCCCACCTCTCTAATGTGGGTGTGTACACAGCACCCCCCACTCCCCCTAATGAGGAGGTTAGTGATCAACGACAGCAGTGATCCCTGCTGACCCCGTGAAGACACCTGACAGGCAGGGCAGGATTCTGGGGCCCCATGAGGCCCCCACCCACGGCCCTCCCCCCACAGGCCGGTCCTGGGAGGGCAGCAGCAGCTCTGGGCCGGCAGAGGGCGGGGGCAGCTCTCGGGCCTGGCTGGGGGCTCATCAGCTGGGCAGAGAATGCAGCGATGCTGGAAAAGAAGTCCAAGTCACCCCTACTCGGCCCAGCACGTGGACCCCGGGGCAAAGGGGCCAGGGCTCCACCCCCAAGACCCCCCGACCCCAACCCCTCACCCCCACCTCCCCCCCTCCCCCCCGCAGCTGCAGCCCCTCTGGACACCCCCACCTCGGATGGGAGAGCCTGGCCCTGTTCTGACGCATGTCCCTGCCCCGCTCCTGCCCATCCAATGTACCCCCAGGCTTGGTAACCTGGAGACTTTATGGGGGTGTCCCAAGATCAAATCTGTTGCCCCTGGAGGCGTGCAGGGCCCAAGGTCAGCAACCATGCTGGCCGGCGGGGCTCTGCACACATCTGACAACCTCTGCCCAGCCTCTGGCCTGGGTCTGCTCCGCCAGAGCTGGGCTTTTTCCCGGGGGCCTTCCCTGCCCCAGCCCTGCACTCAGGGGTGATGTGGGTCTCAGGAGACAGAAGGGTCGCCCAGCTCACTGGGGCACCGCCAGCGGACAAAGCAAAGGGACCAGTAAGGTCTGACGCTGCCAACACTGATGCCTGGCGGAAGCGACTCAGTTTACAGCCGCACGCCGGCCGGGTGCTGGGGACCTGCCGTCCTCCGGGAACCTTCCGGGCTGCGACGTCCCGATCACAGGAGCTGGCCCCTCTCCTGCTGACCCCGGGGTGGGAGTCGGAGGGGGGATCACACCGAGCTCTGGACACACCGGCTCAGGGAGGAACACATCCCGAGTGCAGCCAGACCCAGGGAACACGCGTTGTTCTCACGTCATTTCACCACCTTCACATCCGGATGTGTAAGCGTAGAGGGAGCCTGCAGCCGTGCCGAGCAGCCTGGCACCGCCCCGCTCGCGGTGTGAGAGCGTCTCCTCTTGCCCAGCCAGGGCCCAGGCAGCCCGCATGCGGGCCACAAGTCTGACTTTTATTCCTGCCTAGGGGAGTCCAGCCCACGGAGTGCAGAATCACCAGAGATGTCCGACCAGTACACGGCCGGGAGGGGGGACTCACAGAGACCACAGTCCTGCCACATCCTGCCTCTCCGCGTGGCCCAGCAAACCGTTTCCTCCTGGTGAGACCCTCCCACCCCCCCGATGCTCAGGAGCCTCATGCCCAGCCCGTCCTGGGTCCCGGTTTGCTCACAGGGACTCTGCACCTATGGAATTAAATCTGATTTTCTCCTGTCGTCTGTCTCCTGTTAATTCTTAGATCAGACAGAAGAAACTAGAAAGGGGAGAGAGATTTTACCTTTCCCAACACATATGATTTCTGATCTTTTGCAATTTTAGAATATTTTAAAATGGACTGACCTGCATGTGTTCCTACTAAGATGACCATTGATGGCCATACACACTTAGGGTCCTAAGTGATAAATTAATTTACTCCCGCATAGAGCTGTGAAGGCATCCAGCTCTCACCAGAGGTAACCGAGGTGTCCCCGGGGACACCCCATGACTGCGCTGGGCCGGGCCTGCGCCCCAGAACCCTGTGCAGGGAGCCCTCACCGTCCTGCCGGACCCCAGCGGGCTCAGGGTGCGCTGGCCGAGGAACCGCTGCACACGACTCAGGCAGGAAGATGCAAGGCTAACCAAGGAGCTGGAGTCCTGGGAGGCGCCTCATAGGAGAGGTGACAGCTGGACTCGGTCTCAGAGGATGAGCCAGGGACACCAGGGGAGGTGGAGGTGGGCGGGACAGGTGGGGGCGGGGCAGCCGCCATGACTGGGTGACGGTGACGCTGGAAACCCCAGGTCACCGCATGTCCACGTCAGGACAGCTGGACTCGGGGGCACCCCTCCTGGGTGCGTGGGCCTGGGTGTTGCCCCGCTGTGGCCGCATGGACGGTCCCAGGCAGGGCTCAGGTCCACCTCTGGCTAGAGCCACCAGGGAGCAAGCTTCAATTTTTTGAGTTTTGAGGACCGAGGGTCTGTAGCCCACCTTCCCTCTGCCTTGACTCTGGGTTCCCACCTGGCCCGCAGACTGGAGGGACCCACTGCCCAGAGCCGGAGGGCCAGCCCAGGCCTGCATCCCAGCACCAATCCATGCAGAGTCCACACGCGTTCAGTCGGTGCCAAGTGGGAGTGAGGTGACGCTGCTGGTCCTCCAGCATCCAGTCGGGGGAGAGCGCGCAGGGCCAGCCTCTCCAAGCTGAACGCGCTGGCCCCACGAAGGGCGCCCGGGAGAGGGGTTCACCGACAACCCAGGACTTAGCGGGAAGGCGTCCGGGTGACCGAGGCAGGCGGTGACCGTGCGGTGACAAAGAGGCCGTCAGCCTCACAGCGCGGGACCCAAGGTGCGTGGCGGCCAGGGACGGGGCCTCGACCGGGGCAGACTCGGGGCACCGGCAGCGTCAGCGCCCCCCCCACCGGGTGGGGCAGGCCCACCCGCCCGTCCTCCAGGCTGAGACCAGGAAGACCGAGCGGAGCCCCAGGGAGGACGCCAGCGGCCACCGCTGCCGTTATTCCATTTAATCTCGCGAGAAGATGACATCGACGTCAGGGACACAAATCACAGGGAAACGCCCAACAGCCCTCAAAACGGAAGGAGCGCGTGCGCCCCGCTCGGCCTGGGCACCTGTGTTGGTCAGGGGCAGAGGCGGCAGGCGCAGAGGCCAGCGGGCGGAAGCCCTGTCACTGTTCATGGGCACCCGCGTCCGACGGGGCTCTGCCTGGAAAGCCTGGGCCCCACACGCCGCGGCTGCAGTCCCGCGGCGGCCCGGCACTCAAAGCAGGATGTGGTACTTCAGCGCCCGGGGCACGCGGTTGATGACGAGCCTCCCGTCGTAGCTCAGGGAGGCGAACAGCCAGGGGTCGGCTGAGGACCAGTCCACGGCGTACACACTGTCCTCGTGTTCCTCGTAGGTGGCGATGACACTGTCCTGCGGGGGCTCCTGGCTCCTGCAAGGCACCGACACATGTGAGGGGCGGGCACCCTGCCCCAGCCGCAGGCCTGGTCCCAGGAGCCCGGGGGCGGGCCGGGGGGCGTCTACTGCTCAACACCTCCCGGAGGCAGAGCCCAGGGCCACCCCAGAGGGGTCTCAGGGCCGTGGGGGAGGCTGTCTACTGCCCGACACCTCCTCCTGGAAGCAGGAGCCCAGGGCCACCCCCAGAGGGGTCTCAGGGCCACAGGGACCATCCACTGCCCGACACCTCCTCCTGGGGGCAGGAGCCCAGGGCTACCCCAGAGGGCCCTACAGGCCAGGGTGGGGGCCGTCCACTGCCCGACACCTCCTCCGTTAGCCCTGGAGCAGGACGTGCTTGTGCTCAGCGGACGGTGGCTGAGTGGAGAACGGCTGATGGTCTGGTGGCGTCTGACAAGAGGGACCTGGGGACCAAACAGCACAGTCCAGGAGTGGGCAGAGGGAGCCCCAGCCTGGACCAGGTGCGGGGCTGTCCGGAGCCGGCGGGAAGGGCCAGCAGGTCCTAGCTGGGGTTTTGACTTCCCCATCAACCGCTACAAACGGGGCTTATGTGTCCCTTCCCTGGGACGCCGGGCGGACGGCACTCACACACACAGACCCCCAGGAGCCTGCGGAGCTGCGCCGCCCACCCAGCTGCAGAGAGCACAGGCCTGCAGCTGTTTCGCCGGAGGGCCTCGGGCGCTGCCTCCCATCTCACCCACACTCGCAGTACGCAGAACCCTTCTCGGGAGACCCCACCCCATGTACCCCAAGTCCCTGCGCTCCGGGACACTTCTCGGGAGACCCCACCCCGCGAGTCCCTCCTCCCCGGCTCCAGGACCCTTCTCGGGAGACCCTGCCCCACCTGCCCCCTGGTCTTGGGCTCCGAGGCCCTTCTCGGGAGACCCCACCCCACCTGCCCCCTAATCCAGGGCTCCGGGACCCTTCTCGGGAAACCCTGCCCTGCCTGCCCCCTGGTCCCAGGCTCCAGGACCCTTCTCGGGAGACCCCACCCCACATGCCCCCTGGTCTCAGGCTCCGGGGCCCTTCTCCGGAGAGCCTGCCCCGCCTGCCCCCTGATCCAGGGCTCCGGGACCCTTCTCGGGAGACCCCACCCCACCTGCCCCCGGTCCCAGGCTCTGGGGCCCTTCTCAGGAGACCCCACCCTGCCTGCCCCCTAATCCGGGGCTCCAGGACACTTCTCGGGAGACCCTGCCCCGCGTGCCCCCTGGTCCCGGGCTCCGGAGCCCTTCTCGGGAGACCCCGCCCACGTGCCCCCTGGTCCCGGGCTCCGGGACCCTTCTCAGGAAACCCTGCCCTGCCTGCCCCCTGATCCAGGGCTCCGGGGCCCTTCTTAGGAGACCCCACCCTGCCTGCCCCCTGATCGGGGGCTCCGGGACCCTTCTCGGGAGACCCCACCCCACCTGCCCCCGGTCCCGGGCTCCGGGACCCTTCTCGGGAGACCCCGCCCCACGTGCCCCCTGGTCTTGGGCTCAGGATCCCACTAGCCCCCAGCCCTGTCCTCCCAGGAAGCCGGCCTGCAGTGGCCAGCAGGCAGCCTGGTACAAACCCTTCCTACAAGTCCTTAGGGGGATTCCGTTCCCCCGAGTCACTAAGACGTGTGGACCAACCCCAGGAGCCGGCTGGCAGGAAACTGAGCCAGCTCACAATGATGCCATCTCCGGGCACGCCTGCCAGCCGCATGCCTGCCTCCCCTCCTGGTGAGCTTGTCTGAAGCTGCCACGGGCAGGTGGGGCCCCTGGACCACTCGGGGCCAACGAGCCGGCTGCTGGCTCTGTTTCTGGTACAGACAGGACGCAGACTCCTGCCTGGCCGAGAGCAGACAGGACAGCGGAGAACCCCGAGCCCTGCACGTGGCAGGCCGCTGGACTGAAGCCACCGCAGTTGTGTCTAAATGCTGTGTTTCCCAGCGTCTGAATGAAAAAATGACGGCGTCAAGGGAGACGATCGACAGGTCGTTGCCAAGTCAGCCTCTCACACGGGGATTTTTCCCTGTAACTCAGTTGGTAAAGAATCCTCCTGCAGTGCGGGAGACCCAGGTTAGATCCCTGGGTTGTGAAAATCCGCTGGAGAAGGGATAGGCTACCCACTCCAGTATTCTTGGGCTTTCCTGGTGGCTCAGCTGGTAAAGAATCAGACCGCGATGCAGGAGACCTGGGTTCAATCCCTGGGTTGGGAAGATCCCCTGGAGAAGGGAAAGGCTACCCACTCCAGTACTCTGGCCTGAAGACTCCCACGACCTGTGTATCTATGGGGCACACCAAAGAGTCGGACACGACTGAGCAGCTTTCACTTTCACTTGGGCGGTCATGGGGCAGCGGAAGCAATCAGACGACAGCAGAGAGTGAGGAAGGGCAGGACAGGAAGACAAGGCCTCTTGCGCTGCAGGGTTCAGGCTGCCTGACTCAATGGGCTCTACTCCAGACCCCCAGCCCCAGATCTGACTCCAGGGAGGCCTGAATCACACTCCCGCACACCAGAAGCCAGCCACCACACACGGAGACACTTCCTCCCCAGAGCAAGGGGTCTCCTTCAATACCCAGGCTGCTGACGCAGGGCACCGGCCTTCCTGGGTGTCGCCGCCCTGGACCAGGGTGCCCTGCGTGAGCCCCAAAGCCCAGGGCGAAGAGAGGGCCCCTGAGCAGACGCAAGCAGGGTTGGAAGGTCCAGGGAAAAGACACCACCAAGACAAGATGGTGCGGCTGTCAGGGCAGGCACCGTCAAGAGGCCCCAGCGCCGCCTCGGGGCCTCTCCGGGGAAGCGGCGTGGGACATGGAGTGCGTCTGGGCCTGCAGTCCCACCCCGCCACCTGCCAGCAGGGGCAGATGGGCCGCAACCTGACCCAGGACGGCACAGGGAGCAGGACGCCCAGTGCAGCCTGCCCCACGGGGCATCCCGAGGGCCAGCGCGGGCCTCGGCTCACTCCCGAGGGCGCAGACTAGCCGCGGTCCTCACAACCTCACCTGTAAAGCTTGGCAAGAACGTGAACAGACACGCGTTTCAGAGGCCACACCAGACGGCATTGCTGAGCCACCCAACTCCATCACCCACACGCCCGATACCACCACAGGGACCCGGAGACGCTCCCACACGCCTGGGCCGCCCGTTGCACGCGCTTACTTCTCCTCCAGCCGGCGCTCCTCCTGGTCACTCAGGTCGTCGTCATCAACCAGGTGGCCGAAGGGCTCGGAGGAGATGGACACCATGTTGGAGAGGATGACTCTGCTGTCGCTGCTGCCCGTGAGGACCAGCTGGTCATGCGAGTGGTTGTAGCGGACGTTCCACACCCTGGGGGCAGGGGGAAAGGGCGCTGGGACCATCGGCCCTCCTGGACGGGGCAGCCTCGTCCCGCTCAGGCCAACACCGAGTGGTGGTCAGCAGGGGCAGGCTCGCAGCGCAGCCTGAAACCTTGTAAATCCCGACTGACAGACACAACCGGACGGCAGCAGGGACCGCAGGGGGCCCCTGGACTCACTGTGCAGCGTGCACACAGGCTGCCCAGGGCGCCCAAGGTCATAACTGCCTGAGAAGCACAGCGTGAACTAGAGACGACTGAGACACGAGCCGGCCCCGGGCGGCCTCCAGGAACACTGCCCCGGCCAGGGCTGCCCTCACGCCTGGTCTGGTCACTAGGCCCAGCTTCCTTCTGACCCACAGGACCCGAGCTCACTGCGCTGAGCCACCCACTCAGCAGCTGCTGCAGACCTGGGACTGGGGGCTGGGCAGCAGACAGCCAGACAGCCCACTCGGGTCCAGAGGACGGGAGCTTCTTCCCGGACTGCAGGAATGACCGAACTGTCTCAACTGTACTCCAGCATTCAAATGGTAAATACACATGAGCACACACACGTGCACGCACAGAAGTGTACACGCCCACAGCAGTACACAGACATGCACGCAGATGCAAGCACACACGTACATGCACGCAGCAGCACACGCTGACATGCGGACAGACGTAAGCACACACAGGCACACGCACGCATCCAGACGAGCGCACACACACACGTGCACACACAACATCACACACACGCACACACACGCATCCAGACGAGCGCACACACACATATGCACACACATCACACAAAGGCACACACACGCATCCAGACGAGTGCACACACACATATGCACACACAACATCACACACAGGCACACATACGCATCCAGACGAGTGCACACACACATATGCACACACATCACACACAGGCACACACACACATCCAGACGAGCGCACACACACATATGCACACAAAACATCACACACAGGCACACATATGCATCCAGACAAGCGCACACACACATATGCACACACAACATCACACACAGGCAAACACACGCATCCAGATGAGCGCACACACACATATGCACACAGAACATCACACACAGGCACACACACACATCCAGACGAGTGCACACACACATATGCACACACAACATCACACACAGGCACACATATGCATCCAGACGAGTGCACACACACATATGCACACAGAACATCACACACAGGCACACACACACATCCAGACTAGCGCACACACACATATGCACAGACAACATCACACACAGGCACACACACACATCCAGACTAGCGCACACACACATGCACACACAACATCACACACAGGCACACACACACATCCAGACGAGCACACACACACACATCACACACGCATCCAGACGAGCGCACACACACATATGCACACACATCACACAGGCACACACACGCATCCAGACAAGCGCACACACATATGCACACACAACATGCTTTATTTGGATAAAAACTGGCTCACACTACACATGATTTTCTCCAACTTGATCTCTTTCACTTAGCAAAAAGCCCCCAGCATGTGGTGAACGCACAGAAACGACACATTAGGGAGAACAGCGGGTCTTGGGTGCACTGTGTGCTGCGCGCCCAGCCCTGCCTCACACCCTCACCATCCCCCACATGGATGCTGCTGGACTGACCTATCTGACCTCCTACCACTGGGCACTGGGGGTCTCCACCCCCTGCATGGCGCACAATGCCCCAGGAACACCTGTGCACATTCATTTTTGCATACGTGAACCGGCACTATTTCAAGAGAAGACAGAATCTAATGCTTTTCTTTTCCTACATTTATGAATCACATTCAGATTTGGAATTAGTATTTCTTTAGCAAAAATAAAACTGGTTGATTGAATGAGTCACAGCAGCACAAACTAGGCTGGTATCTGCCTTTCCAAACGGTGACATAATCAGCAAGATAAAGCACCTAATTACCGCCCCCCCGCCCCCGCCCCGCCAGGCACGCACCAGTGGGAGTGCTCCTCCAGGGTCTTGACGGGTTCGGCGACGTTGCGGGTGTCCCAGAACTTCACCTTGCAGTCGTCCCCGCAGCTGGCCAGGTAGTACTGCTTGTTGGGGTTGAAGTCCAGGTCCCGCACCAGCTGGCCATGAGCGCTCTCGATGCAGTAGATCTGGCTGGGAGCGGGCAGTGGACACACAGTTAAGAGGGGGGACATGGGAAGCACTGCCCCCCACATCCCCTCCCAGACCCTGGCCAGCGTGGGGTCTGGGCTGGGGGCTCCTGCTCGCAGTCCACACCTGTGACCCTGCAGATGGGGGCTGCCTGGCAGCTCTCAAGGGGGTGACCTGGCATCTTGATGAGAGGGAGCCGGAGGGAGGGGACTGTCACGGAGGAGCAGAGACAGACTGGATAGCCCACGTTCAGAAGGACCAGAGACACAGAAAGGGGGTGGAAAGCAGGATATGGTGCTGACGGTGTCAGGAGACACAGAGACAGAAAAGGAAGGAGAAGCTATAGAAACACTGAGGGAGACTGCCTGTCATGGCCAGGCCCGTCCCTCACCCACGCACACAGCCTGGGTGCCAACACGGCGGCGGGAGGGGCTGAGTCGGCCACGGCTGTTTAGAGTGCACACGTGTGCGCATGCACACACGTGTGTACACAACGCACGCAGCACACATGCACGTGTGTGCCCACACGGGTACATGTGTCCACACATACAGGTGTATATGCCCACACACGTGTGCAGAGGAGAACAACATACGTGCAGGTGTACACACATGTACGCAATGCACATAGCACACACGCATGTGTGTGCCCGCACGGGAACATGTACCCACACATACGGGTGTACATGCCCACACACGTGTGCAGAGGAGAACATACATGCAGGTGTGCACACATGTATGCAATGCACATAGCACACACGCATGTGTGTGCCCACACGGGTACATGTGTCCACACATACGGGTGTACATTCCCCCACACATGTGCAGAGGAGAACAACATATGTGCAGGTGTGCACACATGTATGCAATGCACATAGCACACACGCATGTGTGTGCCCACACATACGGGTGTACATGCCCACACACGTGTGCACAGAAGAGCAGGCACACACACACACACGCACGCACAGACCTGACTGATGCCCCACCGCCCAGCTCCAAGCCGCCTCTCACAAGAGTGTGGAATTACACTGTTGAGTCTCTACCGCAACCCCCTCTCACGTCACACACCCAAACCAGAGGAGCGGTCATCCTGAGGTGGGACAGCGGCTTTGGACAAGAGGCCTGCGTCCAGCAGGATGGACAAGGCCTAGCCCGGCCCCAGGACATGCCTGTCATTTCTCCCTCTCCACGTGCTGCTCTGGGGGAGCGTCCCCTCCTGTAGGTGCTGGGTCACGTGCTCCCTGCAGCTCCCGGGGAGCAAAACCCCAGGCCTCCATGCTCCATGCCCATCATTCCGCCCTCTCCGCGTGCTGCTCTGGGGGAGCATCCCCTCCTGCAGGCGCTGGGTCACGTGCTCCCTGCAGCTCCCGGGGAGTGGCACCCCAGACCTCCATGCTCCCACTCACAGCAACGACTTAGTCCTTTCCATCTTTGCTCCCAGGCCGGGTTTTCCAGCCCAAAGCCACTTAAATCAGGAACTGGTTTCTAATTCTGTACCTTTCCAATAGCCTAGTAATTTCTTCCTAAAACAAGAAGCCCAAGCCTCAAGATTTTGAGACGTAAGTAGAGAAATGGATAAAACCAAGCCTGCTGAGGTCCCAGGGCCTGCGGAGTGCTGACCCAGGCTTTCCTGCCGGCTCTAGGCGCGGCGGCCTGAACACAAAAGCCCTGTGCACCCCCCGAGCAGCGCCGGAAGCAGCCGGCTGAGGAGGTGCACAGGCTGTGGGCAGGAGAGAGACCGTGTTGAGAAAAGCCTGGCTCACCCACTGCCCAGCACCCCAGGGACGCCCTCCAGGGACGGTGGGCAAGGGGGCTGCAGGGTGCCGCCCCTCAGGCCCTGGATTTGGGGTCTGCGAGTTTAGCTTTTGAGGTTCTCATATAGACCCCCAAAATCTTCGCATCCTTCAAGGAACGCTAAGAATAGGGAAAGGCGGCCACAGGCCCTGGGGGCATGCATTCTGGTCCCGAGTCCCCACAGTCTGAGCCCACAGCTTTCAGCACCTCACAGCAAACCCCGCATAGCCCGGCACAGACACACACGTCGATTATGGATTACCCCCTGCACTTTCATGGGGCCCCGGACCGAGATTTAAGGTGGTGCCCCCGCCCTTGAAGGCAACAGGAGTTATTTCCCGACCTCCGTCTCTGCAGCTTAGTGATAAATTACCGTGTGCTCAGGGGATAAACTGTATCTTAGAAAAGATTGCCGTGCTCCCGTTGCCATGACAACAGAGCGCACCCCGTCACTCCTCTGCCCGTCAACACCACACCTGGTGCAGAGAAGCTGCTCTCTCTGCTCTGTTAGCAGCGTGGGCTGTCTGTGTAATGACTTAGGTGACAAAGTGTGATCACCCCCTGGCGTGCACCCTGGAGACACAGCAGCCCTCACCTTGGAGTCTCCCATCACGGGACCCGGGAGCCCGTGATCACTGTCTGGAGCCTGAGCTGCTTCCAAAGCCTGACCCGGATCTCCAAGGGAGGCCACGGCCGCCAAAGGGCACCCAGAGGAGCCAGACCACCAGTGAGGGGCTTGGACCCACAGCCCCTGGTGTACTGAAGGCGGGGTCAGAGGAGGAAGGCGGCTGTGCAACTCCCTACAACACCAAGATGGACACAGACCGGCCATGTGGCCCCCAACAGAGCTGACCCGACCCGAGCCAGGAGGATGGGGGCGGGGCGGGGCTCCGGGCGCGAGTCTTGTCCGCAGGCACTGACCTCATGGTCCGCGTGTCCCACCCTCGGATGGCCGTGTCATTCGCCGTGGCCACCTGGGAGCAGTTGTGATGTGGGCTCCAGCGGCCCGTTGTGAACTTCAGCTGTCCTTTCCCTTCCAGGGACGCTGAGCTGGCCAGCTGTGGGTTTGGGGATATTTTCAAAGGAAGAAGGAAAGATAAGTAATTCGAACTCTATTCAGAATGTTTAAGATGATATCTTGTACAGGATATCGTTGAAGATAATTATTGAAAATAATTAGGAAGCTCTGTCTTTGTTTTCTTCCCTTAAAAGACAAGAATGTTTGAACCATATTTGCAAAAAATGTATACATATATATATACATTTATAAAATGGAGCACAGCAAAAAAATAGCAAGGGTATTAATAGAGCCGCTCTCAGACAGGACTTGCCTGTGTGATTAGAGGATCCGCTCAAATCCGAGGCATCATACAGAACCGCCGAGCATCAGCCTCCTCCACAGACAAGGACGAGGCAGGAGGGGCCTGCAAGCCCCAGGTGCCGAGGGACCAACGGCCACGACCTGACCACACACGTGCTCAGACAGTCCCCGCCCGGCCTCAAGGGTCTCTGGCTCTGTTACTTGGGGGTTAATTAACCCCAGTAGGTAACAGTGGAGACCCTGGAGACCACCAGCCCTGGGAGAGCCTGGAGACGGGCGCCCCATCCCACTGCCCAACCGCCCTCGATCTTCCGCACAAAGGCCTGTCACTTGGTGGGGACGACACAGGGGGCTCCAGGCTTGTCTGTGGCCCTCAGACACTCGCCCCTCCGTGACCCACTTCACTTAACCCTGAATACCAGCCTTGCCCTGCAGAACCTCTGAGAGGGGCCCGGGGTGGCCACCGCAGTGCTGGACGGAGGCCCCAGGAATTTATCAGGCCCAGACTCAGCCCCACCAGGCGTGGCCCACAAGGCAGATGGTCAGTGCAAGGGGATTCGACCAGAACCTGGGGAAAACCACCCGCTTCCTCTCCCGGGAGCCTGGCCCAGTTAAGAAGTCTGACAGCAGAGACGTCTTTAAGAATGACTCTGATCCAGGGCCCCACTTACGGTGTGACCGCAGCATCAGGGGTCACCGCCCAGGAGGCACTGACCAGCTGGATGCACCTCACCCCTTCCTTGGACAGTCTCAACCTGTCCCAGAAAACCTTTCTCCCCAAAACCCACTTTCCCGCCTCACCAACTCTGCAAACCACGTGGATGACGGGCCTCGTGCCAGCCCGTCTTGGCGCTAGTCCTCGCGGGCACATGCGCTCCTCTCCCGGGGACAGAACACCTGGAGTCCGTGCCCCGAGTGCCGGACAGAGGCCTGCAGGGTCAGGACAGCGTCTCGTCTCTAAGGAAGCTCGCAGACAGTCACCCATCCGGGTTCAAGGGGAGCCCTCCCGGGTGCCCACCCTGGCCCCCACTCCATAACCAGAAGCAAGCGCCAGGTCGAACCCTTAACAAACGTCACCGCCAGTCAAGCTCCCCGCGCTGCCTCTACATGGACTCTGTCGGCCTCCAAGGGAAGGAAAGGCCGCGAAACTGACCAACACCCTGCCTCCAACACCCACACTGAGTGGCCTCTGGCCAACAGTCCACGAGGAACCCAGACCCTCTGTCCAAGCACATCCGAGAGCTCTCCAATGAGACCCCTAGCCCACAGCCTCGCCAGCCTTGAGGTTCCAGACTTCTGACGGTCCCCACAGAAACTGCATGATGGCCAGTGGGAAGCGCTAACTCGGGGGAAGCGCTAACTCGGGGGCGCCTGTCAGGGAGCATAGGTAACTGACAAGACCCCACGTGAACTCAGCAGCGGAGACCCCCACAGAGAGGGCAGGGGCCCCGCCCAAGGTCACAGCCGCCCTGCAGAACGCGTCCGGCTCCCGCTCCACCACTCTCTCTACCACAGGAACCAGCAGGGCCGCAGAGCGCCACGCCCACCGGTGCCAAGACGTCTGCGAGGCAGGTTCTAGTGAAAGCCTGAAAGACAGCTCACCGTCAGCTTTTCAAGGGGCTACTCAGGGCAGCCAGCATGGTGCAAGTTGTTAAGGTTAATCAATCACTTTTTCTGGTTTCCTGGTGACATGGAGACAGAACTCAGCAAGAACTCCAGAGGGTGCAGTGCACATGGTAATCTGCTTCCAGCATTAAAGAGAAATATTCAGTGCTTCCTGGTCCAGGAAGAGTGATGAAAGGCTCCCCCGAACCCTCTCAGAAGAGCGACTGGTGCAGGACAAGAACAGAGAAGGCACCGCCGACGAACAAAACACTGGGACTCAAGCCAGCGGGGGCAGTTCAAGGAGAGTCTCGGCGTGAGGTTTCCAGAGACCCAAGCAGCATCCCCGTCACCAAGCCCCACAGTATGGAGCGGGGGCAGGACTGGGCAGACCTGGGCCAGGAGCAGGACTCAGCATAGAGAGGGGGCAGGACTCAGCATGGAGACGGGGAGGACTCAGCATGGAGATGGGGAGGACTCAGCGTGGAGCGGGGGCAGGACTCAGCATGGAGCAGGGGCAGGACTCAGTGTGGTGATGGGGAGGACTCAGCGTGGAGCGGGGGCAGGACTCAGCATGGAGATGGGGAGGACTCAGCGTGGAGCAGGGGCAGGACTTAGTGTGGAGACGGGGAGGACTCAGCGTGGAGCAGGAGCAGGACTCAGCATGGAGCAGGGGCAGGACTCAGCGTGGAGCGGGGGCAGGACTCAACGTGGAGCGGGGGCAGGACTCAGCGTGGAGACGGGGAGGACTCAGTGTGTAGCAGCGGAAGGACTCAGCATGGAGCAGGGGCAGGACTCAGCGTGGAGCGGGGGCAGGACTCAACGTGGAGCGTGGGCAGGACTCAGCGTGGAGACGGGGAGGACTCAGTGTGTAGCAGGGGAAGGACTCAGCGTGGAGACGGGGAGGACTCAGCGTGGGGCAGGGGCAGGACTCTGTGGAGACAGGGAGGACTCAGCGTGGAGCAGGAGCAGGACTCAGCGTGGAGCAGGGGCAGGACTCAGCGTGGAGCGGGGGCAGGACTCAACGTGGAGCGCGGGCAGGACTCAGTGTGGAGACGGGGAGGACTCAATGTGGAGCAGGGGAAGGACTCAGCGTGGAGACGGGGAGGACTCAGCGTGGAGCGGGGGCAGGACTCAGCGTGGAGCAGAAGCAGGACTCAGTGTGGAGCAGGGGCAGGACTCAGCGTGGAGTGGGGGCAGGACTCAACGTGGAGCGCGGGCAGGACTCAGCGTAGAGACGGGGAGGACTCAGCGTGGAGCAGGGGCAGGACTCAGTGTGGAGACGGGGAGGACTCAGCGTGGAGCGGGGGCAGGACTCAGCGTGGAGATGGGGAGGACTCAGCGTGGAGCGGGGGCAGGACTCAGCGTGGAGACGGGGAGGACTCAGCGTGGAGACGGGGAGGACTCAGCGTGGAGCGGGGGCAGGACTCAGCATGGAGACAGGGAGGACTCAGCGTGGAGACGGGGAGGACTCCGCGTGGAGCAGGGGCAGGACTCCGCGTGGAGACGGGGAGGACTCCGCGTGGAGCGGGGGCAGGACTCAGCATAGAGACGGGGCAGGACTCAGCGTGGAGCGGGGGCAGGACTCTGTGGAGACAGGGAGGACTCAGCGTGGAGACGGGGAGGACTCAGCGTGGAGCGGGGGCAGGACTCAGCGCGGAGACGGGGAGGACTCAGCGCGGAGATGGGGAGGACTCAGCGTGGAGCGGGGGCGGGACTCAGCACGGAGACGGGGAGGACTCAGCGCGGAGACGGGGAGGACTCAGCGTGGAGCGGGGGCAGGACTCAGCGCAGAGACGGGGAGGACTCAGCGTGGAGATGGGGAGGACTCCGCGTGGAGACAGGGAGGACTCCGCGTGGAGTGGGGGCGGGACTCAGCATAGAGACGGGGCAGGACTCAACGTGGAGTGGGGGCAGCTCAGTGTGGAGAGGAGGCAGGACTCAAGAATCTGGGGCGCAGCACATGCCCCTCAGGATCAGAGAGATCAGCAAGCGCCACCATCCTACCCCCTCACCCCACCAACGTGAAGCAACTGCAGGGCTGTGGCCTTTCCAGCACAAGAGACGCCGCGTCCATGCAGGCAAGTCCACCGTGAGCCTGGCCCCAGCTGCCAGTCACACAGCAGCCCCCAGTGTGGGAGCCCCTCTCCCTGGAACACCCTGCACAGCCCCCAGGCGGGGGCTGACAGCCCTGAGCCAGGCCTGGTGGGCTTCCTCCCCTCTCCAAGACGGGTTTAGGCCTGGACACACAGTCACGCATGAAAAGGTGACAAAGGGACTTCCAGGAAAGGCTTTCATTACAAACCAAGGGTGCTGTGGAGTCTGGATGTGATGGCTGGAACCTCTGCAGCCACCTTTCGGTCATGACGCAGAAAGCAGTGACAGGCGGACACGGCAGAGGAGAAACATGCAGAGTCGCTGGGCCCTCGATTTGATGAAGACCCTGAATTAACCAACCCTGGGGAGCTGTATTCCCCCACCTGTTTCAGCAGACAATAAAACCTCCTATCTAAGTCACTTCTTATGTCCTGCAGCCAACTGCGTTCTCACCGACACACCCAGGATGCCCCTCTGAGCCGACGCCATCAGGGGTGCCTTCAGGGAAGGGCAGCCCCCCTTTGAGCCGGACACCCGAGCGGGTCCCCACTTTCCCAGTGAGTGACCACGAGTTACTGCATCTCTCTAAGGCCTGGCTTTCTCTCCTGTGTCTCATTTGTAAGACAGATATCAAAGAATCTGCCCCCAAGGCTATGAGGATTCAACAAGACGAACCCCTAAAAAGCACCACCCCTGCCCCCAGCTCTGCTCTGCCTTCAGGGACCCAGGGGAAGGGACAGGGGGCGCTGTCTTCTGGGCCCAGGGAGGGGCCTCAGGACTGTCTTGGGAACGCAACTCGGCAGGACACCCCAGGCCCATCGCTGCCTTCAGAAGGGGGAAGAAAGGGCCCCACCGCCCCCACCCCCACCCCGGGGTCACAGGGCAGGAGGGCTACCTGCTGCGTGCCACGCCCCGGCCCACGACGGCCTGAGACCCAGCAAGGCTGGTGGCTCCCACACCCGTGAAGGACTCTGCCCCCCAGGAGCGCTCTGGCTCCACAGGTTTTGAGAGCGGCCTCCTGGAAACCAGAGTCCCCATGTTTAGGAAATGCACGCACAGCAGCAGGTGCCAGCAAAGGTGAGGAGCCCGAGGTCATTTTCGACGTGTCTGCGGTTCATTTCAAGCAGGCCTGACACTGCAGGAAGAAGAGCGAGAAGGGCTTCCCTCTGTGGCACCAAAAGCCAGCCCCTCCTCGTGGACAGAAACCGTGTCTGACACCCACCGACGCGGTGTGATCTCCAAACAGACTCCAAACAGGGAAGGCTGTGAGGGCGGATTTAAGGTCTTTGGCCGAGATGGGCGAGAAGATAACAGGTGTTTCTGTCCCATTGAGGAGCCACGAGCAAGGTGCTGGAGAGACGGGCTCTCTGTGCCTTCCACTTTTAACCTGGGGGCTCCGGGAGCCGGCCCTCCTCCCCGCTGGCCACACGCGGAGCCCAGGAAGCTGAGGGAAGGGGGGTCGTGGGCGAGGAGGCGGGGAGGCTGGGCTGCACCCTGAGCCTCTGGCCCTGGGCAGTGAGCTGGCCCTGGGCGTGGGCACAGCAGGCAGGGCTGCGGGGAGCGACTCCCCATCGGCGTGGGCTGCGGCCTCCTACAGCATGTTTTAAACCTGCACTAGAGGTTTCTGGAAGCACACAATGTCCTTGAAGCCTGTTCTCTTCCTCCCAGGAAGTGCTCCCCTGGGCACCGGCCCTCAGGCCTGTATGCAGGTGACGCCAGCCGCCCTTCCGCCCCGCGGAAGCTAGTTCTTCCCACAGCCGGGGAAAGCCCTAGAACCCGGGCGTGAGCACACGCAGACCCAAATCGGCGGGCACCACCTTGGGGTCCCAGTACCCCTGGAGCACCCCCTCCAGGCCTCCCTGGGGCTCTGCTAATGATTACAAATGGCAGAGAGCCTCCGATTTAATTGCAAAAGGTAATGATGCAGTGAGCATAAGATTAGATTCACCGCAGAAGGCAATATCCTCAAACAATAAGGACAAAAATTGAGGAGCTGGGTGTGAAGATGGCTGGAATCGATAGGAAGGTTTCGGTATTAAATACTCCAGCCCCGGGGTCGCAAAGTGGTATCGACAGAACTGCTGACAGCAGATAAAAAAAGGGGAGAGAAACGAAATTGGTCCCTGCAGAAAATCAGTTACAGATTAATCACCCTACCGTAAAAGCATTTTGAGACGACGGAGGGTCTGAAGAGCTGTTCACACTTTGATGACTGAACAGGCCCACAAAGTGGGGGCCCCAGAGCAGTGGACTCCTAACACCCCCCCGGGCATCGCCTGCCGGGGGGCGGTGGCCGCTCGGTCACTCCGCACATCCCCAGACCAGGGCTGGCGTCCTGCCCAGCGCTACCATGAGGCCCGGCACCCTCACAGGACAGCCATGTCCCTTTCTGGGCTCAAGGGTGGTCTCAGGGAACAGCCAGCCCCCTGAGCGCAGGCGGGGGCAGGGAGCAGGAGGGGGCACCCTGGACTCTGGTCTGGATGCCCTGCCGAGTACCCTGGAAGGCGGAGGGATGGGGGGACTGTGGAGGCGTCGACCTGGACTCGGGGCCCACAGGGCCATGCCGGGAGCCAGCTCCCCTCAGGTTCCCGTTGGGCCTCAGTTTGGGTGAAATCTGCTTTCTGCTCCAGGATAAAGAGACGTCTTATTTTTTTCTTAATTTTAATAAAGACAGTGCTTTCCTGAAGGATTATGACTGTGCTGGGGAAACCAGCTGACTCCTAACTTCCCACTGAAGCCTGAGAGAAGTGCTTCCGGTCGCGCGGTTTCTGTATGTGGACAGGTCACTCCACACTGGGACGAGTCTGACTTCTAGGCCATGTGTCGATAACGACCCATCACTACACATGCGACCTCAACCCAGAAGGGAAGACATGGGGCAAGAGAGCTGAGCACGCGTCCCAGGCACGGACGGACAGAAGGCGAACATGGCCCCTGAACGGGTCTCCCAGAGGCGCGCCTCTCACACGCCGGGGGGCGGCAGTGGGGCCCCAGGCATGGGGGGCATTAGAGCCGTTGTCGTGTCAAAGTGCTTCACCTTCTCTCCAGAGTTGCGGCTTCGACAAACAAATGCACTGAAATTATGAATCCATGTCAAACAAGACATTTGATAAGAGGACATTTTAAGGAATCATATATGAAAAAATACCTACCAATGGGTAGAATATTTAGTCTCTAAAAGACACACTCTTTGAGGTGAGGAGTATGTGAAAGCCAGACTGGTTCCCAAGAAGCCTGGCGCATAGCACTGAGCAGGTCTGGGGGTGAACGGGCCGTCGGGGGAGACGCCGCCTTCTGGTCAGGACCCTGTAGCAGAGCTGCCCCCGAGCCGCAGGGCGAGACCTCAGGGGACACACGGGCGCCTGACAGGGCAGGACGATGGCCACGGCCACCCAGACGGAAAGGCGGACGCGCCCGACAGCCACACCCTGAGACGCTGACGGGCCAGCGGGTCACGGTCAACAGTTATTTTCACGACCAGGAAACCTTTGTGTCATGAATGCTCCTCTCTGAAAGGAGGAGCATGTATTTAACCAAATACATGTTGGAAACCCTTCATTAAAAAGATTCACACTTGAAACAGAAGACTACGATTCAGGGCAAATTACAGCCAAAGGGGAGAGTTTTGTCAACATCCAGGTTCCTTGTCATATTTGCACCCGGCCCTGAGACCAGAATCGGAATCTTTTTGCCTGAAAGAGACAGTCAGTCAGTCATCTGAATGACAATGATCCAGTCCGTTTCTTAGTGATTTCAAAATCAGTGTCAAGATTCTAAACATGTATGAACCGAGGAGTGTATTCTGAACTCGCCTGAAGGGTCTAATCAGGAAGACAGAGGACAGAAACCTCGTGGCTTGAGTTACTCACCATGGCCTGGCTGGAGCTTTCCTGCAAGTCCCACAGCAGGATGTGATTGTCGGCCAGCGAGATGACCCTCTTCCCGTCTCCCGCGGGCTCCCAGGCGACGCTGTGGGAAGGAGGGAGCCCAGAGTTACGAGGTGCCCACCCCGAGGCCCGGAGCTCGGACACATGGCCCTCAGCTAGGCCCGGCCCAGCCCCCGTCAGCAGGGGGAGGCAGCGTGACCTGGGGCAGTGACCCGGCGCAGCTACCATGCTCCTGAGGCCTGAGTGCCCACATCCCTCCCCAGGGTTCACTGAGGTCGGGAGGATGGGCCCCTGTGATGGGGTAAGTGCCCTGGTGTGGACTGACACCAGTTCCCAGGCTCCCTGTCTCTGTGTATATATGTCTCTGTCTCTCTACTTCTCTCTTTCTATACATCTCCGTCTCTATATCTCCGTCTCTCTCCACGTCCCCGTCTCTCTCCGCGTCCCCGCCTCTCTCCGCGTCTGCGTCTCCATCTCTATATCTCCGTTTCTCTCTGCGTCTCCGTCTCTCCGTGTCTCTGTCTCTCTCTCCGTCTCTCTCCGCGTCTGCGTCTCTGTCTCTCTCTGCGTCCCCGTCTCTCCCCGTGTCTCCATCTCTCTCCGCCTCTTCGTCTCTCTCCATCTCCGCATCTCTCTCTCCGTCTCCGTCTCTCTGCGTCTCCGTCTCTCTCTGTCTCCGTCTCTCTCCGTGTCTCCGTCTCTCTCCGCGTCTCCGTCTCGCTCTGCGTCTCCGTTTCTCTCTGCGTCTCCATCTCTCTCTTACTGTCTGGTGAACAGCGGCCACCTGCCAGTTGGGAAAAGAGCCCACTCAGCCCCTGACCTGCCCACACCCTGACCCCAGCTCTCCAGCCCCGGGAACTGTGAGCAGTCCAGCCGTGGGTTTCATCAGGGCACCTGAGCTGAGGCACTGCTGACGCCTTCTCCCAGGACCTGAGGCACAGACAGCTGACAGACCCTGGCCGCTGAGATGCTGGGCGGCCTGCTGGGGGCTGGGTCTGAAGGGGCCCAGGTGGGTGGTGCCCACATCTTCCACTGCCCCCTCCTGGGAGGGCAAAGCTGACAGCCCTGGTCACCCGCCAGGCCCGAGACGGCAGACCACGTCCTTCTGTCTCAGCCCACGTGAGCCAGGGTTTCCTGTCACCTGCAGCCAAAGCCGTCTTAACTGACGAATGCGTATCTGAACAACCAACAAGATAAAAATCACATCGCCCGTGCGATAAAACCATGAAGAGGCTGAGAATTTTTCAGTGTGACCACAGGGATTTCTGTCTTCCCTAATGAAATTCTTCCGAGCTTACGAAGAGAGCTTCATTTCACATCCTCCCACACGTGACCACTGCAGACACCAATGGAGACCCTCACGGCTTCTCTTCCACACAGAACACGATACCGACCGACCGGGGGCACCTCCCTAGTACGACCCCTCAAGACTGTCAGTGAGCTGTTACGACTTTTATCACAACAGTGCCTGCTGCTCGGTCACTCAGTCAGGTCCAAATCTGTGTGACCCCATGAACTGCAGCCCGCCAGGCTCCTCTGTCCATGGGACTCTCCAGGCAAGAAGACTGGAGTGAGTAGCCATTCTTTTCTCCAGGGGACCTTCCCCACCCAGGGGTTGAACCAGAGTTTTCCACATTGCAGGCGGATTCTTTACTGCTGTGCCCCGTGGGCAGCCCATCTGTATGACCAGAGATGCCCAAAGTAGAAAAGCAGAAGGAAAACACAGGTACCTCAGAAAACCGACATGAATCACGTCAATAACAGTTTGTTAACTTCCTGTGAAAGAGCCGAGACTAAGGAGAAAGCCACCAACTGTCCTGGGAGGGGGAGAGAGCCCGTGCGCTGGAAACCTGGGCTCTGTCTAACCCAGGTGTGAGGCCTCGGGGAGGGCACGGAAGGAGAGGTAGACATGCCGATCCAGGTCTGGGACACGTTCTCACTGCTGCCACAGCCCCGGCTCCCACACAGGACCTGCAGAGAGGCCCCAAACAGACGGGAAAGGGGCCGGCACCCGGCATGTTTGGGGGAGGCTGTGGTCGGGACCTGTGTCTGCCAAACCTGACATGATGGGTGACTCGGGGCAGCTCACTATTGAAAACTATAAGAAGAAACCAAACCCCACAGGAGCACACACAGAGGGGGCGACTCAAAGGCGCATCAAGGAAAACCAGGACTGAGGATCAGAAGGTAAAACGAGTGCACTTTTCAAGCCACTGAGCAGGGCGACCGCGGTCCTGACGTGTGGACCGTCCTGCACGGTCACAACTGAGGAAACACGCCCCGCACCCTCGCCTCCTCCTGCCAGCCTCACCGGGCTCCCGGCCCCCACCTTCCCACTGCGCTCCTCCTGCCAGCCTCACCCGGCTCCCGGCCCCCACCTTCCCACTGCGCTCCTCCTGCCAGTCTCACCCGGCTCCCGGCCCCCACCTTCCCACTGCGCTCCTCCTGCCAGCCTCACCCGGCTCCCGGCCCCCACCTTCCCACTGTGCTCCTCCTGCCAGTCTCACCTGGCTCCCGGCCCCCACCTTCCCACTGCGCTCCTCCTGCCAGCCTCACCCGGCTCCCGGCCCCCACCTTCCCACTGTGCTCCTCCCAGGCGTCTCCCTTTTGTCCTACAACTTCTGCCCCCATGGAAGCAACAAACCCAGGGTGTGTGTGTGTGTCCGTCTCCAGACAGTCGGCACGGCCAGGCGATCGGGGTCCTTGCTAAAAAAGAGCGGGCCTGAGGTGCACACAGACAGGACTGTCCCCAGAGGAGATGCCCCCTCTCACTCGGGCCCAGCCGCTGAGCACAGTTGCTGTTTACTGTCCACCCGGGGGTGACGCATCTGACAGTACGTGCGGTGGGTTTACAGGGAGCAAGCCCTGTGATCGAGAAAGGCGGGAATAAGCAGGGCATGCGAAGTGCAATAAAAAAGGAAATTCTACTGCATCACACATCATCACCAGGGAACCAGTGCTATAAACATAGGAAAATGACCCAGAGTTTCTGCCACACTTGCTGCTCCAAACTAGGGCATTTATTTCTTTGTTCATAAAAGTCACCCATATTTCTGCTTTTTCACTCTCTCTCCATAGGTGTGAGCGACATAAAGCTGTATTAACAAGTCAGGAGCCAGACAGCACCACCTAATGTATGTACACTGCACCCCCTCATTATCACTGAGAGAGAAACACGAGGAAAGGGCCGTCTCTGCAAATAAACCCAAGCGAGAGAAACAAAAGCTCTCTGTGCAGTTAACAAGGCCAGGATAGCAGGAGCAAGGGTCCTGATCCCACAGGCCGGCCGCACGTGATCAAACAAAACACACTTCTCTTCCTCAGACAAGTGGTTCCAAAATGAGTGACTCACACACTAGGTTTCGACGCCTGGGCTAAGGACACTCTGTGGACGCTGAGAAACTCTTAAAACGACCTCCGTGGAAGATTACTTTGGTGGCGGTTTAGTCGCTAAGTCGTGTCTAACTCTTGCGACCCCACGGACTGAAGCCCGCCAGGCTCCTCTGTCTGTGGGGTTCTCCAGGCAAGAATACTGCAGTGGGTTGCCCTTTCCTTCTCCAGGGGATCTTCCTGACCCAAGGATTGAACATGGGTCTCCTGCACTGCAGGCAGATTCATTACCAGCTGAGCTACGACTACTTTTAGTCCACATCATTTACCTCTTCAACCTACCCCCTGAAGCCCCTTCTGGCAGGCAGGAGGGCTGTCAGGCCAGCACAGCTGCTAGAAGGATAGAGACCACCGAATACGAGACACGTGAGACGGCAGTTACCACGTGCCATGGAGCTGAAGACAGAGCGCACGAGAGCTAGGCGAGGACCACTGCTCCAGTGGTGCTCCGAAACCCTCCTGTTTGTTACTTTACTGAAAACGGGAAAACCTTCAATAAGAAACACATCTATTAAGTCATTGGTGACTGTATCAGTGGTTACCAGCCAAGTTTTGAAAACCTTTTACAAGAAGAATGTAATACATTATTTCCTCAATTTATATATCTCTCTCTAAAAATACACAGATTTGGCAACCTGATGAATTCTTCCTGCTCAAAAATTCACAGCAAAATGTAAGTTAGCTTTTCATAAATGCTATAAAGATTTTTTTTTCAAAAAAGACCACTTTAAGAGTTACACCATTAAGTCAGGAAGCCCCCTTTGATCAAATCTATGGATGCGAGGTTTCCTGTGGCTGTGACATGTGGACACTTGTAGTGACACGAAGATGTATGCCCAGCCAGGGACCCCTTCCTGAGAACAGAGGGGTGTGTGGCTCTGGGCACCAGTGAGTTACTTATTGAAGGTCTGTGTTTATTCTAACGCCGCTTGCCTGCACAGACTTACTGGTCCATCACCCACGTGCAGGGCTCAACAGAAAGACACCCTCACACTGAGAGTCCAGCCACGGACGGTGTGCGGGTGGGAAGACCTGCCCTCCCCAGAAGCCCCCTGGGTGGGCTTGTCTGAGGCCCCATCACAACACAGGGTGGACATGGAGCCGATGGACACCACCCCCTGGGGCTCCTGTCCTGTCCTCCTCCCGCAGGGTGGCTCTGACAACCATCCCGTTTGACGTGGAGACGTTGGCCACAGGGAAAGGGGAGGGCGTCTTTACGCTGCCCTGTGAGATCACCAACTGTTCTTCCCTGTACAAAGTAAGGGCCGTGAGGCTTCCCAGGGGCGCTAGTGGTGAAGAACTGCTGCCGATGCAGGAGACACAGAGACTCAGGTTCAGTCCCTCAGCCAGGAAATCCCCTGGAGGGCGGCATGGCAACCCGTGTGAGTATTCCTGACTGGAGAACCCCATGGACAGAGGAGCCTGGTGGGCTACAGTCCATGGGGCCACAGAGTCGGACACGACTGAAGTGACTTAATACACACACACAGGCATCTTTCCAGGCTTCTCTCAAAGCTCAGAGACCACTCCAGCAGGAGAGCAACTTCTCAGCTCCAGTTCATAAGCTTTACACCTAAGGACTCCAGGTGGGGTGAGAGAGGAAGCACACACGCGGATCTTATAAAAACCCACTAAGTCTCCCATGATGATGCTGTCGTAACCACAGAGACCTTTCCACTCTCACTGACAGCAGAGTCACACCATCAGCTCTCTGAAAACTTCAAACATCTTCTCTACTTATCCTCTGGGACAGCTTTGGAAGATATTAAGGATGGCTTAGAATTCACTGTGTGTAACATTCACCTGAACCAAAGCAAACCCCTCCATTACGTGGACTGAAACGAGAGCCACAAAACCAGAGGTGAGGCCCCATCCCTTCTTCTGGCCAAGCCACCGCAAGTGCTCAGGGACATGCCCAAGCTTCTCTTCTTGTGTTTGCCTCCACGCTCAACCCCAACACCCGCCTTTCTCCTCCTCCTATGAGGCCAGTAACGTGGACACCACCTTCCGGGATCCCCGACCCCTCAGCCGGGCTGGCATGTCAGTGTGACATTTACCTCCACCTACACTGAAGAGGGAACTTCCCCTAAAAGCTGGCACAGAAAGAAAAGGCCAGTGGTCCCCCATCGACGGCCAGGAGCATCTGGGAGGACCTGAGGGAGACCCAGCATGACCCTGGGGTGAGGCTCCCCAGCCGTCTCGGCCCCTCCACTCAAGGGAGAAGCAGGGTGCATGGGAAGGGGGCTGCAGCCAACTGTCATAACCGTATTCCATCCCCAAAGCTGCTGGGCTCTGATCTCAGTGATGCCTCCTTTAAGCAGATGCTCACCACCCACGGGACCCCATGATCTGTGTGCCTGCCCCCTGTACATCACCTGGGAAGCAGCCCTGCTCCCACCACCTGGACTCTGCTCCCCGGGTCGGCGGGGGGACGGGCCCGCAGCTGAAGTGCACCCCCTCAGCAACCCGAGAGCCTCTCCAGCATTGGGAGGAGACGCAGGGCCGAGTCACCCGTGGAGGCTACTCAGCGCTCCAGCCAATGGCGACCGTGATACTGCCAAGACCTCATGGGAGCCGGCGAAGGAGACCGCCACCCCTTCCTGCTCTTGCCTGCCGTGTTCCCAAACACCTCCCCCTCACGAGGCTGCAAGAGACACTGGGGTGAACAGAGAACAGGTGGGCTGCAGGAGCCCGGGGAACTCGGTGGGTCTGTGGTGGTTCCCGCTTATGGGGTCGCTGTGAGAAACTCAAGAGGTGATGTGCGTAAACCCTGCCCCCCAGGGCCAAATCAGGACTCAGCGTCGTCACTGTGGCCCCAATTCGCTCCCTCTCTCCCCACAGCACCAGGCGCTGTCCTTGGTGCTGAATTCTCTCCCTTTTCTCCTGCAGCACCAGGAGCTGTCATTGGTGCTGAATTCTCCCCCTTTTCTCCCGCAGCACCAGGGGCTGTCCTTGGTGCTGAATTCGCCCCTCTCCCACAGCACCCGAGCAGCTGCGCTCCAGGCGCTGTCCTTGGTGCTGAGGTCCCCTCCATGAAAGCAACTCAGCCTACACAGAAAGCCACGCAAGTATGAGCGCAGTGGAGCACCAGGGAGCAGCGACGGCTGCGATAAAAGATGAAATCGTGCAAAACGACAGAAGGGCCTGAGTGGGGGTGAGCAGGGGTCATCTGGAGAGAACCATTAGGAAGAGCCTCTCTGAGGAGGCAACAGTGAGCCCACGGGAGACTAGGGCTGCAGGTCCCCAGGCAGTCCTCCAGGCGACGTCAGGACCTGTGTCCCCACGGGCAGGAGTCAGGCCCCGAAGGGTCTGGGGGGCACGTTACACCAGCCCCTTCACTTCCTCACTTACAGACAATACCACAAATCCAGGGGCCCCGCCACAACCAGAAACGTCACCTCCTTTGCAGGAATGGAGACCTGCTCTAGAGAAACTGGTGACTTTCCAGTCACCCTACCACCACCTGGGACAGGTGAGCACAAGAAACCAGGCCCACATGCAACACGTCAGCACTCGGTCCCCCATGTAGCAGCATATGCCCACCAAGCACACAGAGTCACAGGCCCTCTAGAATGTCCCCCCTCAGCTCTGGCCAGTCCCTGGAGGGGCCTCAGGACACGAGCATCAGCCGCCAGGCACTGCCCAACCATGACTGTTGCGGTGGAGACATGGGGGCCGTCCGCCCAGAGTCTCGGCTGCTTGGGACAGAACAAGCTCAGTGGCCCTGAGGACAGGAGCCCACGCCTCGGCCGGTGAACAGAGCCACGCTCTGAGGCCCTGGGACTGTGCAGTGCTCCTGCACGCCCCCACGGGCAGCAGTGGCTGACGGTCAGGACGGCTGGGAGCCCCACTCTGAGATCAGCTCTCAGCACAGATAACAAGTCAGAAGAGAAAACAAAGGAACGGAACCACCGCCGGCCGCACGTGACCACCAGCAGCATCCCTCACCCCCACAGCTCTCCAGACTCAAGTTTGTGTGTTAGGAGGAAACTGACTGGACTGAAGACACTTCAGAGAAGGTGCAGCCGCCCCACGTGCCAGCGAGGGCACCGAGACGGGGCCCACACACACCCCAGGCACAGCCCCTGCCTCCACAATGCTGACACAGCGCTGCCCGGCCAGCAGCTGCCCCTGGGTGCTGGGCAGGGGAGCAGAGACGCGGGTGCTCACAGACTGTTCAGAGTCAGCTCACAGCAGCCCAAGGCTGCAGACCCAGAGGTGCTTCCACGAGGATGCGTCCACGGGCTGTCCATCCCCCTGGGTCCTCCTCGAGCAGGACCACACACACATGTGCAAACACTTCCTGGGGAGATGGGGCTGTTGACGGGGCTGCCGTCTGAGACGCACCTCCAAACAGCTCCGTGTGGGGTGCAGGGCGGCTCTGCCTTGGAGGACAGGACAGGCCCTCACACCTCTGCTGCACAGTCGGCTCATCCCCTGGGCAGGAGAGACCTGTGCGGCCTAGTACGCGCTGACACCCCTCCCCCACCCCAAGGCTGACAGGCCTCCCACCCCCAGATGGGGAGACGGTGGAAACCAGGATCAGCCCCAGCTCCAGACGTCACCTCCTCAGAGACCCCCTCGCCAATTCATGAGTGTCTCTTCCCTTGAGGCCCATGCACAGGGCTCATGACTGCAGCCTGCGCCCCGCCCGCCCGCCTGGGTCTCGGGTAGATGTTGACACCACGTCCCCCCAGAGACAGCCTGACTCCTGGAGGACAGGTCCCCAGCCCCATCACCCTGGAGCAAGGCAGGGTGTGCAACGGGTGCCTAATAGTCACCTGCTGGACTAGATGCGTTTAATTGGCGGGGGTGGCTGAGAAGGGACTGTGCATGCACACGCACACTCGGGAGTGCTACTGTATCAAGGACAACAACTCCTGTTGTAACATGCACACTCATCACAAGGGCACGTTCCCTCAGTCGCGTCTAGGAAACATGGCTTCTTGAGGGGAGAGCTGGGCGTGTTCTGAGGTCGGTCTGTGTGTCACCCCAGAGGCACAGCCACCCTGTCACCACGGACACGGGCAGCCACACGCCAGGGAGCCTGAGGGAGGTGGTGGCGTCTCTCTGTCCTGACCCTGCGTGGGACATCTGGGGAAATAAATTTGGTACAAAGCCTCCAAGGGCTTGGGACACAGCGTGACCCGCGCAGGGGCGTCCACGGGGTCCCCAGAAGGTGACAGCACAAGCCTTCGGCCCAAGGCGACAGGTCAGTTTACGCACAGGATGGCTGGGTAGACGTGCACTTGTGAGGCAGAAAGCACTGGAGTGCTTCAGGGCTGGCCGGCGCCCGACCGTCCTCCCGGCAGGTACCAGCAGGACTGACGTTAGCGGGAGAGGCCCGGGACACAGCTCCGCTCAGAGTGTGTACAGCAGGGCCCTCGGAGATGCGTCATCTGGAGAACAACTGGCACTAAACAGAGCGAAGGCAAGCTGCTGGCGTCCCCTCTGCACAGAGTGGCCTCTGCAGGGGGACACGGGGCGAGGCCTACCAGGCGGTGCTGCCGCGGGCCGCAGGCTCCAGGTGACAGAGCAGCTCCAGGGCGTGTGCGGGGCTTGCAGCATCCTCGGGGGAGTCCTGGCCGCCGGGCTCCAGCTCCAAGGGCATCCTCCACACAGCGGCGCAGGTCACCACTTTGCTGTCTGCGGCTGCGGGACAGGACGAGGGAGACGTCAGCAAAGCATGCTGCCCCCCAGCCTGCACCCCTGCCCCGAGAAACCGGACCAGCCGCGCAGCTCAAGCCCCTGATCCCCTGCTCCCACATCATCCTTCTGCCGAAGAAAATTTAATTTCCTCAAAATCGATCTCCTCCTGTTCTTCTTCAATAGTTCTTCAAACAAGGGAGGGAGACGGGGCGGAGGGGGGGTTGTGCAGCTAAAGCTATAATCACTGCGAGTGCAGAGGCCCGCATCAAACACATTTTTCCTGGAAGCCCCGCGAGGCGCCAGACTCGAGGGTGGGGGAGCACGTGTGCAGCGCTCACACATATGTGTTAAATGGTGTCAGTGGGGGTGCAGACCCCCGGTCCACTGAAGCCGTGAGCGCGGGCCGGGGGCCACAGGCCAAGCCCTGGCAGAGAGCAGCGTGGGGCCCGACCTTGACGCAAGACCCCTGTGTGGACAGAGAGGAGGGTCCCCTCTGCAAGGAGCACGCCAGCTCCAGGTTTATGCCCTCTAAACAAGTCCTCTTTTGTGAACAGATTTTTGCAGTGAGACACAAAATAAGATGAAAAGACACAAATGAGACAAAAGAAACAGATTTAACATTATATGATTAAAAGCTGAACCACAAACTCCTAAATATAAACTCTTCCAAAATTTGCTGCTTGGTTCTGAACAGCACATGTGCTAAACACCTTCCCCTTTAAAAACGGTCTTTAATAAATGGTAATAAAACAATGAATAGGCTTCAACATTAAACAGTAATTGGTATCAAGTGAAAAATATGAAATAATTGTAGAAAACAACGCCCCGTGAGCAGTAATTCCTACACAAAAATTAAGGCGGGGGGTGGGAGGACCTTACCACACATTAGCAAATGTCCCACTTCTCACTACATGCGCCGGCCCTTCAATCTAAACACCAAACGAATCAACCAAGAACCCCACAGCAGTAACCACACGGGAAACGCCTGCCCCCCGGGTGCTGTTATCACAACACCATTATCACCCACGACCAAACGGTCAGCAGGAGGATCAGGACTTCACCCACGTCTCTCTGATCCCAGTCTCAGCACTCTGTTCATGTACCTGACTGGGTCTGACAGAGCAGGGAATTGCAGCTTAAAGAATCATGGATGTTACATACAAATTCTATGTAAACACATCCACTTTTAACCATGCCAAGTAGAACATGACAGTTTCTGTCTATGAGCGAAATGGATTTTTTCTGCTGAGATTTTAAGTTCCACAGTCTCATTGCAGAGCCCCTGGGGTTGTCAATGGAACTCCTGAAAAGAGAAAAACTAACTGAAGAGACAGTTGGTAACTCTGAGTTGGAAGGCAGCAGCAAATGCCCAAAACATCCACCCAGCAGAGGCACAGATTATTTTAATCTTCCTAAATGACAGAAAAACAAAGTTCTACCCTGAAAAGTGATGGGACTAGTGACCTGAGAACAAAACACTGGCTGTGCGCACGAGCAGTGCGCCGCATGTGACGGCAGGCGACGCGGCAGCAACAACTGGTGCGCGGGGGGACCGGCTAGTGCTGGGCTCCCGGCGGACAGCTCCCTCTGGGGCTCTGCTCCGGTCGGGAAGGTAGTTCTTCCCACAGCTGCCTGGTCACCCAGCAAACATGACTGCTGGGGGTGAGACATTATGCGCTTCCCCCTTGAGAAGAGGAAGGAGACAAGAATACTGTGCCACCACCTCTAGTTAACGTCCCACGGGAGGTCTTAACTACTTCAACGTGACAAGAAAAAAACTGCAAGAACAAGAAAAGAGTAACAGAACCATTATTTGCTAATGATTATATGTGTAAAAACTTAGAATCTACACACACAGACGGTAGAAATACAAAGGGCAATCAGCAAAACTGCTAGACACAAAGATGATGTATAAAATTCAACTGGTATCTATAGAGAAACAAAGATTTTTAAAAACGAAATTTGAAAAACTATTAATGATCTAATTAAAAAATGAAATATCCAATAATATCTCAAACGAAAGAGGTATGAGATGCAAAACACTGCTAACAGAGCAAAGGCCTCGCTAGTGGGAGGGGCACACCATGTTCATGGATGGGAAACTTCTCACTGTAAAGAGCCCTGAACCCTCAAAGTCCTAGTTGGCTTTTTTTTTTTGTGGAAGAAATGCTAAAACTTACACAGAAATGTGAAGTACGCAGATGGCCAAGGCAGTCATGCAGAAGAACAAACTGGATGGTTTACAATCTGGTATTAATTTACTGCTGATTCCCAGTTAGATAAATAGCCCAGAGAAAGCCAATGGAATCCAGAAATAGACTTCACAGAGATGGTCACCTGATTTAAAACAAAATGACAGAATGATACTTAACTGCAGTGGACAAAGGGTGGTCTTTTCAGTAAAAGATGCTGATCAGTTATGTATCCATGTGAAAAAAAAAAATGAGCTGCATTCTACTTCACAACATATCCGAAAACTAACTCCAGGTAGACTGGAGATTGAAATGAGTAAGACAGAACCATACAAATCTTTCTACAATACACAGTAGAATATCCTAAATGTGGAATTAGCAAAGACTTCTTAATGAGGCATAAAAACCACAAATGACAAAGAAAAAGACTGATAACAGGCTACTTCATAATTAAGAACTTCATTCACCAAAAGTCATTGGACTTTATCAAAATTTAAAACTGCCGCTCTTGGAAAGACTCAGCTTTAAAAATAGAGCAGAACTTGGAGACAATATTCGAACACATATATCTGTATCCTGATAAAGGGCTTGTATCTAATACACGTAAAGA
Organism: Bos indicus; assembly: GCF_029378745.1. Classification (NCBI taxonomy): domain Eukaryota; kingdom Metazoa; phylum Chordata; class Mammalia; order Artiodactyla; family Bovidae; genus Bos; species Bos indicus. Next base: position 111,063,737 of record NC_091767.1, on the reverse strand, counting down.
ATTTCTACAACTTAATAATCAGACAAGTAGCCCAATTTTCAAAAGCAGGCAGAAGACTGAATCAGACATTTCACAAAAGAAAACATTTGAATGGTCAATAAGCACCGAAAAAGATGCTCAACATCAACAGTAATTGCACAGCAAAACCAAAGCAAGACAGACCACATAACTGACAGGTGGCGAAAAGTCAACGCAAAGGCAACTGTACCCTCAAGTGCTGCTGGAAAGAGTGTAAAATAACTCAAACGTTCTGGAAAACGTTTTGGCAGTTGAAAGTCCACGTACCAGGGGACCCAGGAACCCTACTCTCAGGAGACGCTGTCGGGAAGCGTGGCTTGTTGGTAACAGGCTTTGTGACCACTCTCTGACCCCAGTAGTTAAATCTGGCCCCAAAGCGAGAGCAGCCTGCTGGTGGTAGGTGACTGCCAGAAGCCAGGGGGCAGCAATTATCGTTAACAACCAACCAGGCCAAGGTACCAGCCAAGGAAGGCCAACTGGCCCACAGACAACGGGAGACGTCCCCCAAGGAACGGAACAGATGGCCCTCCACCCCTGTATCACTGCCCCCGCCCCCGCCAACACACACACACACGCACGTGCGCGCGTGCGTTCACACAAATGCCAAGGGAAACAGGAGTGAATGAGCAGGAGGCTGAGGGGAGTCACTCCACTGAAGTCATAATCCTTTACCCAGGCCTGGGCTGGGCCGGTTTCAGACACAGGACCCACTGATGGGAACATGGCCCGAGGCCCCGCAATCAGGGCCCCGCAGCACCGGGCAGGAGTGTAACAAGGCACCCCCACCCCCACTGGCCTCCAGGGACCTCCTGCTGCTGCTCACATGCCAGGCAGAGCGCAACAACCTGGCAGCTCAAGGTTCACTGAACCCAAAGCGTCCCATGTCCCCGTCAGACTGGGGCACTGGGGGGCCAGGCAATAAATGGACAAAGCCAGGCCACAGCAGATGTGCCAGCCCTGCAGACCCACCCAGAGAGGCCGTTTCCAAGGGGCGGACATACAGCAGGAGGGAAAAGGCCCACCTCCCCGTGGCCTTTGGGGTCAGCGGGTGGAAGCCTCAGAAAGTGTCCCTCTCCCTGTCAGAGGCAGTGGAGACATGGGCCTACTTTAACGGTTAAAGGCATGTAGGGCCGGGGTGTTATGGACAATAGCCACAGAGCAGCTGCACTCGGCGGGCTAGGAAGAGGACAGGCGTACCCTGCCCCTCCTCGCCGTGTGCACTTGAGGCTGGAGGCCAACGGTCTAGCCAGAAGCCCAGAGGAGAAGACTGGGAGACTGACACACGGAGCCCAGTCAGACCAGACGCGGCCCCCGTGGATGCAAAACATGATCAAACGGTTGCGTAACACGAGGTCCAGATCTTTGCAAATCCAGGCGAGGTGCTGAAGGGAGGAGATGCCCTCCCTGCAGGGGAGTCGAAGGAAGCTGCTGGGAACAGAAGCAACCTGACCTGTGCCCCCAGGAAGCTGTGGGCACGTGGAAGTGGACACAGAGGCGCTCTGAGCAGGATCGCAGGCCCGGGGCCCTCGGGGCGTGGGGCATGGCCAGCACTGCCATGTGGGACACAACGAGCTGAACTAACGCCGAGAGCAATGAGGGCTGAGCCTCCGAGGACCAGACCGGGAAGGGCCCGGGGGACCAGTCGGGCGGGTGGAGGGCCTGCTCCAGACCAGGGATGGAGGCCGGCGATTCTGAAACCGGACTGCATCTGGCAGGAAGAATTCCATCAATACGAGGCGAGTCCGAAGCCCCTTACTGAAAGACAAACACCAGAACCATCCTGAGGAAGACCAGAAAGCCACCGGGAGGCGCCTGCTGACATTACCCGCCCGAGGGATGTGCAGGGCTGCAGAGTACTGTCAGGGTGCGCTCTTGGTCCAAGGAATATGGTAGGCATTATCGAAACTCTCCAAGGCATCAGAAGCAGATGAAATGGAAGGCAAACAGCGCTAACTGAGAAGCGCTGGAGGTGTGCCCACCGAGACACGCAAATGGGCTCTGAGGCTCTGAGGGTTTCCACATCTGTATGGATCTCAACTGAGCATTCAACACACATCCACCAGCTATCAAAGAACCCAAGGTGCTTTTAAGAAGGAAAACCTGATCTTTAGAAGGAAGATGCTGTAACGACCACCGAGGCGTTCTTCTTTTATCTCTGTTTTCAAAGCTACCCTGAAGTCAGGCCCCGCAGTGTAACTGCCAGAGTTACTGCTCCACTCCGGTGACCGGGAGCCCCCTACCCCACACCACATGGACAGGGCCACCTCCTATGAGCCTGGTCTTCACCGCAGGTTCAGACCCACAGACGATCCAGTGCAGGCAACTCCCCACCATGCCCCACATTCTCAGATGAGGAGACCGAGGCCCAGGGACCCAAGTGTCCACCCCCGGCTCATGGGGCTCATTCACACCAGTCCAAAGCCAGCTGAAGCCTCCTGGCTTGGGAACAGCCTGGCACTCTGAAAGGGAAAACGTGCGCTGTGAGCTGTGTCTAGAAGGCCCATCTGACGCTGGCCTGACTGTTACGTGTAACACTCGATCTGAAGGCACTTAGATAAAAAGGCAATCAGGCAAATGGATGTGAGAGCGCATCGAGGGTGCCAAGTGCACCCACGCCAGGCGCGGACCACGGTAGGGAGCAGCAGTCCAGGCTTCGCGGACTCGGAGGAGATTAGCGCCTCTGTAAGCCTGAGCAAAGCCCGGCCGGGGATAGTCTGATCCACAGCCGCGGGGGAGGAGGCTTCCGTGGGGCGTGGTGACTCGGAATCTCAGGCTATTTTCAGAGACTTCTGCCGGCTGACACGGGCTGAGCAAGATTGATGAGGTGGGATCCAGCTGAGCTGGTGTAACCCGGCTGGCCCGCCAGCACCCAGGGAGGTGCCCACCACGCCTCCCCACCAGCCCTGGCCTTCAGGTGCTGCAGGAGCCTGCAGTGAGAAACAAAGGGCAGCCAGGTGTCTCCCCATCGGTGGGAGCCCTGCACCCCGAGATGCCTGAGGGTGGGCCGGGCGATGCCTTGGCATCTGCCCCAGTGGTGGGAGCCCTGCACCCCGAGATGCCTGAGGGTGGGCAGGCAGTGCCTCGGCAGGAGCAGGGTGGGGGGACGGGCCATGAGCGCCAGCGGGCACAGGGAGGAAGCGTGCCAGCCCTGGGCTCCGGCTGTGCAGAGGAGACAGGAGGTGGGCCAGGTCCTCCAGCGCCTGGTGGGTGTGACCGCAGACTCGGGACTGACCAGGTGGGACCTGCCCTGAGCCCCCACGATGGAGTCATTGCCCCTCACTCGGCTCCTGAGACAGTTCACAGGCCAGGGCCCTGCCTTCCAGGAAACCTGGGTTCCACTGAGGAACGACGCCATAGCAGCACCCCAAGAACATCCTGTAGGTTTTCCCCCGGAAAGCCAACCACTCCCAGGGCAGCGGCGGCAGGAGGAAAGGGCCCTGTGAGAGCTGACACGGTCCCTGCCCAGCACATCACACCCCATCTCACCGTCAGACCCACACACGGAGGCCTGGGCCCCCTCTCAGAGGGCCGGCAGGCACTGCGTGCAGACTCCAGACGGTACAACGGGAAGGGAGCAGGGTCCCCACCCTTCCAGGGACAGCAGAGCCAGTGGGGCAGGAAGCGGGGCATCCCCTTCCCCTCGGAACACTGTGGGGCGGGGGAACAGAGCACGTCTGGGGGCCCCTGTGTGCGGAGCTCCTTCACGCCCACGCTAAACCCACAGGGAACCTGCAAGGCAGCAGAAGGTTCCAGGAGGCGGCTCCCCGAGCCGGTGAGGCCGGTGTCCAGCGTGCTGCTGTCCCTGATGCGAGGCGGCGCGGGCACACGGCGACCTCCGAGAGGACTACCAGCAGCCGGCCCATAGCCACAGGGCGGGCGGCTCCTGACCCCCAGTGCATCGTCCTGGTGCCCCTCCCACAGCCACCGACCCAGGCGGGGGGCTGCTTGTCTCGGGGGCCCACCAGAGGATGGGGCTGCTTTTAAAGGAGATGCAGAGGCAACGGGAAGGGCCTGAGAAGGGCCCACACGCCCACAAAGCTGGGATGCCGCCTTCCATGTGCTCCCGTCTCAGCTCCGGAGGCGCCAGCCGCAGCCTGCTCCGTGACGACCACGCAGCTGCCCCGGCACCTCCCAGGCCTTCCCGGTGGAGGGGTCTGGGTGCTGCGGGGAGACAGGCTCTGCAAGGGGTCCCATGAGTGGTGTGGTGCCAGGTGTCTGGGGAGCTTCACCCCCAAGTGGGCCAGAACCCTCATCCCTCCGGGACCCCGCCACCTCCAGCTGGCAGCGACCTTTCTGTGGCCTCCCAGCCCAGAGCCCCGGCTGCCCACCCCAGCCGGCCTGCTGGCCCTTCCTCAGCCCTGTGTCATCCCGACACCCAGCCAGGTGGAACCAAGCGAACCCAAAGGCACAGGTGTGCGCCCATGATCTCACTCACCCCAGAGCTCCAGCCAAGCCCTGCGCGCCCAGCTCTGCTGAGACCACCCTCATCCTTACTCCTGAGACCCCCAGGGACGTTCACAGTCGTAGCTGGACTCCATGCGGCTCCAGCACTGTCCTGACTCCCCGAGTCTGTCTGGCAGCGCGTGCTGAGCAACCACAGGGATACACCCAGGCCACCCGCCTCTCGCCCCGCAGCCCTAATGCTGGCGCCCAGCAGAGAGCAGGCCAGGGCCAGCCAGGGCCCCTCCTGACCGCCGACCCTGCAGCTCTTCGGGGCAGGGCTGCTCCAAGGCCTCGCCCTCCAGCAGGCGCACTGCAGACCCCAGAGAGCTCTGCCCTTCTCTGACCTGACTTCCTGCAGACGCAGCTCCTTTCAGGCACCCACGCCCCACAGCTGCGGCCGCATGTCTGGCCCAGTGCCCCGAGGCCTGCCGCCCAGGGGCTCCTCCTCGGTTGGGCCCTGACACCTGACTGCAAACGTGCACCATCGGAGCCCACAGACGGCCATGGCTGCGGCGCTGGCTCCTGGCGGGTGCGCGCGCTGCCGGGTGGGGATGGAGCCAGCTGGCTCGGGTTGCCGTTGCCCAGGGAACGGCCACTGAAGCGTGTGCCCTTCACAGGCGCGGGGAACCCCACTGGTGCCCATTACTGCTCTCGGGGTGATGGGGCTGGCGCCAGCTCAGAAGCCTGACTCTGCACACGGACACGCAGGCTCATCTTGGAGCCTGACGAGCGGACACAGCGTCCCTCACGGGCCCAGCAAAGCACAGAGCAGAGAGGAGCCACCTCTGGGCCACGCGCTCATGAACCACCCCTGCCAGCTAGAAATGAGCGCACAGCCCTGGAACGACAGACACTGGAAATGCTCCTCCTTCCTTCCTCTCTTTATTTTGCTCTCTTTATTTTACTGAGAACGGCTCAAAGCGCAGGACGTGAAGGGGGGATTCTGAAACACAGAAGTAAGAGACCAACTTAAACCACGTCTGTGTGCTCATCAGTCTTTTGTAAACGAACAGGGTCACTGTTTGGAAATTCTGGATCTTTCCATGAAACACACACACACACACATGTTACTTGGAAGGTTTGATAGCATTTTACATACTTACAGTACTTTCTCCTGAACAAGCTGCAAGTGCTCAGATCTTTGCAAAGTCCAAAGGCAGCTGAAGTTAGTCACACCGTGCGATTTTCATGCTGAAAAGCTCCTGACGGGGAGGGCTGAGAATGGGGCGGGTGCGGGAGTGTCTGCGTGGTGGACCCAGGTAACACTCCCTGCTGACACCTGACCTGACCCTCCTCCCCTGCGAGAGGTGACAAGGTGGGAAAGGGCTGGGTGGACGGATCCGAGTCCGCAGACGTGGTCACGGGAGACAGGCCTGCCCGCCCCCTCCGCTCACCTGCCCCCTCCGCTCACCTGCGCGCACGTGTGTCATCCAGGCTGCCCCTTCGCCCCGCCCCCTCAAGGCTCCCCCCCCCCCGCCCTGCCCTCTCCTAGGTCTCCAGGCTCCTCCCCCCGCCCCGCCCCGCCCCCTCCGCGGTCTCCAGGCTCCTCCCCCAAACCCCCACCGCGTCCCGCATCTCCCCAGCGCTGCTCTCAGGAGTGTGGGTCCTTCCTTGAGCCTCCCTCTCGGGGCGGGGAGCCACCAAGAGAGCTGGGTAAAAGCGCCGCCTGTCTTCCCGAGAGCAGAGGACGACCAGGAAGGTCCTCCCAAGGGGACGAGCTCCGCTCTGTCCCCTCCCCCGGCCCCGCCCAGGCCGCCGGCCTCCACGCTGCATGTCACCTGCACCCCACGGCCACTCCAGAGACCGTTCTTGTCCCTCCCCCGCAGCGGTTCCTCTGAAACCCTGGACACGTGGCCTCTGGGGTGGAACCACAGGACCCCGCCGGCTCCCAGGGGACCTGCCAGTGTCCTCCCAACCCAGGGCTTTGTCCTCCCATCACTTCCGACGCGAGTAGAGAAATCTCCAAGGTGAGTTAGACAGTGAAGAGCTGAAGGAGCCGCAGGTGGAGAGGGCCCCATGTGACCCGGATTCCTCACTGGAAAAGCAGGCCTTCTCCAACTGCTCTTTGACCTCTGCTAAGTGACACAGAGGTCCCCTAAAACACAGACCACGACCTCACCCCCAAACAAAAAGGGAGCTCATACACTGAATCTGGAGCAGACTTGGGGACCCTTCAGGAGTTTCAGAAATCTTCATTTAAGTTACCAACTCCTCTGAAAATAGACGATGGTGAAACAGCAAACGTTACGGCTGGGAAAAGGTCTGCTAGGGTGTTTGGGAAGCCCTTCTGCCTCTCTGACCAGCAGCATCAAGCAGATGACAGCCATCAGTGATGCAGGGACACTACTGTGAAAAACCAAAGTGCTCCCGTTACAAAGCCAGGCCGTGGCCAGGCTCTCGGAAGAAGAGATGCTGGCTGGGAATGTTGCTAAGCAACAGGGCCCGCCTCGCGCTCCCCCCACCCTCTTCGGCTCCTCGTGTCACTCCTGGACACTCGGCCACGTCCAGGTGGCAGACACTTGAGTCTAAACGGAAGGTCCCAGGGGCAATCCTCACCATCTCGGAGAACCGCCTCCGCTGAAACTGGGTCAGACGCTGCAGGACGGCAGAGACACACCCCGCCTTGGAGCCTGACCTCTAAAAGCAGACTCGTCTTACTCCAAACACACAACAGCGGGCCCTGCGCTTGCGGAAGGTCTACTGGGAGGGGGCGCTTCTCAAAGGAGGGCCCAGGGCCTTCCACCAGCCCTCCTCTCACAGGAAGCGAGTGGCTGCAGGGGGCACTCACAGAACGCAGCCTGGATGTCCCTCGAGGCCACCTTGTCCCCAGGCCTGGACGTGGATGGGCAGCAGCCACCCTGCCGCGGCCAGAGCGCTCCCCCCGCCCCCCACCATCTCCCGGATCAGACGCTGTCTTCCACGCCCAGGATTCCCACCCAGGCTCACTCTCTGCAGCGCTCACTGCCCGCGGGGTCTTCCCAGGACAGAACTGTCTATTCCATCTCCCCACCAGCTGGCGAGGGAGGCTGGAGCCAGGCCCCTGCCACCGTCCTCCCTGGCCTCTGGGCCCCCACTTTCTGCCTCCCTTCTCAGCCACCCTGAGGCCACTCCCGCATTCTATCTGGCTTTAAACAAAGGACGCCAGCCTCAGAATGTCCCTTCCTTCTGTGTGGACAGGGGGAAGGAGAGTTGACACGACCCAGATGCCCGGGTACACCTCCACAACCAACAGCAGGAACCTGGGGTGGATACGGAGGCCTGGGAGGCGGGCGAGGGCTGAGGGAGCCCTGGGTGCTGACGCCCTAGCCGGGATGCCGAGGGTCATAAGGAAGAACCTCTGCGTTCCAACACACGTTCATCACTGAAGACATGCTGCCTCCAGGCTTCAGTTATCCGTAATGGCCCATCTCCGGGAACGCTGCTCCCAGGTAATGAGCATGAAGTGAGCTTGGTTTAGCTCACAGGAATTCTCTTGACCACCTGTGAACAGCTCCAGGAGGAAGAAATTCACACATTCCTCCGGGGGCCCAAAGGGAAGGAGGAAGCATCTGACTTTACTCCATCCCCTTTTAGTATCAAAGCAGCAGGAATTCTGACTCGAGCAAGACGGCTCCTTGGGGGGCACAAGCCTACCATCTTCTGTCTGCTGGCTTTCTGTGTAAAGCCGCTATCCTCTGCCCCACCAGCTCGTCTCTCCATTATCAGCCTGTCGTGCAGCAAGCAGAGCGAGCATGGACTCGTAACAGCGGGGCACGGAACCAGCCCTCCGCCCTCACCGCAGGCCGGCACCGCAGGCCCAGGGCTGGTCCCAACCTGGGCCAGCGCCTCGGCTTTCAACCCGCAGAGATGCCCACGGCACGTCCTTTTCAGCAGCAGCGCACCCGCCTCCCTGTAGCCCGCTGGCCGGACGCAGGACACGCTTCCCTGTCCAATGCTGAACCCGAACCGCTCCTCGTCCAGGCTCCCCAGCGTCCCACCCCCACAATCAGGGCCAAGGCCAGGGTGCTCCGGACACGGGGCATCACACACACCAGAGGCCCCGGCTGGCATGTCCGGCGTCTGCCTCACAGCTGGGTGCGGACGAGGGAAGGCTGTGAGGGCCTGTTGTCCTCAAGCTCTGGACATGCAGAGCAAGCATCAGCTGGACAAACACCCATGGGATGGACGGATGCGTGCGCCTCCCTCCCCTGCAGCGTGGCCCACCGTCCTGAGAGCCGAGCCTGCCGGGCCCTCCAGAACCCAGGCCACTAGCCTCCCGCCCACACGGCACCCGGCTGCTTCCCGCACCCTGGACTCTTACACGCTGCCCAGCTCAGGCCCTCAGCAGGCCCTGGAGCGGGAGTCTCCCAGATCTGTGCACACGTTTGACACGCGCACACACACACACTGTCCCCTCTCCTGCAGGCACTCAAACTGCCCCTCGTCATGGAGCAGCCTGCCCCGCAGCCACGCCCAGCCTCACAGGGCCCAGGCCTCTCTTGCTGCACCTCCCGACACTCTCCTCCACACGGTCTGTGTTTACACGCGCATGTGAGCCAGTGCCCACCCCAAGGTCTAGACTCAGGCTGGCGGGCAGAAACGGCCCAGGACAAAGCCAAGTGGTCATCATCACGTCACATCAGAGACGCAAAACCCGTCTTTAAACGCAGAAGGATACAAAGCGACGGCCCTTACAGTGAAGGTGCTTTTTGTCACTAATACGTGTTGTGGGGTGGGGGGGGAAGGGGGGGCTGGTTAGACTGCGATTGGAAAGTCAGACGTTCCCAGGGACCCGGAACACAATCAAGAGAGAACTGCCCCTAAGCCAGGGTAACAGCAGTCCACTCCGGCTGATGCTTCTGGGAGTGTTTCCTAAAGGGTGTTAATTCTGACTTGGGCTTCGAGACATACGCTGCCACTTGGCTGTCCGTGCTGAATCTGGCCCCAGGGTTTGCCCAGGAGGAAGGTGATGGGGGGCAAGGGCGAAGCAGGCCCAGGGAAGGCGGGGACAGAAAGGGGACAAGACACAGGGGCAGAACACCCATGTCTCCTGTCCTTCTGTGACCAGCCAGGCTAAAGGCCACAGGACCACATGTGTCTGTTTCTGCCACAAGAGGGACACAGAGGAAGCCTGTCTCATCCCCTCACGCGACAGGCCAGGCCAGGAGCGGGGGCTCCACAGGGAAGCACCCAGGCCTGGGGAACCTCTCCACCCTCGCGGAGCCAGCCCTCCGCTTTCCGGTCAGGACGGAAAAGAGACCTGACCTTCAGCTTCTCTCGAGCTCCCGAGACTCCCCGGCTTCGATGAGGGTGCTCGGTGGCCCTGAACCCAGTCTCCACATCGAGGACTGAGCGCCCGCCGGGTGTGAGCGCCAGTGCCCGCGGCGGTGGGGACGGCTGGGGCGGGGGGGGCGCAGCTCAGGGAGAGCTCACGGTCATACCCAGCCTCACCACACAGACACTTGGAGGTCAAGAATTCAATTTTTTTGTAATTAGGATTCACATGGAGGCAAAATGGGATGGATCTTATGTGAGCAGTGCACAGTTCATTACATACCTGAATGCCTTCTCTGTATCTGAGTCTGCTGGGCCCTGAATATTTATCATTTATAACCTTTCTGCTTTCAAAGGGGAGCTAGGAAAGATAGCTGCTTGCTAAATGCATTATGATATAGATCAAAATAATACTATAAAAAAGGTATATTTTTAAGTTTTACCCAAGTATTTACAATGTAACTTCCATTAAGACAATAGGTTTAAAAATCACCAGCTGCACTCGGGCAGCTTCTGCCAAGATGACGACCCTAGTGGAGAGAGACGGAAGCAATGCCTATTTCGTCATAATAGGTTACCAGACTCCCCGCCAAGTTCCTGTGCTGAAATCCCAGCCCCCAGTGCAACGGTGTCAGGAGGGGGCCCTCTGGGAGATGTCGGGTCATGAGTGGAGCCGCGTGACGGGGCTGGTGCTCCTGAAAGAGACCGTGTGCCCCTTCACCCCAAGGGCATGCCCCTTCACCCCGAGAGCACTGTCAGGGGATGACAAAGCCGGTCCTCACCGGCTGGGCTCCACTCGAAGATGATAAATCACCTCCTTCTTAAGCTCGCCTTCTGGGATCAACCTGGCTCCTAGCAACACACGGGGGACTCGATGGAGAGAGGTCTTCTCCCTCCACAGGCAGAGGCGGGCCCTCAGACCCCAAGGAGAACAGGTCTTCTCCCTCCACAGGCCCATGCCCTCCACAGGCAGAGGGGGGCCCTCAGACCCCAAGGAGAACAGGCCTGCGCCCACGGCTGGCCAAGGGACTCTCCTAAGCAGGCTGCTGGTCAGAGGGCGCATTCGCCCCTTCCAGCTGGGGCAGCCCGTTTCACCCGGGGGCTCACGATGCACGTGCTGGCCCTCGGGCGAACACAGCTGAACCACGTTGGCTTAAAAACCAACTCTCGGGAAAGTATTTCTGGTCACGTTAAATCGGTTTGAGAGTTCATGTCTAGGTGCGCTAGAGAAGAGTCCCAGGGGACTTCCTCATGGGGCTCCAGAGTCCACACAGCTGCACAAAACCTCCAGAGTGGAAGGGAGGAGAGGAACCCCTGCAGAGAGTACCTGCGCGGCGACGGAGGGGGACACTGGAGCTAGGCGTTCGGAAACTTCTGGGTCCGCAGCAAAGAAACCAATTCCGCTGAACCTGACCAGTCCCGGATCCGACACGGGTGCTCATGGAGTGTCTGGAGGAGGGAGCCCCTGCCTGATGCCCGGCCCGCGCTCAGGGAGCAGGATGGCCCTGCCCTCTCAGGTGACAGGGAGAGCTGATCTTCAGAAGGGAAAAACAGACGTCAACACACTAGAAGGATTTGTTTGCTTTCAAGTCACTCACAGGAAGGAGCCATTGCAATGTGTGTGGTAAATGGAGAACGGTCGTCTCCCAGGCACCCCTCAGAAGGTCCTCTCCTCTGAATCCAGGCCCTCGGCTCTGCCAGGCCACCCCACCCTCCTCCCTGCCCCGGGGTCCCGTCTCTGTCCCTTACTTTGTCTGTACGGCCTCTTAGCACACTGATGGGCCGCAGGAAGCGAGCGCAGCAACAGGCACTGGATGGAGGAAGAGGAAGGAGGGGGAGTCCAGGAGGGGCAGGCCTGTGCCTCAGCCGAGTGGTCACCACCAGGAGAGCTGGCGCTGGGCCCGCGGCCCATCTCTGACCACCCCCGCCAGCCCCTGCCCTAGGCACCACCACTGCGGGGGTACTGGGTAGCGCCTGTCCTCCTCGCCCAACCGCGAGCTCCCAGCAGGGCGGGGTCTCCTCCCAACAGGGCAAGGGGCACACGGCATGCAGGCGGCCGGCACGTGGGGCCCTGGGCAGCCCAGTGAGAATGGGAACAGGCTGGGCCTCCACGTCGCCCCTGCGTGGTAGGTACCACCCGGGGTGGTAACTGGAGGTGACCCAGCTCCTGGCACAGCACACAGCCCTCCAGCCTCAGCCGCATCCACAAAGCTGCCTCCGTCGACTGAGAGTGGAGATGACTTTAGGACGCAGAAGAATGAGCGGACGCAGCAGTCGTGACGAGAACCGGGCCTGTCCGGCCATCGAGGGCAGTGTTGGAAACACACCGGGGCCTAGCCCAGCAGCAGCGCTGACGCGCAGGCCCACCGCCGTGCCGGGGACCCGCTCCCACCTGGACGCCACGGCACTGCGGCCCCCGGCCCCCACCCCCAAAGCCCACAGCTCTGCAGCCCCCACACCGGCGACCTCACCGTCCTCTTGCATGGCCACATCTGACCCGAGGAGCTTAGGTCACGTGCTGGGTCCCAGCCTCAAGGGAAACTGGAAACTTGATTTAATTCCGTGAGGGGAACAGGACTAATAACCTAGGAACTTCCCCCAAATACATGAAGAAAATTCAAAACATGATGAGGCACCACAAATAAGTCCCTGACTTGATTTCTGAGTGATATGCCCTGGGCTTGAGGGAAACTTCCAGACCAGTGAGGGAAACCAGGGAATCCTGGAAGAGCTCCGCCTGTCACACCACCTGACACAGAGACTGAAAGAAGCGACCAACAAGCGTGAGACCTGGGCAAACAGCTCCTGCTTGATTTCAAATGGAAGGTTTTTAAATCTTATATAATTACATCAGACCGACTAATGAAGAATAATTATCATAAAATCCCATTACTCAAAACCAACCTGCAGAAACAGTTTTATGGTTGAAGATGGAGACTTTCTGAATTGCCACGCTGTCCCTGTTTTTCTAACAATAACTAGGTAAGGAATGAGTACCGTCTCCAAGCACAGAGGTAAGGACATTGACTGGAATGGCTAAAATGGCCCCAGGCCGTGGCGGGGAGAGGGCGGGGGGCACCTCTGATGGGAGGACCACTTAGGAAACTAAATTCCTATTTTTTAACCAAAGGCAAAATAAAAGACGAAAACAATACAAACAAAAGTATATACGTATATTGAAAACGACACACCTGATGTCAACATCTATCAAGAAAATCTTGAGATGATTATATTTTTTCACTGAGGAGGACAGAGAGACCTACATAGAAGGTTTCTGTACTTCTCTAGAAGTAGACTTGAAAAGTCATGTATGTAGCGCAAACACCAAGAAAATGATACAAAGCAGCATATTCAGAAACATCATAAATAAATAAGATTTCACAAACTGTTGAAGTAACCACAGGAAGGTAAGGAAGGGACAGTGACGAGAAACGAAGGGAAGACACAAACAACAGACAACAAAACGGCCGCTGCAGCCCGACACACGCATAACTTAAACACAGTCTCAAAGTGAAAGTCAGCCGCTCAGTCGCGTCCAACTCTTTGTGACCCCACAGACTGTAGCCCACCAGGCTCCTCTCTCCATGGAATTCTCCAGGCAAGAATTCTGGAGTTGGTTGCCATTTCCTTATCCAGGGGATCTTCCCAACCCAGGGATCAAACCCAGGTCACCCCCACTGCGGGCAGACTCTTTACTGACTGAGTCACTGGGAAAGCCTTAACAGACCCTGAACTTAAAACATAAATAGTCTAGATATACGAGTTAAAAGCGAGCAGCAGGATGAATTAAACACAGACACACGCTCCAACAATCAACAGCTCGCAAACAGGCGTTAACAAAACAGCTCGCCTCCAAAAGCGCAGGGCATCCTGGGTAAGAGCGGAGGGAGGGGCTCCCCTGCGCCGCCGCCCGCCCAGGCCCAGGACAGACGCCTTCAGGGGGCCCACACCCCCTTCTCATCTAACGACACCCACGCTGTCTTTAACAGAACAGCAGTAGTAGAGGCAGCCCAGGAGAGGATCAGGGAAGACAGAAAGCGTCAGCATAGACACACCTCCGGAGAAGTCTGCTCCCCTGACCTGGACGGCACCGGGAGGTCAGGGAAGCTCTAGAACATTCCGTCTTTAGCAGAGCCCTCATCTCCCACCCCCACCTTTCCCAACACACACAGCCCGGTGCTCGGTGGTGGAGGGAACAGGCTGGCTCAGAACAGACAGACTGTGACAGGCAGGCAACTGGAAGAATGCTTGAGGAGGAGGGATTGGCATGAAAATCAGCCAGAGAACTGGCAGAGTGCAGCGACCAGGGGAGCAGAAGGGCAGCGTGGGGCCAGCTCACAGAGAACGCGGGACAGCTGGGACAGCCCCTTACCAGGTACCCGAAGCCCACAGTTATACTTCCTGCTTCACAGACACAGACAGGTCCAGGAGGGCCCCGAAGTGCTCCAGGTCAGGGGAAGACGGGGGGCCAGGACAGGCTCCCAGATGCTCTGGGCTGGTGGTGAAGCCAAATGAGAGCCTGCGTCTGTGCTTTAAAAAAAAATCTGTTGTAGGAGTCAAATTACAGTGGTCAGGGTGAGACCTGAAGGCCCAAGCTGGGGCCTGGGCAGGAGAGGAGATGGGAGGTGGCGGGAGGAGTCGGGGGCGAGGCCAGGAAGAGTTCAGCACGTGCATCTGACCCTCACCCCTCACCCTGGGGTCTTCATCAGCGGGCCCAAGCCTCCCTCAGGCTTCCTCTCACTCCCACCCCTCCCCAGTCCCAGCAAGACCTTGGGCCACCCCCAAACTGCACGCCTGACCATGGGCCCGGGAGACGCTGGGCCCAGGACCGCACAGCGGCCCTTGGTCTGCTGGGCCGTCGTCCTCAGCTCACTGTAAAGGGAGCAGGTGGACGCGGCAGCAGTATTTCACCACCGCCGCTCTGTCAGCCCTTCACTGCTCTAATTTCCCGAGGACCCTGTGCCGGCGTGATCTACAGTCTTCCTGACATTTCACCTTCCGCTGCTGAAAAATTCATCTGGTCCTGATGTGGGCTGCTCTCCCCCGCGCGCGGGGGCGCGAGATTGATTCCACTGCTGGTAATACCAGCTGCCACTCAGCCAGCCTTCCCGGGTTTCAGGAGGCGCGGAGCCCGGCGCTTCTAAAAGCCCCAACTCATCGCCCCTGTGTGCACGCTTTTACCTGTGTTCTCCATCTTGAGTTCACCTTTTTTTTTTTAATGCAGCGCCTGTTAGTCTTCCTGAAATTTCACCAGCACACAGAGATTTTTCTCATGTTCAGGTACTTGCACCTTTCTTTAAAGACCATCTTCACAGGGTTTTAAGTCTGGCGAGTCGCAGGACCAGAGTGACACGAATACACTGACTGAAGCAGGCGCAGGGTCTCCCACGGTCCTCAGGGTCAGGACCCCCTCCTCCGCCCCCTCTCGTCCCTCTGAGATCTCGTAAAATTGCAGATCTGACCCCGAAACCGCCTGGCTGGGGGCGGGGGGGCTGGGGTGCATCACTCCGGCCTGCCCTTCCAGTGGCTGCTCCTAACCCCCAGCCTCCTCCCGGGAAGTCCTGCTCTTGCCAGGGGCCCAGACCACATGGCAGTCACCGCCCCGGCCCAGCTGTCTACAGATGCATGCACAGCACCTGCCCCCACCACCTCCTCAAGCACAGCGTTTCTCCCGGAAGCCACTAGCTCACTGCCCGGCCCCTCCCAGGCAGGCCAAGGGGCGGGTCCAAGCCACGTCCACCCCAGCCACGCCCCCACCGGGCTCTCAAGGTCACCCCCTTACTAGCCACGCCCCCTTCCCTTCTAGCCACGCCTCCCCACGGCAGGGCTCAAGGCCACGCCATGCTTGGCCATGCCCCCTCCCACATCCCAAACAGTGTCATCAAAATAGAAGGCAGGCCTTCAAGGTCTCAGCTCTAGTCAAAACACAACAGCAAAGTGTGTGCAGGGAGGCCTGAGGCACACCCGATGGGTGGGCTCACTTCTGGAACCCAGGAACACGCCAAGTGATGGAGGCTGGTTACTACATTTGGGTCTGAGAACCTAACCAGGATAGAAGCCCTCCCCAAACCTCTTTCCAAACCTCTCACATAAACAAACGAGTCACAAATCCACCACTCTCAAGGACTGAACCATTTCCCCCAGACCCACAACTCACGTGCTGAAGTCCTCACCACAGCACCTCAGAATGTGACTGTACAGGCGGACAAGGCCTTTGAAGAAGCGACTCAGATGAGGTCATTAGGATGGAGCCCAGATTTGCAAGGACTGCATCCACATGAGAAAAGGGCTTTGGGACACAGCCAGGCCCGGAGGGACGGCCACACGAGCAGAAGCCGAGGGGAGGGCCCTCGGAGGACCCCTGGACCTCAGGCTGCAATTGTTTATGCACGTCTGTGGGTTCTGTCGTGCAGACCGGAGCAGATGGAGACTGTGGCAGGGCAGAGCACCGTGGAAGGAGCCACCTTGAGAAGGTCCAGCCTCACAAAGCCAGGGCAGCTGGCGGCCCCGCCTGCATCTCCGTGGAGAGGGCGGCAGGGCGAGGGGAGCGGGGCAGGGAAGAATAAGGCCAGCGACACGGCTGGGTTGAGGGAGGAACTGGGCACAGGGTTTTTTACAGTCTTACTGGAAAAATTAATTCAAATTGGGCTTTGTCTAAGCACCCCCTCGTGGCCTGAAACCTGGAGAAAGGACCATGAACAAGGTGCACTGATGAACGACGGGAGTGGGAAGCCGTGAGAGGTGTCCAGCGGCCAGCCCGGGGGCCACATCCCAGTTAACATCTTCATTAGCAATCTGGAAGGAGCGGTGAACAGCACATTAATTAAATTTCCAGATGATGCTAAATTTGGAGGTGCTATAGGAAGTCAGTGAGGACAGAGAAACGAGGCAGATGGGATCCAAAGAGGTTAGTCAGGAGTGTAAGAAGCAATCCAGGATTCCGTCTCCAAGGAAAGAAGCGATTTAAAAACCTCCCCATGTTCTGGAACTCCATCTAACTCCCATCAGATGGCTGCACAAGCACAATGCAGGCGGCCCTTGCTGTCTGAACTCACTGTCCAGGCCTCCATACCCAAAACCGGAAACCAGAAGCAGTGAGCCTAGCTCAGATGAACCCGGCAGTCAGAACCCTCCTCACCTGCGTGAGGCCAAAAGTCAGAGGCCAGATGGCTGATGGGAAGCTGCTGTATAACACAGGATGCTCTGTGACCCCCAGAGGGCTGGGATGGGTGGGGACGTTCAAGAGGGAGGGGACGATGTGTACTTACGGCTGACTCATGATGCTGTACGGCAGAAGTCAATACAATATTGTAAAGCAGTTATCCTCCAGTTAAAAATAAGAGGCCAACAGAGGCTCTGGTAACATGGTAAAGCTCACACAACTCTGTGCCGAGAGGAATAACCCCAGTGGGTGTGGGATATTTGGAACAAGCAACAAAATACTGGGTCTGTAAAAATATGATCAATTTCTAAAGAGAGAACAAGGCCCTGTGTTAAGATCATTGATCTCATCGGCCTCTAAACGCCAAGATTTGAGCATTATCACAAACATCACTCAAAAGTAGGGACCGTTATGTCTCTGTTCTTGGTGACAAAAACCAATAAGAAGAAAATATCTTTATAACAAAAAGTGTTTACAAAATCCTTGCCCCAGAAACAATGTCCTCGAAGCCTGAAAGGATGTGGGTCAGGGGCTCTGGAATCACCGACGAATCACCGTAGCAAGGTCCTGCTGGAAGTGCGGTAATTCAGGGTTAAACGAAGCACCAGGCACCCTATGCTCCCAGCAGGGTCATCACCACACCAAGACGTGGAAGCCACCCAAGTGCCCATTGCCAGGTGAGTGGACACAGGAGGCGTGGTGTGGACACAGAGCGGACCATTACTCAGTGCAAAAAGGAGGCAACCTTCATTAGCAACAACACAGGTGAGCCTGCAGGGCACCACGCTAAGAGGCACCATATGAAGACGAACCCTGTATGAACTCACATCTATGTGAGACCTAGAAGAAAAAAAACAAAAGAGCTCACAGCTACAGAGAATAGAGCGGTGGTCGCCAGAGGTGGTTTGGGGGGCGTGGAGCATTGGGGGAAAGGGGTCAGAAAGTCCAAACTTTCAGTCATGAGATAAACGGGTCCTGGGATGTGATACACAGCACAGCACCTCCAGGTGACAGCGCCTGCTGTGCGCTCAGCCGTGTCTGTTCTTGGTGATCAAAGTGTCTGACTCCTCTGCAACCCCATGGACTACAGCCCGCCAGGCTCCTCTGTCCATGGGATTCTCCAGGAAAGAATACTGGAGTGGGTAGCTGTTCCCAAGACCCAGGGGATCTTCCCAACCCAGGAATCAAGCCCGTGTCTCTTGCATCTCCTACACTGGTAGGCAGACTCTGCCACTGCGGCACCTGGAAAGCCCACAGTTGACAATACCGTACCGTATATTTGACGAACGCGCCTGATCTCGTCTGAGCTGCGTATCTGAAGGCCGCTGAGAGCTTCACTGTGTGTGACTCAAATCGTTATGGTGTACACCGGAAACTAACACAAGGTCACATGCCAATTATATCTCAGTAAACTGGAAGGACCTCTAGTAAGTGAACTGCCCGCGCCTGGCACCTTAGCATTCAGAGGTCATGTCACCACATTTCCTCACGTGCAGAACGGGATGGTGTGTTGGTAAGAGCCAGCAGCAGTGTGTGACCTGCCCGGCACCCACCATGAGCCTTGGGGTGGGGCTTCGGCCCCATGGGGCTTCCGGGCGAGCACCATGCCCCATGTGCCCGGCGCTGGCCTCCAGCCAGGCCCTCTAATGGGCCACCCCTCAGCCCTGCACCCCTCAGTCCAGGCCGTGCAGAAGCTCTGCTTCCTCTGCGCAGGCAGGCAAGTGGCGGGTGAGCCAGAGATGAGCAGGGGTGTGTTCTCTTTGCCAGGGCCACCTTATACTCCTCAATGATGGATAAGCCATTCAGGGGAACAGGCAACAAAGAAACAGTTTTTTTGGCAAGTAAGAGTTAACCGTATCTACAACCTGAAAGAAACAGCATTGGAACAAAACAGTAACTTGATCCCAAAATAATATTCCACGTGGCTGGTTTCCCATTTCTCACCAGACATGGTGACCCCAGTGAAGGACGTCCATATGAACCCCAGACGGAAGAGGAGCTGACGAAACATACACCTGGTGATCACGCGGCACACGCACCCCCCTTGCTCGGCACCCACGGAACCGCAGGCCCTCACCCAGGATCCTGCCCCCGGCAACGTCATCTTTGGGTGACGCTGGTCAGCGCACAGCCCTCCCAGTGAGAAGCCTGTTGGATCTGTTAGCCACAGAGCAAGAGAGCCTAGAAAACCTGTACATGTTAAAACGGGGTGCAGACCATTTCCATTTCCTGCCCCGCTGTACTCAGTCTGGGGTGGAGAGGACACCTGGGGCTGGCCCTGTGGGGACCCCCACATCTGCAGGGCTGGGGTCAGCACAGAGCTCCCAGGGGCTCTCCAGAGACTGCTCTCCCCAGAGAACTTTCTGACTTCTTTTCAACATGCTCATCCTCGGCACCTGGATCTGGGGAAAAGACTCACCTCTCGCCTCCTAGCTGAGCACCTACCGCCTGAAGGAAAGGAGTTGCCTCTTTCCACATCCCACGCTAAAGTACATGAAAAACTCAGAAGAATGGTGAGTTTAAACATGGGAGTAGCGTGCGTGTCTGGAGCCGGAGACTCGTGATGCGCCAGTGTGGGGCCCCCAGATGGATCAGCCGGCTCTAAACAGGCCCCCTCCTCCCCAGGTGGGACTCTGACCGAAGAGACACTGTCAGCTGTCAAGGGCACCGCCCAGAACAGGATCCAGGGCCAAATCCCAACTGTGTCCCCACCAGACACGCAACCTGGACAGTCACTCAGCCTTCCTATGCCTCGGTTTTATCAGTAAAATGGGAGCATGACGAGCGGCCGCTCCTTGAAGTGTTGAAACAGCGTCTGATGTCCAGGGCCACCAACCTTCATGCCAGCTGCTGCCACTCCCGTGGCTGCTGACAAAGCAGGGATGGTTCTGCTGTAATGACTGTCATGAGCTTACATGCAAGTTATCACTCACCAAACCAGGTCTATAAACCAAACGTGGCAAAACCCATTAAAACCAAGAACATTACAGTCTCCCAAGGCAGCAGAAACAGAAGCCAAAATAAATAAATGGTACCTAATCAAATGTATAAGCTTTGGCACAACAAAGAAGACCATGAACGAAACAGAAACACAACCTAACCATGGGAGGGAGACACAAATGATGCGACTGACGAGCGCCTGGTTTCCAAAATAAACAAACAGCTCATACGACTCAACATCAAGAAAATAACCCAATCAAGAAATGGGCAGAGGGTCTAAACAGAAATTTCTGCAAAGAAAACACGTGCTGTGTGCTGTGCTCAGTCACTCAGTTGTGTCCAACTCTTTTCAACGCCATGGACTATAGGCCACCAGGTTGCTCTGTCCCTGGGATTCTCCAGGCAAGAATACTGGAGTGGGTTGCCATTTCCTTCTCCAATGCATGAAAGTGAAAAGTGAAAGTGAAGTCGCTCAGTCGTGTCCGACCCTCAGCGACCCCATGGACTGCAGCCTACCAGGCTCCTCAGTCCATGGGATTTTCCAGGCAAGAGTACTTGAGTGGGGTGCCATCGCCTTCTCCGACAGATGGCCAATAGGCACATGAAAAGATGCTCAACATCACTAATTATTGGAGAAATGCAGATTAAAGTTACGAGGTACCACCTCACACCAGTCAGAATGGCCATCATCAAAAAGTTTACATATTATAAATGCTGGAGAGGGTGTGGAAAAAAGGGAACCCTCCTACACTGTTGGTGGGAATGTAAATTGGTGCAGAAGTATGGAGAACAGTAAGGAGGAAGTTCCCCCAAAAAACTAAAACTAGAATTATCATATGATCCGGCAATCCCACTCCTGAGCAGATATCTGGGGGGAAAAAAAACCTCTTAATTCGAAAAGATATATGCACTTCAATGTTCATCACAGCACTATTTACAATAGCTAAGACATGAAAGCAATCCAGATGTCCGTCGACAGATAAATGGATAAAGAAGATGTGGTATGTATACATAAGGGAATGCTGCTGCTACTGCTGCTGCTAAGTCGCTTCAGTCGTGTCCGACTCTGTGCGACCCCAGAGACGGCGGCCCACCAGGCTCCCCCGTCCCTGGGATTCTCCAGGCAAGAACACTGGAGTGGGTTGCCATTTCCTTCTCCAAGGCATGAAAGTGAAAAGCAAAAGTGAAGTCACTCAGTCGTGTCTGACTCTTCACAACCCCATGGACTGCAGCCCACCAGGCTCCTCCGTCCATGGGATTTTCCAGGCAAGAGTACTGGAGTGGGTTGAAGGGAATACTACTCAGCCGTAAAAAAGAATGAAATAATGGCATTTGCAGCAACACAGATGGGCCTGGAGATGATCATACTGAGTGAAGGAAGTCAGAGACAAATATCATATGACATCACTTATACGTGGAATCTGAAATAGATACAAATGAACTTATTTACAAAACAGAGATAGACTCACAGACACAGAAAAAAACACATATAGCTATCAAAGGGGAAAAGGTGGGAAGGGATAAATCAGCAATTTGGAATTAGCAGACACATACTACTATGTGTAAAATACACAAGGTCCTACTGTGCAGCACAGGGAACTATATATTCAGTATCTGTTGTAATAAACCTAATGGAAAAGAATAAGAAAAAGAATACACACATACATATGTATAACTGAATCACTTTGCTGCACACCAGAAACTAACACGCTGAAAAGCAACTATAATTCAATAAACAATTTTAAAAGTAACAAGTCCATAAAGCTGGCACAGCCTCTGCTCCTGCTGGGGACCTAGAAATTGGCAGGTGAGCTAAGTTATACCGCAGTTCCTGTCGGTGCTTACAAGGAGGAGGAGGAACTCCAGCCCCTGAAGCCCACACACACCCTCTCGGAGTGATAGAAGGCCACACTTCCTGCCCATGGTCGCACCCATTCCACACAGCAGGTCACTGGGGAGAAGCGAAAGGTTTCAGGCCTAAGAAGTGGCTCGCTGCACCAGCCAGGGCACTGGGACCCCCTGGGTCACCTTCACCCCTCAGAGGAGCCGGCTCGGGCCTGGGGCGCTGCTGCGGCCCGGATCACCCCCACAGGTCCAGTGTGGACAGGGAGGATGCTCGACTGCAGGCCGAGGGAAGAGGAGGCCGTCTCTGGAGGGACACCCGTCAACCCGTCGGCAGGAGACAGTGGCCGGACCTGGAGGCCGCCTGCAGGGAGGGGGGCCGGGGAGGGAAGGACGGGTCATCGCCAAGCACTTCCGGCGACACAAGAAGCCCCCGTTCCCTAAACAGAGCCCCCGCCTAGGCCGCGCCAGGCCGCCCGAGCCAGGCAGAGAGCCGTCCTACAGACCGGCCTGCGTCTGCCTGCCAGACATGGAGACCTGTCTGAAGGACCCCGTGAGTCCGGGGGTCAGCAGATGCAAGCGCTTTGCTTCCCCTTCGGAAGCACGACGCTCACTGGACACGACACATGACACTTTGATTACTGAGGAGCGAACGTGGTTGATGCTGTGACTCCCAGCACCCCGTGCCTGGCCCTGGCAGTTCTGTGCCCTGAATCCAGGAGCCCCAAGTAAGCTCCACACGGAAGACGGTCCCAAGAGATTACTACTAACACGGCTCCCCCTCCAGCACCCGGGCACTGAGAAATAGTTCCCCAACTCACAGGTGACAGCTAACGTTAGAATCAGCTCCCTATCGATAGCGTGGGGGGCACACGTTGCCTCTGTCTCCAGTCCTCCCGTGACACCAACGGGCGCTGGATGGGTGGGAGGGCGGCTTGCTCGGAGAAAGTGTCTGAACGTCTAGGTTACTTCAACCTACAGCAAATTCGCTATCATTTTCCAAGACAGAACAGAACTCTGCAAGATGCTGTCTGCCTGCAGGTTGCAGTGACGTAGGCTGTACACACAGTAAAGGGTCCCAGAGACTGGAGGGTGATCGGCCGGCCGGGCGGAAGCCCGTGGAGGCGCGGCAGCACGTCGGACGCAGCCTGCAGCCCGCATGCGCAATGAGATCCGTGGCTCCCAGACCCTGACCCGTCATCCTCTGGCTGTTTCACGCGCACAGAGATGGTGAGACGCAAGCCCACCGCCCTCTGAGGGTGCGGGAGAGTGAGGATGAGTGTGGCTGCGCCGCCCCAGTGGAGACCCTCAGGTTCGTCCCTCCCCTGCCTCGGGGTCAACGCTCAGGGCACAGCTGTGGTTCCAGCTTCCTTTCTTGGGCTCTGGACTGTAATAACCGCTTATTACAGTCTCCATCTACCCAGTGTCACAGCTTCTCTGTGAAGCAGCACTTCCCACAGCTTAGGGACCACGCACCCACCCCTCCACAGACGATCAGACCCCCAGGACACACACTCTCACTGTAGCAGGCGGTCCGCAGGCACCCAGACCCCCGGGGACACTCACTCTCACTGAAGCAGGTGGTCCGCGGGCACCCAGACCCCCGGAGATACTCACTCTTGTTGTAGCAGGTGGCCAGCACGCCTTTGTCTGAGGGGCTGGCACTAATGTGCCAGATCTCCCCCGCCTGATGCAGGAGCACATTTTTATTGATAATGTTGTTCTCGTCGTCAAAGTCTATGACGTGGATCTACAGACACAAGGAAAGAGCCGGTCAGAAGCTCACACACTTCCCACTCGCCTTCACAGACCACAGAGACCAACAGGAGAACCAAACGCACCTTGGACACCTTTACCAGTTCCGTACTGCGCTAACAGCGTTCATCCTACAACGCGCCTCTGACTCTATGCCTCTCAGAAGACAAGTGTGAAATCCCTGCCACGTATTAAGCCTGCGAACCCAGAACCCCGCCCCCGCCACGCCCAGTCCTCCAGAGGGGAGACAGGGAAGGCTCCGACCCCCGCCCCGCACGTGGCGCAGGCAGGCCACGGCCGGTGTCACGGCCAGAGCCTCCAGGAGGGGGCCGCCTGCCACGACCGTCCCAGGCCTGTGGCTCGGCTAACCGGAGCAGGGCGCTGCTGCCTGCCGAGAACCAGGCTTAGCCCCGACCGGGCCCCTCCGCAGTGGACACAGCTCATGTTGGAAGCAACCGAGGACGGAAGGGGTGAGACAGTGCTGCACGTCAGGTCAGCACCGCTTAAAACGCTTCCTAAAAACAAGGCCGACAGCTGTCGACACCTCTGGTCACGCAGCGGTGACGACAGCATCGTGTTTCAGCCACTGAATGAAAAGTTGAACGTGCTAGTACCGCGCTCTTCCGGATAATTTCTGAAGGATGAAAATGATGCTCACAGTCACTCTCTCCCCAATAGTCAAGTCACTGGGGAAAATACAACTTACAGTTTTTTTAATCAATTTATACTGATAATCATGGATCTGCACAAAGACCTAATCCAATCAGGAATGTTCACCGTGGCACTGACTGTCATAATGAAACCCACAAGCCACCTATGTGCCTAGCAACGGGGAACTGTTCAGGCGAACCGACTGTAATACAACACTGTGAAGCCAGCTACTCTTCTCTGAACACCATTCAGTGCCGGGAAAAGGGTCCATAACATACACAAGAGGGAGAGGGAGAGGGAGAGGGAAAGTCTCTCAGTTGTGTCCGACTCTCGGCGACCCCACAGACTATACAGTCCATGGGATTCTCCAGGCAAGAATACCGGAGAGAAGCCTTTCCCTTCTCCAGGGGATCTCCCCAACCCAGGGATTGAACACAGGTCTCCTGCACTGCAGGTGGATTCTTTACCAGCTGAGCCACCAGGGAAGCCCAAGAATACTGGAAAGGGCAGCCTATTCCTTCTCCAGGGGACAAAAGGAAAAAAGAAGCAGTAGAAGAGCCTCACAAATGCTCCACACGCTTTTTGCTAAAAAGTAAGCACGACCCAGTTAGAGAATCAGAAAGTGACTGGTTACCTTTGGGTGATGAAATTATAGAGGCTTTTCCTTACTTCTTTGTGGTTTGGCTTTATTTTTAATTTTTTTCAAGCACTGTTTTGCAGTCAGAACAAACACTAAAATGCTGTTTTAAAAAACGTTTCCATGGTACCCGAAGCACCTCCCCCTGCTGGCCCAGGGCCTCTGGCTGTGTCCTTGGCTGCCTCCCTCGTATCACGTTCTCACATGCAATCGCTCCCCTGTCCCTCGAGGGCCGGCCTGGGCAGAACTCAAAGCCCACCACTGCCCCCTACAGCCTGTGCGACCCGAGCCGCGGTGTCCCCGAGAGTGCGATGACCGTGCGGGGACGAAGGTCCCGGGATTGCTGGGACTATGCAGCCCGGCAGAGGCCACCCTTCTCCAGGGACAGTGAGGAGATTAAACACCAGCAACACTGTTTTTAATCTTTGAAACTCTTTTCAGTCAGTTTCTCCAGCACTCGTAGCCCAGTGTAGTTTTCACAGTGGGTTTGGGAACACTCTGGGCGGACAGCTTCTATATAAAGTTTATAACAGTCGCATGGGAACACAGACTAAACGGCAACACACAAAACCAGGAACAATTTCTTTAAGAGTGAGCAAGAAGCTTCTTTCTAAGTATCTGACACGTTTCCTCCTTATCAGAAAATCCGTGAGCGCTGAGAAAAGGATGCACTGAGCTGATGTCCTGACGGCCGGGAGCACCGTCAGGACCGCCGCGTTGGGGAGCACGGGAGCGCCGGTTTCCGGGTCCTCCTTTGGGGCCGTGCACCCGGGGGCGCGCACACCCTCCTGGCTGGGGAGCCGTCCTTCCAGCCTGACCTCTTCCCACACTTCCAGCTGCCACAGAGTCCCCGCGCCCACCTGGGGCAGGCTCCTCTTTCTTGAGAGGAGAAGCAGGCAGGGCGTCCACCCTCCGCGGGTCTCCTAGGCGCTCAGCAGGGAAACGTCAGCCTCCGCCCTCCACGGCGGCGGTGCGGAGGAGTCCACGACCCCCGGCCCACCTCTCCTAATCTGACACTCTAGTAATGTGCCCTTTAAGCTTCAGAGTCTAGGCTCTTTCCACACGTCCTCGCCCACAGCAGGCTCACGGACTGGGCCACGGGACACATCCTCCGGAGACGCAGTCCTCAGGTACGCTCGGGCAAGGCAGGGGATGTCATCACCGCAGACAAGCAGGGGTCAAAGGAATGGCGACTGATACGCCGCAGGCACCTGAGCTATTTGTACCACGCTGGTTCCTTTAATCCTAAAAAGAGCTCGATGGTGACAGGATGATCTATCATTACTAGCCATGGTTACAGGAGAAGAAACCGGGGCTGACAAAGTGGGAGCAGTGAGGCTCGTTCCAGAGCATGCGCTATGGACCCCCCATGGTCGGGGCGCAGGGGGTGCCCACCTGCCACAACGCTGGGCTCTGCACCACAGCAGGTCAGCAGAGGACCAGGCAGCTCCACATCCCAGGAGAGAGGCTGTGACCCAACTGCCTATGCCCAGGGCACCACCACTTACGCCGCTCACGTCAAGTGAGCACACATTGACACGTGCAGCTGCGGGCCAGTTACAAAAACAAGCTACATCATGGAGAAAACACTATGGTTAGGGTGAGAGCAAAAGATGACCGGAATGAGGAAGACAGAGCAATTCCTGTTGGCTCCGAGGGGGGAATGCGTGTGCTAGGCTGGGGTACAAGTGTTACTTGCGGTCTTCACGCCCCTGCTGAGCTTTTAAAATGCTGTTAATAGCTCAGAATGGAGCTCAAGGGCTTCCCTGGTGGCTCAGCTGGTGAAGAATCCACCTGCAATGTGGGAGTCCTGGGTTCAATCCTTGGGTTGGGAAGATCTGCTGGAGAAGGGAACAGCTACGCACTCCAGTATTCTGGCCTGGAGAATTCCATGGACTGTATAGTCCACGGGGTTGCAAAGAGTCGGACATGACTGAGCGACTTTTACTTTCAATGAAGCTCAAACTCATATTTTGAGTTACCATTATTAAAATTTTAACGTTGGACTTGGCAGTGCAGGGCTAAGGGCGTAGATAACACTCTGTAAGAGTTTAGGAGCCACGGCTATCAAACTTACTAGGAAGCCTGTGAAGGTGCTCTTAATCAAGGCCGCTCGTGTTCTCACAGAATCAGGGCTCAGAGAAAGCGGCCCCTGTCCTCAGAGCGAGCACATGACCCCAGGCCGACGCACCCTGTCCGTTTCATCTCTCACTGAACTCATAAACTCAAAACTTCAGAGGGAAAGAAAAAAAAAATGTGGCAAAACTGGAAACTAAAAAGCGAAAGTTCTCCCCTAGGAAAAGTAAAGCATCAGCATCTCCCCATGGGAAGTCCTCCTGGCACCGACCACAGCCCTCCGAGAGGCTGCTGGGCGAGAAGCTTCAGCTCAGCCGCCCCCAGCAGATGCCACAGCCTCCCCACCAGCGCACCCTACCTCTCGTCCAGATCCAAAGCCAGCCGTGCAGCCTGCAGCTCGGGAAGGCGACACCTCAGCTATGCAGGCTCGTGCTGCGGTGATTCCAGGCACTGCGCCCACGGCTCCTCGTGGCTCCCAGCTGAAGGTCTGGGGCCACCCCGCCCCAGCAGGGCCACCGGGGGCCCTTCTGCAGCAGCGCCTGCTCACTTCTTATCTCTGTCACTTTCTGGGGATTCTCATAACATCTCAACCCTTCCACCAGCCAGGAGATTACCCTTACGAGGCTC
Organism: Bos indicus; assembly: GCF_029378745.1. Lineage (NCBI taxonomy): Eukaryota > Metazoa > Chordata > Mammalia > Artiodactyla > Bovidae > Bos > Bos indicus. Next base: position 111,036,333 of record NC_091767.1, on the reverse strand, counting down.
CATCCTCACGGCCCCAGTGCCTTCCAGAGGGCCCCCTCTGCCGCTGTCACGTCAGGGGTGGCTCCCATGTGCGTGTTTGGGGGGGACACAGCATTCAGCCCACAGTGAGGGCACATGTGGTCAGGGGACAGGGAAAAGCCGGGGCGCAAGCAGGTCAGCAGGACAATCGGCCGGCTCACTCCTCGTGACCACACGTACACCTATAAGCTAGAAACACACGCAGCAGAACTGCTTCAAGAAGGACACGCAGGACGTGATCAATATGGCGAGACCAGAGCCCTCAGACCACAAATCGGGGAGCGATTCCTGGGAGTGAGATGGGAGGACAGGGTGGGGTGGGTTCGAGGCGCAGACCTGAAAGGGCTTCATGGAGACCCCACGGTGGTCAGCCTGGCGCTCCTCAATGGGACGAGCACTGTGCAGGCGGCCTCTGCAGGGAAAGCCCAGTGCAGAAGCAAATGAACCCCACGCTGCAAAAGCCCAGCTCCCAACCAAAGGAACACCTCCCCCCGGGAGAAGGGGAGCCCACGACAGAGGAGGCTCCAGGATGGCCTGACCAGCTCTGACCACAGGCAGGGCCCCAGGCAACAGAAAAGGGACAGAAAATAAAGCAGCTCATCAGACACAGAGAGGCCAGCAACTGTGACAGCTCCTGAAATTTTCAGGAAAAAGAGCTGAGCTGAATTAAGAGCATGAAGTCCAGCGCCGGGCACTTCCCCGGGAATCGCCAGCTGCAGGGAGGCGCTGACGGCCTGAGGCGAACCGCGGGGCCAGAGACCCTCCAGCAGCCCCCCTTCCCAGCAAGAACCCAGCCTGGGCAGGGGCGGGGGGCTTCCAGGTGGGCTGGGGGGTCACACGACGTCACTGTCACTGCCAGAGCTACAGGGCAGGGGGGCTTGGCCCTGGGGCTGCCCAGACAGCAAACCTCAGCAGCCGGAGCGTCACAGTCACGGCACGCACAGGGGGCGGGGGACAGGGGGTGCTCAGTGGCCACCTCGCCACAGTCCAGCTGGGCCCCTGGGAGGAACCACGCGGCTGCTCAGGGCCAAGTCTTCTGTTTGAAGATGGGGCCAGGGCATCTGCCCACCCCACACACCCCCAGGGACCTGTCCAGCCCCCGTTTCCCCAGCGTCCCCGACCAGGACCGGGTGTCACCGCCTTTCTCTCTCATCAGCTTGAGGCTGCAGGCAGCTGCGAGCGCTCCCAGGAGGGGGATGCACACAGCACTCACACGGGGACACTCGCGACTCGCTGGGTGGGGAGGACACAGAGCGGGGCCCCCGGACATCCTCGCTGCAGGAAGCAGAGCAGAACGGGGCAGGGGACAGGGAGGCCCCCAGACGCCCTCGCCACGGGAGGCAGGGCAGGGCAGGGCAGGGGAGAGGGAGGCCCCCGGACGTCCTCGCCACGGGAAGCAGGGCAGGACGGGGCAGGGGACAGGGACACTGGGGGACGCCCTCACTGCGGGAAGCAGGGCAGGATGGGGCAGGGGACAGGGACACTGGGGGACGCCCTCGCTGCGGGAAGCAGGGCAGGACGGGGCAGGGGACAGGGACACTGGGGGATGCCCTTGCTGCGGGAAGCAGGGCAGGATGGGGCAGGGGACAGGGAGGCCCCCAGATGCCCTCGCCGCGGGAAGCAGGGCAGGACGGGGCAGGGGACAGGGACACTCGGGGACGCCCTGGCTGCGGGAAGCAGGGCAGGACGGGGCAGGGGACAGGGACACTGGGGGACGCCCTCGCTGCGGGAAGCAGGGCAGAACGGGGCAGGGGACAGGGACACTCGGGGAGGAGGGCTCATCGTCTAAAACACACGTGATTCAACCCCTGGCTGGCGAACTCACATGCGGCCAGAAAAAAACAAATAAAAACTGATGTTCTACCGAAAAGGTCAATGGTACAGGCCCGGAACTGAGTGGAACTAAAACGCAAGTAGCTGGGGAGAAGACAGTCGGTCGTGCACTGGCTCTGTGCCCGAGCCCCAGCGCCCCCACCACACGCTGCGCTGGTCCTTCCAGACGAGGCACGTTGCGTCCCCGCTGGCACTGGGCGCCTTCCTCCCCCATCCCCCAGCAGCACCCCAAGATGCACGGGGCCACTCTCCTCTTGCCTCTGGGACAGCCACGGCTAACTCTTTTTATAAGTATATCAGTCCCATCTGACATCTTCCAGGAGAAAAGCAACACAAACACAAACACACACTCAGAGAACCAGAAATTGTGAGGAAACAACTTACATCACACTCACATTCCGAAGATAACCATGGCTCAGGGTGTGGGCCCTTTCGACCTATTTCTAGTCTTTATTCTATGCAGAGATGCAATTTTGTACTTTATATACGTTTTTTATATAAAGGTATAGTTGACAGAACATTATTTTAGCTTCAGGCATAAAATGGATTGATTTGATACTTGTATACATTGCAATTTTTTTTTTTAACACACTACTGATCACACACTACATACGACCTTAACATCTAAGAATCACTTAATTTTTCAGCTGTGATGGTTCTGAGGAGACTCAGCTTCCGTAAGCCTGTTTTCATGCATGCGGTGAGTGAACACCATTCTGAAAGGAAGGCGATTCAGCCAGGGTAACCACGTGGCTCTGCCATCACAACTGGAATGTCCTACTTTGCAACCTAGCCTTTGCACAGTGTGACTGCCTCACGTTTTCTCCCCATCCTCTGTACTGTCCCAATAATGCTCCTTGCGTGTAAAGCTCTTTTGATGTTTTCAGTGTACGGAATACAGGTTAAATACTGTGAACATTTACGCGTGAAGCTCTAGACAGGTATCACCAAGTGACCTCCCAGTGACCGTGCCAACACGAAGTCGTGCGTCTGCACGGGAGCGGGTTCACCACGCCCATCCGCACCAGACAGTCCCACAAGGCGACTGACGCCACCCCCCAGGGCGGGGTTACGGAGGCTGGCTGCGCCGCATGGCACAGCCTCGCATGTGCTCCCCCAGGGTTGAGGCGGGTGAGTCTCCGCAACATCCCCGCCCCTGCGTCCACGGCTTCGTCGCCACTGGAAGACGAGGAAGATGAAGTCCGGCGAGGTTGGTCCATTCGTTCAAGGCCAGACATCTGAGGTCTGGCCGAGGCCAAGCTGAAAACCTGACTTCATGAGAACCCAACATTCTTCCTAACCTAGAGACACAGGCCACACCCTGTGTCTCTCCCTGGATTGACCAGCGGTGACGGCTTAGACTCCATGTTGAGACGGGATTATGGCCTCATCCAGCCTCATCTAGAGAGTGCTGTGAGCCATCAAACCAGTCCTCCACTGGCCGGGGTCAAAGGGGTGACACCGACCACGTACCCTGGTGCCCTCGACCCCTTGCATGGTGACCCCGATGCACCCACAAAACACTACCCAAAGGCTGCAACGATACACAGAGTAAGTTTACCTCCTCCAGTCGTTACATATAGCTGGCTATGTAAATCCCAATGAAAGCTCTGTTTTGTTTGCATGGCATTATTTCTCATGTTCTGCTTGAAAAATCAAGAACAAAATGGCTACAAAACTAAGAACAGGCTTGGTAATTAACATGTATCCATTTCTCAGAAATACTTACCTGATTATCATACTTGAGAGACTGCGTCCCAACCAAAAACCGAATGGCGTCTGTCTCCGCGGTCTGAGGCGTGAGGGCCCGCGCCTGCAGGGGGAAGGAGAGGGCACATGTGGATGGAGGCGGACGGGCAGACCAAGCAGGCAGCCGCCGCCTCCACCGCTGCTGGGGGAGCCCCTGGGGCAGAGGGTCCGCCAGGCAGCTTAGAAACGTGCAGGAGAAGCCCTAGACTCTTGTACGATCTGTGACCCAACTGCACTTCCGAAGGATCTGGAAACAAATGTAATTGGACACAAAAATTAAACAGTAAAGATATAAACCGTTTTTAACAAAATTATTTAAGTCATCGACTGGTTGAACAAACTATTCTTCGATAACAGAGCAGAAGATGGCTCCCACTGAGGGCAAAGCAGGGGGTTTGAGCCAAGTCTTCTGCAGAGCCAACTGGAAAAACTCAATCCAAAACCCCGAGCTTGCTTCAAGGCTTCAGGAAGCTGCCACAGGCGTGAACTGCAAGGTCCGGCAGAGGAGGAAGCTGGGGGCGGGGCTGCCCGCCTGCCCACGTCCTCCGGGGCTAAAGGCTTCGCCCCTCCCTCCTCAGACTTTCGGAAGCCCTGTAAGGGCAGGAAGGGGCGTGAAGAGCAGAAACCCACCGTCTCCAGTGAAACGTGGAGACGTCTACAATCCTAAAGCGCCCGGGGAACACCGCCTCCGAGGTGGGGAAGGTCGGCGCTGAGAGAAGATGCTGAGGAAGATGCTGAGGAAGATGCTGGCGGCCACGCCCCAAGCAAAGAGGGGGCCGTGCCGGGAACCTCTGGAGGGGGCAGCCAGAAAGGGGTCCCCCACACACCAGGGCGCCAACTAGAGCAGGGTGGGGACCTACTAGTATCTCAGGAGGTGGTCAGAGCTCCGTGGGGCAGAGCGGGGGGCTGCCCTGGGGGAAACGAGCGCTGCAAAACCCGGAGCTGCGAGCACTTGGCCTGGGCCAGGCCGGGCTGCCTCCGCCTGCAGAGCCCACAGCGGGAGGGCTCAGCACTGGAGCTCCGCAAGGAGGACGGGAGGGAGACAAGGGAAAAGGCTTCAGGAGGTGCAGACGCCAAGCTGACGGGCCACGGCAGGGCCAGAACCCACGATCAGACACAGGGACACTCACAAAACTGGAGAGCAATCACCTTCTCAAACGAGAGGGAGAAGAACAGACTGGAGAGGCTTGGCAAGGCCACGCAGACAACCGAACCCGAGCCGGCATGGCGGGGCGGGGGGAACTGCGAACCAGACCCCGTGCCGTGCAAGGACAGAAACCCCGAATGAGGAACTCACGCAACCTCTGAAGATGCAGCAGGTCTATGAAATGGACTCTAATACGGCTGGCCCTGAGCTTCAGTTCATCAGGTTAAAAGGCAGCGTCCCTGTGCATTGGTTTGGAAGCAGCAGATCCACTGATGGATTGATGACGATTACTGTTATGTCCTAAAGTATCAGCCCTAAAAACGGGGCGAGGGCGCCTGACCACGGCCGTCTTGGGCAGTTGCTCTTCACTGTGGTGACAGAAACACAAGAACTTAGGCACCGGCTCAAAAGCACGCAGGACAAGGGAGTGGAAACTCTGGGGACAGAAACCTGGCGGGTGAGCACCGCTGGTGGGCAAGGTGTTAACCGGAGAAGCCAAGACACACACAATAAGGTACTGAACCTAAAACTCACACTGTTCCCAAGCAAAAATCCTGAAATGCTGGCTAAACATGGCAGAGAACCCCACTTGAATCAGCAGTCAACAAAACATTCTGCAATTAGAAACATGAGAAACCTGAGTAAAGACTTGGCGAAAGATTGTCTGACTGGAGACAGGAGAGCAGGGGAAAAGCCGAAAATCCTCAGACGCCACGGCGTCCAGTCACCAGGCTACGTCCGGGAGGTAAGAGCAGGCAGGTCAAGATTAGAAGAAACACCTTCGGAAACGCTGAGAGAGGTTATTCTCACCAGATAAGATGGAAAGGGAAAGTTTAGGGTCTGCTGATTTTAACCAGACTTTCAGTAACTGATTTAAATGACTCGAAAGCACTGCTTGTTTAAAATTTTTTAAACACACAAAAAAGAACGAAAACCGTGAACACAAGTCAAAGTGCTGCAGAAAGGCGAATGTGCTCCGCACTTTCCCATTTCAACGGCCGCTGCACACCGCTCATCTGCCTCTCATCGGCACAGCGGTGCCTCATTTTACCCTCCCGACCTCATGACCTTCAGTCAGTGATCAACGTCTCGCTGCATCATCCTGCCGATTACACCAGTTGTCTCTCTGTCCACACTGCTTGCTGAACAGGGCAGGCAGGAGCGATCGGAGACGCTGGGAGAACCTGCGAGGGGCCGTGGGAGTTGCAGGCACTGGGGCCGCAGCTGTAGCAGCAGACACGCTGCGTTCCCTCCTCTCGGGGCTGACCCGGCGCCCACAGAACGCAGCTTCAGGGGCTTTTCAGTGGAGCCTATACACGCTCACAGACAGACGTGGCCGTGGCCAAAGGGGTACACGGCGCTGCACACGCACAGCGCTGAGAGTGATCCCAGCTGTTACAGACCACACTGACAGATCGTGGGGCGAGAGCAAGAGGCCGTGGGCCAAGAGCGTCTGGCCACCACCCTCTTGGCCAACGTGCTCCTTCCCCACATTCTACCCCACTCAGGGTCTCTCGCCTCAAAATCTGCACACAGTCCACTTTCGTGATATTTCCTTGGTGAGTAACGCTGACCCTTGAAAGAACATTCTGCAACATCAACAGATGCTACAGCGAACAGCTACGTCCCCAGTACACGGCAAACAGCTACGTCCCCAGTTACAGCGAACAGCTGCGTCCCCAGTACATGGCAAACAGCTGCGTCCCCAGTACACGGCAAACTCAACGTCAGCTGTCACCTGAACTCGTGTTGCGGTCCCTGCCCTCGTGGGGCTAGAAGGGCCACCCGGCACACATGGAGTGACTTTACCTCCATGACCAAGTCCAGTCCACTGGCTGTCCTTGTGAGGTGGCAGGAAAGCCTCCACAGGTTTTATTGCTGCTGCTACTACTGCTAAGTCGCTTCAATCATGTCCGACTCTGTGCGACCCCATAGACGGCAGCCCACCAGGCTCCCCCGTCCCTGGGATTCTCCAGGCAAGAACACTGGAGTGGGTTGCCATTTCCTCCTCCAATGCGTGAAAGTGAAAAGTGAAAGTGCAGTCGCTCAGTCGTGTCCGACTCTTAGCGACCCCATGGACTGCAGCCCACCAGGCTCCTCCGTCCATGGGAGTTTCCAGGCAAGAGTACTAGAGTGGGGTGCCATTGCCTTCTCCGACAGGTTTTATTAAGGACCTTCTAACTCCCCACAGGCGCTGGGCCCTCCCCCTGAAAGAGGGAATCTTGTGGCATTCACAGCCTACACATGATTCCAAATGCTTTCACACTGTCCTAAATCTGCGAGAGAACTCAGAGGTTAGTAGCACAGCACAGCACACAGCCTTTACAGAGCACTGTTCTACTAAACCTGCATCACAGACACAGCCTGTCCCGTGTGCCTCCACACCGGGAGGGGTCCGGTTTCCGGAGCTAAGGACACAGCCTTCGCCATGTGCCTCAGCACAGGAGCCATCCAACTTAAGGACCAGCCCGTAAAAGGCAGCAGAAGGAGGGTCCACGGACGCCACGTCATCTTCTGCCTGGCCTGCCCGCATCTTTTGCTGTGGCCCTTCCCAAAGTGAGTGTCTGCTGCCCTGGCATCAGCTGCCTCCGCTGCTCCAGGAGCAGAGCCTCGGTCCCTGTTTCAGTTTGATCTCTGTCAACTCCCGCTGCCAGCACAGCAGCCCAGACGTGCATCCCCTTTGCCTGCTGCCACCCCTAGATGTTTCCAAGCCTGCCGCCGTGGAGGGAGCAGTTAAGGAGCCGGAAGAGGTGGACGGGGCGCTATTCAAAACGGCGTCCCGCGTGCCGCTGCAAGATGCCCGCCCTCTTCCAGAGGCTCCTGCACCTCCCGAGCCAGAGCAGAAACTGAGGGCGCTGCTCTCCCCATCATCGCCCAGGCCCTCCTTGTACTGTCTGCACTTCACCTGCCCTCCTGAGCGTCCCCTCTGGCTGTCTGCAGGCCCAGGGGACCCTCGGGGCTCCGCAGGCGTGGGTTCGGCAGGCCTGACCCAGCTCTAAACTCTCCACTGTGGCTGCACTTCCTCTTTTTCCCCGCTGGGGCGGGTCCTGCGTCTGGCTGTTCATCCTGCTGACTACATCAGCTGTCCCACTGCTCCTGGCTGTGCACACTGTTCGCCGAACCCAGGGCAGGCACGGTGCCAGGGGGGAGCCTGCGGGAAAACTCGAGGAGCCCTAAGAACTGCCGCCATGCTGATGCTCTCCTGACTGGTGCAGCAGCCGCAGCAGCAGAAATGCTGTGTGCCCTTGGGGCTGACCAGCGGACACAGTCGTCAGGCAGCCTCAAGGGCTTTTCGGGTGGAGCTTATACGTGCTTACAGAACAGACAGGGCAGTGGCCAGGTGGGGACATTGAGATGCACAGAGCTGTAAGTTATCTCTACTGTTACAGAACCACGTAGCTACAAAGCGCAGGGCGAGAGAGCCTGAGCACCACCATCTTGGCTAACTTGCTCTTTCCCCACACGCAGTGATTGCTCTTCAGATTCAAGAAAGCTGGGGCCCAAACAGCTGTGTACAGAAGTGCAACAATCAGCTCCTTCTTTTAAGATAAGAAAAGATATTCAGATAAAATACTTGAGGCCCAAGGCAAGAATCCACTCCACTGATTTGTCCAAAATCCCAGGAAACAACATTTTAGTTACCTCAAAGATCCAATACTGAACATCAAAACCTCTGGGCTATTTGGGGGATTAAAGAGATTGAAAAGTTATTAAGAAGTGTTGGGAGAAGATGCACACTTGGCGAGCGCAAGGTCAGGGAAGCGCCTCTCTTCCACAGGCGCCCTCTGGACACACCCACGTGTGCACCTCCGTAAAGCCCACGTAGGCCAGAATCCCCATCCCTTACTAGTTAAGAGGACTCCACCCACAGGAAAAATAACATCTAACAATATGACTGATGTCAGAATTAAACAAAATATGTGTACAATGTTAAGCAGAGTGCCCAAGACACAGATCTGTTCTCAGCTGGTCACCAAGGCACCAGTCTTCAGTGATAGAGCACGTGTGTGAAAGTCGCTCAGTCGTGTCCAACTCTTTACAACCCCATAGACTATACAGTCCATGGAATTCTCCAGGCCAGAATACTGGAATGGGTAGCCTTTCCCTTCTCCAGGGGATCTTCCCAACCTAGGGATGGAACCCAGGTCTCCCGCATTGCAGGCAGATTCTTTACCAGCTGAGCCACAAGGGAAGCCCTGTGTGATAGAGCTGTCAAGCCCAACAGTTCCTGACTCACAGGGCACTGAGATACTTGTTCAGAATTCACCTGTAAGAATTCTGTTTTATTATAATAATCAGAATAACATTTACTGAATGTTAAATTCACCAGATGTGAAAAGGTCAGTTTTCATTCCAATCCCAAAGAAGGGCAATGCCAAAGAATGTGCGAACTACTGCACAGTTGCACCCGCCTCACACGCTAGCAAAGAGATGCTCAAAGTTCTCCAAGCCAGGCTTCAGCACTATGTGAACCGAGAACTTCCAGATGTTCAAGCTGGATTTAGAAAAGGCAGAGGAACCAGAGACCAAATTGCCAACATCTGTTGGATCAGAGAAAGCAAGAGAACTACAGAAAAACTTCTGCTTTATTGACTTTGGCAAAGCCTCTGACTGTGTGAATCACAAAACTGTGGAAAATTCTTCAAGAGATGGGAATACCAGACCAGCTTACCCACCTCCTGAGAAATCTGTATGAAGGTCAAGAAGCAACAGTTCAAACCAGACAAGGAAAAACGGACTGGTTCCAAATAAGGAAAGGAATATGTCAAGGCTGTATATTGTCACCCTGCTTATTTAACTTATTTATATGCAGAGTACATCATGAGAAACGCTGGGCTGGAGGAAGCACAAGCTGGAATCAAAATTGCTGGGAGAAATATCAATAACCTCAGATATGCAGATGACACCACCCTTATGGCAGAAAGTGAAGAGGAGCTAAAGCACCTCTTGATGAAAGTGAAAGAGAAGAATGAAAAAGTTGGCTTAAAACTCAGCATTCAGAAAACTAACATCATGGCATCTGGTCCCATCACTTCATGGGAAATAGATGGGGAAAGAGGGGAAACAGTGGAAACAGTGTCAGACTTTATTTTGGGGGCTCCAAAATCACTGCAGATGGTGACTGCAGCCATGAAATTAAAAGATGCTTGCTCCTTGGAAGGAAAGTTATGACCAACTGAGACAGCATATTAAAAAGCAAAGACATTACTTAGTCAACAAAGGTCCGTCTAGTCAAGGCTATGGTTTTTCCAGTGGTCATGTATGGATGTGAGAGTTTGACTATAAAGAAAGCTGAGTGCCGAAGAATTGATGCTTTTGAACTGTGGTGTTGGAGAAGACTCTTCAGAGTCCCTTGGACTGCAAGGAGATTCAACCAGTCCATCCTCAAGGAGATCAGTCCTGGATGTTCATTGGAAGGAATGATGTTGAAGTTGAAACTCCAATACTTTGGCCACCTGACGCGAAGAGCTGAGTCACTTGAAAAGACCCTGATGCTGGGTAAGATTGAGGGCAGGAGGAGAAGGGGACGACAGAGGATGAGATGGTTGGATGTATCACCGACTCAAAGGACATGGGTTTGGGTGAACTCTAGGAGTTGGAGATGGATAGGGAGGCCTGGCGTGCTGCAGTTCATGGGGTATCAGAGTCGGACACGACTGAGCAAGTGAACTGAACTGAAGTGAAAGTCGCTCAGTAGTGTCCAACTCTTTGCAACCCTATGGACTGGAGCCCACCAGCTCCTCTGTCCATGGCATTTTCCAGGCAAGATACTGGAGCGGGTTGCCATGCCCCTCTCCAGGGGAATTTTTTGATCCCAGGGATCGAACCCTAGGTCTTCCACATTGCAGGCAGATTCTTTTACCATCTGAGCCACGAGGGAAGCGTAACAGGATGGTTTCAGAGCTAATTTCGAAACTTGGTCACTGTGCCCGGACCACAGGAAGACGCCAACATTAGGGGAAACTCGGTGAAGCGGACATAAGAACTCCCCCTGCATCTTGACAAATTTTAATGTAAATTTAAACACTGTGTCCAAGTTAAAACAGTAATAGTAATACAGATACAGCGTCTGCCTCCAAGAACAGCAAGGCTTTCGGAAATGTACACAAGCAATTACAGCAAAGCGCGCCGTGAGAGTCAGGCCACAAGGAACAACGGGGGCGGCAGGCAGGCGGCGGGGGCTCCCACGGCCAGGGGTCGCGGGCCGGACCGCCGCGCCCCGCGGGCGTCTAGCGGGCCCTCGGCCGGTCCCGGATGACCGCGGCCTTTGGCCCCCCGAGGCCTCCCCGCAGTGACCTCGGCGGCACCGGGCGCCGCGGGGCCGTTCCGGGACCCACCTGGAATTCCAGGCCGTAGATCACGGGCGCGTCGTCCTCCATGCTGCGGCAGCGCCCTCGCTGAAGGCGGGTCCCCTGGGCCGACGCGCCCCCGCTCCGCTCCCATTCATGCGCTCCAGCCCCAGCGGCGCCGCGCGGCGACCCTTTCTGAGCCACCGCGGTTCCCGTAGGGTTCACTTCCTGTTTTCCGGATGCGTCATCAACGCGCTCCCGGGCGCCGGCGGCCGCCGCCGATGACGCAGCGCCGAGCTCCTGCGCATGCGCACTTGGCTCCCTCCAGGGTTTCTGCGCCCAGTAGGACCAGAAGGGGAGGGCCTGCCGGGGGCCCCTGCCGGGCGGGCTGCAATTCGGAACCTCCCCAGCTCCGCAGCCCTACGGTTCCCCTAGGGTTCTGACGCGGTCGTGGGACGGCTGGGCGCCGGGAAGCGCTCTGCAGTCGCTGTCAAGTCCTCTCCGGCCCAGCAGCCAGGGCGGAACCTCAGGCTTTACAGACGACCGCTGCTCGTTTTGGGGACATTGAGGGGCACAGAGGTGTTCAGTGGAGGGCTCGGGGATGCGCTTGGGCTGGCAGACTCAGGTGGGCTGGCAGACTCGGGTGGGCTGGGCCCAGGAGCCTTAGAGTCAGAGGCCGGGCTCGTTCGTGTCTGCAGCCTTGTGCGTGGAGTGGCCAAGGGGTCGCACTGCCGGTGCTGGGGTGGTAAGTGACGCCTGACATTTATTTGCCTCTGAAGGGAGTCCGGTGGACAGACTCTGGCGTCTTTGAGTCTTCAAGAACTGTCAGCGCTGCAGAGGTTTGCCTCCGTCCAGGAGTCCGCCAGAGCGCACGCCTTGACGTTTGGCAGTGCCCTTGCAGACGGGAGTGGCATTGCATATAGCCCCAGAATGCCGTATGCACATTCTTCACTACCCTGGGTTCCGTAGGTTACAGGGCCATGCACAGGTTCTCCACCAATGTGATCATTTCACTTTCCTCTCATCGCCCCTTAATCTTTGTTTCAGGTAAGGAGGTCTGGGATAGTGCCGGGAGCAGGAGCTCCGCCCGTGGCAAAGGTCGTGAGGAAGGAGGCTCAGCATACACAAAGGCGGGATCGAGCCTCAGGAGTCCCCCTGGAAATTCTCGAGCATCTACCCCCCAAACCAGAGTCTGCCTACTTTCTGCTTTGTGCTTTCACCTACACCTCTGACTTTATGGGGGGCTGTCCCCCACTACCTCTCTGAAAAAAGAGTTAACTTACAGCTCCAGTTAATAAAATTCCTGGGTGTGCTAGTGTTTCAACCTACAAACTCCTTTGGAAGTCCTCTAGCCTGCCTGAATAGGTTTTTCCGGCCACATGTGATTGTTCAGAGCCTCCTAACTGTGAGAGGCATGAGATGTTCTAAACTGTCTAAATACAGATTCCTTTGAGCAGTTAAAAGATTGATTAGAAATTGTATTGGTGAAGGGTTTTTCACTTGTTGGGCCAATGTTTGCTGCTAAGTTTCCATATCCCTTACTTGCTGTGTCCCTGGCAGTGTATTGATTAATATAATTGGTGTAAGTAGTAGCTTTAATGTTTGTAACCTTGGACCCTTGAGTTAATTCTTTTTCTTGTTATAGCCCACCACACCTTTGCCCTGTAGGAATGCAACTTTATCTAATGCTTTTGGAGGGTCACTAATCACCTTTAGAGAAAAATAAGTTTTCTGAAGAAAGGGTCTTAAAATGTTAACAGGCCTCCGGGCCAGAAGATGATGCAAATCACCTAAACTTTTGCATATGATAAGTTTGCAGGAAGAAAGCCTGGCTTACTGCATGACTCTACCCCTTCCCCCATTATCCTCTATGCATAACTTAAGGTATAAAAACTACTTTGGAAAATAAAGTGCGGGCCTTGTTCACCGAAACTTGGTCTCCCCCTGTCGTTCTGTCTCTCACCTTCTGGCTGAATTATTCAGCCTCTTTTCTCCACTAAATTTTCTCACTGAGCTATCCTTATTTAACCACTCTTTATATCCTTAATTAACGTTTAATTAAGCAATTGTTTCCTGATTCTCGCCGACGCCGTCCCCGCTTTGAAGTCCCTGGATCCACCGGGGCTGGACCCCTGCAGGATAGGTATATGAAAAGATGCTCAGGCTCACTAATCATCAGGGAAGTGCAGATCAACCACAGTGAGCCACCACCCCACACGATTACAGTGGCCGCCGTCAGAAAGTTAAAAGGATGAGCAGCACTGGCAAGATTGGAGAAAAGGGAATCCTTGTACCCTGCCGGTGAGAATGTAAGTTGATGTATCAACTGTGGAAAACAGTATGGGAGGTCCTCGAAAAATTGAAAATAGGATTGCCATATCATCCTGAAATCCAACTTCTGTGATCCAGCCTAAATGAACTATCTTGAAGCCATACCTGCACTCCATGTTCACTGCAGGATTAGTTGCAGTAGCCAAGATACAGAAACAACCCAAGTGTCCATCCACAGCTGGATGGAAAATGTGTGTGTGTGTGTGTGTGTGTGTGTACACAGGTGCACACCTGCGTTACCAACCAAGGGATCACTACCCAGTGATCATAGAGGCCAGTACTGTGACATCGGCTTTTGAGGAAAGAATGAGGTTTATTGTGAGGTTCACCAGCGAAGAAATGGAAGACAGGTCTCAGATCTGTCTCCCCCATCCAACATTCAGGGTGAAATTTAAGGGGTTAGGGGAATTTCAAACTTGGGAACTGATTGTCTAGTCTCAAGTCAGTCTGCTGGAAGCCAGGTTTTCCTTATTGAAAGGTTTCTTGCCTCGTAAAGGGCTCCAGTGACGTTTCTGTTAGTTTTCTGAAGGTTCTTCATTTGAAAGTCAATGTGGAGACATGGGTTCCCCTGTTGTACCAGTGTAGTGCTGTCTGTAAAGTAACTGAAGATTTGGTTAATCACTTATTCTACTTAAGGAGGAAAACTATTTTAAACTGGCCAATATTTTTTTACATGCTTTTTCATATATGTGGAATATTATTCAGGCTGTTAAAAGGAAGAAAATTTTTAAATTTTATATAAAACTTAGAAAAGGATGGGGCCTTGTCATCTGTGACATGAATGAACGTAGAAGACATGTGCTAAGTGAGATAAGCCAGACACAGAAACCAAATACACCACGATCCATTCACAGGTGGGATCTGAAAAAGAAAGTTGGAATCATTGTAAAGGAGAGTAGAATGGTGGTTACCGGAGGCTGAGGGTTGGGAGAAGGGGAAGTTATTGAGCAAATAATACAAACTTTCAATGAAAAGTTTAATAAGTTCCGGAGACATAGTTAATAATAATGTATCCTATACTTGTGATTTGCAGAGAAGAGATTTTAAGTCTTTTCACCACAAACACAAAAAACGAGCGGGGCGCTGGATCAGGGCATGAGCTCCATTGTGGCCATCTCACGGTGTTAGATACATCAGCACGTCACGTTGTTCACCTTAAATACAAACGATTTTTATTTGTCAAAATAAAACTATTTTAAATCATTAAAGAATAAGAAGGAGATGGCTGGGCGTGGCCTGGTTCAGCTGTGCTCCAGCGCCTGGCGCCTCCTGACACTTAGGCTGGGTAATGAACCGGGGTATCTCCCGGGGTATCTCCAGGGTGACAGCGGAAGTCAAGAACGCAGAAGCACAGACGCGGCATCCTCCTCGGCCGCTCCGCTTGCCTGAGATTGAGCCGTGGCGCTGAGGCATTCAGGATCTTCGTAGTGCTGGATTAATCCCACCCAGCTACCATTGGTATTATCATCACCATTTTCACCCTTAATGTGATCACACGAGTACTACAGATGGATGTATTCTCAACAAGAAAAGTTGGAAACACATATAGGCACAAAGACGCATCCCTGAAAAGAAGTATTTCAAGGATGCACTGGCCACGAACTTAAAAAAAGCTTAGCCGTTTCCCTCCCAGCTGCCCTCTGCCACAGGTTTAGCGACGTCCCTCTGGTTCGCAGGGACGCGCTCCGCCCCGCCCCCCCAGGCCCCACCCACCGCGGCCGGAACCGGAACCGCGCCGGCCTTCGGCTCCTGCACCGGGCATGCGCGGGAGCGGGCGCGCGCAGGCGCAGACGCCGCGGGAAGCGCCGAGTCCGGTCCCGGCTTCCTCCGGCTTCTCCCGGACCCGGGTCACAGCCGCAGGTGACCCTTCCCCCAACCCCGGGGGGCGAGGGGGCGGATGAGGATAGGGCCCGGGCTGTGGAGAGGGGGTCGTGCCGTCTCCAGCTTCAGCCCCTGGGGTGGGAGGGTCTGCTCCCGGGTCTCTCCTCCCAGGGGGTCTCTACCCCCATGTCTCTCCTCCTCTGGGGTCTCTCCTCCCAGGTCTCCCATCCAGAGGGTCTCTCCTCCCAGGGGGTCTCTCCCCCCCAGGTCTCCCCTCCCCCTTGGTCTCTCCTCCCGGGGGGTCTCTCCTCCCAGGGGGGTCTCTCCCCCCAGGGGGTCTCTCCCCCCCAGGTCTCCCCTCCCCTTTGGTCTCTCCTCCCGGGGGTCTCTCCCCCCAGGGGTCTCTCCCCCCAGGTCTCCGCTGCTCCTTGGTCTCTCCTCCCGGGGGTCTCTCCTCCCAGGGGGTCTCTCCCCCCAGGTCTCCGCTGCTCCTTGGTCTCTCCTCCCGGGGGTCTCTCCTTCCCGGGGACTCGTCTCTGTCCCGCCTCCCTCCGGGCCCAGCATGACCCTGAGGGTCCGGAGCGTGAGCTTTGGGTGCCTGCCCTTTGCAGGGGCGGCCGTTGGCTCCACATCCCTGGAGCGGCCCCCACACTGGGCGCTGAAAGCTCAGGAGGGTCTGCGCCCGGGGCCCAGCTGTAGTACTCAGTGACTCGTTCCTCCTGGCCTCTTCTGTAGATGGACGTTTACAGTAACCTGCCCAAGCGGACTCAGGGTCGTGAGGACAGAACGCGACGGTCTGTGTAAAGGCCTATCAGTCTCTATGTAAAAGCTGGCTGACGCTTTCCAGAGCATCTTGCAGGACAAAGCTGACTGGTGGAGTATGTATACTGAGAAGAATTGAAAACATGTAGAGTGTAAGGTTCAAAGAAGTGCTCTAGATGTGCCTGTTTTTCTCACCTAGTCCACAAGAGTTTAACCCCAATGAAGCATTTCCTTGGACTTGCAGTTCACACCTTCTTATGGCTACTGGGAAACATCATATTTAAATACCTGTTTCTTTTTGCAAATTCAGGAGGCTGTACTGTATGGCAGTGAGTGCAGCTCTCTGTGTAATGGGGGAGGGGCGGGGCGGGGAGGACGGTTGCAAATAGAATAATACAGTCACCAGTCCTCACGTTCTGTGACCCCTAGCAGGGTCTTCACTGTTCCAGGACAGCCTGTCACCACTCTGCTTTATCATTAAAATGATAGTTATCAGTTCCTGTGCACCTGCTGCCGTTTAATCTTCATGACCCCAATCTTCAGATGAGGAAGCAGAGACTAAAGGATTAAGGCATTTTCAGAGGTCACTTTACTTGGTGGTGAGCCCAAGCCTCAAGCAGTCATTCCAAGCTCTCCCTGCCTTACCCTCTGCTCTCAGTCTTGACCTGTCTCAGCAGCCATACAAGGACAGCAGAGGCAGAAAAACCAGTGTAGGAATCTCATCCCCATCAGTTGACAGCATCAGGCAAATCAGTGGACCTCTGCTGTGTGATGGAGCTTATGCTTTGTAAGTTGGTCCTAAGGCTTAAATATGATAATACATGTAAAATGCTTGATCTGTGGTGAGTGTTCTCTCCATGGGGGCCTTTCCAATTGTATACTAATTAGATTCCTACCTCATGGCACAGTTCTTTCATGGAAATATGGTTTCCATTATTGCAACCTGGTAAAAGATTTGTAATTGCAGTCTTGTGTCCAAGGGAGCCTAAAGAGCATGGTTTTCTTTGTTCTTAGTGCATTTAAATCACTTAAAAATATTTTAAGGCGTTAATTAAGCTCATGTGCAAAGAACTCAACCAAAGAGAAAGTCTGACTTCTTTGCCAGCATCTTGATGCTGGATGTCAGCTTAAAACCACGTCTGTGGCTTCATGTGTGCTGTGTGTTAGTTGGTCCATCGTGTCTGACTCTGCGACCGTGGACTGTAGCCCACTGGGCTCATCTGTCCGTGGGATTCTCCAGGCAACAACCCTGAGGTGGGTTGCCACGCCCTTCCCCAGGCGGTCTCCCCAACCCAGCAGTCAAGCCAGTGTCTCGTGCCCCCTGCACCGGCAGGTGTGGGCTTTGCCACGCCCTTCCCCAGGCGGTCTCCCAGCCCAGCGGTCACGCCCGTGTGTCTCGAGCCCCCTGCACTGGCAGGTGTGGGCTTTGCCACGAGTGCCACGTGAGCGTGTATTAAATCAGTAGCAGGAGAAGTGAAGGTTTGTATCTCATGCAAATCAAGGACAGATACATGTGCTTTTCAGTTTTTAAAGTATGAAATGCAAAGGCTGCATGTAACGGACATGGAAAACACAAAGTCAAGTGCAGACTTGGCTTCTGGCGCCAGTGTTGCAAACGGCTTAGACCCATGCACCGCCCCCATCGAGCCTTTCCTCGAGGCCTCTTCCAGCCCGCTCCCCAGTCCAACTGTGCATTATTATCACCTTGTTTTTCTCTAAAATAATATATTGTTTGATTTTCTTGTTTGAACTTCAGGTAGAAAGTCATCATACTGTTTATTTTTCTACCCTTTCGGTGTGTAGAATTAGATGTGTGAGGTGCAAACATTGAAGCATTCGCTATAGGCTACCTCGTTCATTTTCACTGCAGTTTGAGTACACTGCTGTTTCTTTATTATGGTGTCTCCAGGCAGTTGTTTCCAGGGTTTAAATCTTTGGAGAAAGGGCGGTATTTTGTTTGGACTTCGCGTGTGCAGGACTTCCTCCATGACACATAAGTAATGGGATCATAAGTGCCAAGACTCTTGAGATTGAAAAGAGCTGCTGAATTTTACCGTAACCGTTGGTACAATGTGGAACCATCCTAATAAAGTCCAATTGTACGGCTGTTGAAGTCACAGGACACATGCTTGTGAATGTGTATCCCTCTCACCTTGTTCGAATCTTTGTTCAGGATACTTTTTTGTTGGATCACTTATAATCCTGTTGATTTGTAGGAATCTTTAATACCTTGATATTAAGAAGTGTAACAATATCAAGCGTAGGTGACTGTGTTGAACAGGAAGATTACTTACACACACCACCACCAGCTGTGTAAATTGGTACATGCACTTAGTAAAACAGTTCGGTGTTACCTGATGAAGAATTGTACTCTCCACAAAGCCCCCATGAGCTTTCACACATACAGCAGGAGGCATGTACAGGAATATTCATAGCAGCACTGTTTGTATTCAAAAACATAGCACCTCAAGAAGAATAGATATATCAGGACTTCCCCTGGCAGTCCAGTGGTTAAAACTCTGTGCTCCCAATACATGGGGCACAGGTTCGATCCCTGGTCAGGGAACTAAGATTCCACACGCCGCATGACGTGGCCAAAAAAAAAGAATGGATACTAGGTTGTGGAACCATCACACAGCAGAGCATCATCAGCAAAACAGGAATCACAGCTCCGTGCTGCTTCCAGGATGAGTCTCAAGGTTAAAAGCGGAGGAGAAATTGAAGTAAAAAGCAAAAATCTAACATGTTGTCTGAGGAAATACACTTGGAAAATGGAAGAAGAACAAGAGTAGGACAGATCTCAGAATATTAGGTCTGAAAAGGGAGTTAGGACGTATTATATCAGCTACAGGTTATAAATTTTGTAGCACTCAGTGTTTGATAAAAATGGTTTATAGAAAATTTGCCTTCAGAAGAGTCAGAGAGAGTGACAAGAACCTTCTCAGGTTTTCTAGGGAAAGAAGTCAGAGGACTGAGGCGGGGCTTTCACCACTGCCCGCTTGCACCTGGATCCCTCTTTCTTTCGTGCCGGGGGCGAGAGGTGGTGGCACGTGTGTTGCCGTTAACTTCGTTTCCTCTGTCGTTGCGTGGAGTGCAGGGTAATGACTCAGACACGGGGGCACTCAGATGATAACGATTACTGACTTGCAAGACTTTTCGGCCCAAGTCTTCAACCTCTGGTAATGGTTTCTAACAAAGGTGTAGTTTTTATTTAGAGATTACGGTAAACAATTTAATTTTTACCCTGGGTTGGGCATCATCTGTGTAGACGGTGTCACTAGGAAAGAGGTGGACTTGACTTTTCAAAGTCAGATTGGAATAGAAACAAAGATACTGGAGAGAATCAAAGTATGGTTACAGACTGAGTGTTCCTTTTTACTTGGCTTGCTTTCTTTCAGATGGTGTTTTCTTTAAAAACATATTTTAAGTGAGTTGGTAAACACGGAATTGCTTGTCAGAGAGCTTTATTCTTTGCCGAGCTATTCAGAAAGGCTCAGTTCAGTTCAGTCACTCAGTCGTGTCCAACTCTGTGACCCCATGGACTGCAGTACGCCAGTTTTCCCTGTCTATCACCAACTCCTGGAGCTTGCTCAAACTCATGTCCATCGAGTTGGTGATGCCATCCAACCATCTCATCCTCTCTCCCCTTCTCCTCCCGCCTTCAGTCTTTCCCAGCATCAGGGTCTTTTCAGTTGAGTCAGCTCTTCGCATCAAGTGGCCAAAG
Source organism: Bos indicus (assembly GCF_029378745.1). Taxonomy (NCBI): domain Eukaryota; kingdom Metazoa; phylum Chordata; class Mammalia; order Artiodactyla; family Bovidae; genus Bos; species Bos indicus. Next base: position 111,016,658 of record NC_091767.1, on the reverse strand, counting down.
TATTGGAGTTTCACCTTCAGCATCAGTCCTTCCAGTGAATACTCAGGATCTGCTTTAGGATGGACTGGTTGGATCTTCTTACTGTCCAAGGAACTCTTAAGAGTCTTATCCAACACCACAGTTCAAAAGCATCAATTCATCAGTGCTTAGCTTTCATTATAGTTCAACTCTCATATCCATACATGACTACTGGAAAAAACATAGCTTTGACTAGACGTATGTTTGTTGGCAAAGTAACATCTCTGCCTTTTAATATGCTCTCTAGGTTGGTCATAGCTTTTCTTCCAAGGAGCATGCATCTTTTAATTTCATGACTGCAGTCGCCATCTGCAGTGATTTTGGAGTCCAAGAAAATAAACTCTTTCACTGTTTCCATTGTTTCCCCACCAATTTTCCATGAAGTGATGGGACCAGATGCCATGATCTTCGTTTTCTGAATGTTGAGTTTTAAGCCAACTGTTTCACTCTCCTCTTTCACTTTCATCAAGAGCCTTTTTAGTTCCTCTTCACTTTCTGCCATAAGGGTGGTGTCATCTGCATATCTGAGGTTCTTGATATTTCTCCCGGCAATCTTGATTCCAGCTTGTGCTTCATCCAGCCCAGCGTTTCTCATGATGTACTCTGCATATAAGTTAAATAAGCAGGGTGACAATATGCAGCCTTGATGTACTCCTTTCCCTATTTGGAACCAGTCTTTTGTTCCAGGTCGAGTTCTGTTGCTTCTTGACCTACATAGAGATTTCTCAGGAGGCAGGTCAGGTGGTCTGGTCTTCCCATCTCTTGAAGAATTTTCCATAGTTTGTTGTGATCCACACAGTCAAAGACTTTGGCATAGTCAGTAAAGCAGAAGTAGATGTTTTGCTAGAACGTTCTTGCTTTTCTGATGATCCAGTGGATGTTGGCAATTTGATCTCTGGTTTCTCTACCGTTTCTAAATCCATCTTGAACATCTAGAAGTTCATGGTTCACATACTGCTGAAGCCTGGCTTGGAGAATTTTGAGCATTACTTTGCTAGCTTGTGAGATGAGTGCAATCGTGCGGTAGTTTGAGCATTCTTTGGCATTTCCTTTCTTTGAGATTGGAATGAAAACTGACCTTTTCCAGTCCTGTGGCCACTGCTGAGTTTTCCAAATTTGCTGGTGTATTGAGTGTAGCACTTTGACAGCATCATCTTTTAGGATTTGAAATAGCTCAACTGGAATTCCATCACCTCCACTAGCTTTGTTCATAGTGATGCTTCCTATGGCCCATTTAACTTCACATTCCAGGATGTCTGGCTCAAGGTGAGTGATCACACCATCGTGATTATCTGGATCGTGAAGATCTATTTTGTATAGTTCTTCTGTGCATTCTTGCCAGCTCTTCTTAATATCTTCTGCTTCTGTTAGGTCCCTACCATTTCTGTCCTTTATTGTGCCCATCTTTGTGTGAAATGTTCCCTTGGTAGCTCTAATTTTCTTGAAGAGATCTCTAGTCTTTCCTGTTTTATTGTTTTCCTCTATTTCTTTGCATTGATCACTGAGGAAGACTTTCTTAATCTCTCGCTATTTGGAACTCTGCATTCAAATGGGTATCTTTCCTTTTCTCCTTTGCCTTTAGCTTCTCTTCTATTTTCAGCTATTTGTAAGGCCTCCTCAGACAACCATTTTGCCTTTTTGCATTTCTTTTTCTTGGGGATGGTCTTGATCACTGCCTCCTATACAGTGTCACAAACCTCTGTCCATAGTTCTTCAGGCACTCTATCAGATCAAGTCCCTTGAATCTATTTCTCACTTCCACTGTATAATCATAAGGGATTTGATTTAGATCATACCTGAATGGTCTAGTGGTTTTCCCTACTTTCTTCAATTTAAGTCTGAATTTGGCAATAGGGAGTTCATGATCTGAGCCACAGTCAGCTCCAGGTCTTGTTTTTGCTGACTGTATAGAGCTTCTCCACCTCTGGCTGCAAAGAATGTAATCAGTCTGATTTCGGTATTGACCATCTGGTGATGTCCATGTGTAGACTCTTCTCTTGTGTTGTTGGAAGAGGGTGTTTGAGAAAGGTTGCATTCCCTTATCAATAAGTAAATGTCCCATAAATTCCCCAAAACTGTCAATTCTAAAAATCTTTGCCTACTTCACAAGTCAGATTTTGAAAAATCATAGCTTTAATCTGGGGTTCTTTAATTGTTGCTGAAGTTGTTGCTTCTTGTAAGGATCCAGTCACATAACGATGGGTTAGCGACGAGTCTCCTCTTACTGCGTTGCCCTGTGGAATGTAGTTCAAGGCCATCTACGATTTCAGTAAGACAAAGGCATTCTAATAGTAACTGAGATGTAAGCTGTTGAGGTTGACGTGTCTTTGTCTGTATCAGGTGGCCATGGAGAATGCCGAAGGCGCTAGCCAGCACGTGCCCGAGCAGAGTGCGCCTGCCCAGGGGCCAGCCCAGAGCATCGCTCCGCAGGGGCCTCAGGGAGACCAGGGGCAGCTTCTTTACCACGAGGAAACCATCGATCTCGGTGGAGACGAGTTTGAGTCCGAGGATTCGAATAATTTCGCGGATAAGCTCGATGAGCCCCTGATGGAAAGCGTGCTCATCTCTGACTCCCCAAACAACAGCGAGGACGACGCGGGTGACCTGGGGTGTCTGCACGACGTGGGGGACCCCGCCGAGGGCAGCGGCGATCACAGACTGGGGCCCAGCGCAGAAGAGGGCGCGCTGGGCTCTCTCAGTGACGGCGGTGAGAGTGATGGCGGGGACACGCCTCAGGACGTCTCGGACATGACCCCTGATGGCAGAGCATCGTTGAAAGAGGACCCTGAGCGCAGCGATGTGGAAGACCTGCCTGCTTTTGAACATGGGGGCGGAGAGGACCCAGGCCCCGGGGCTGCGCGGGTACCCATGGCAGGGCCACCGTCAGGCACGCCACCCCGGCAGCCAGCCCCCAAGGACGAGCCGGTGCCCATGTGCACCATCTTTAGCCAGCCACCCCCCAGCGCCCAGCCCCCAGCCCTGCGTGATGGCTTCGAGTCCCAGATGGTGAAATCCCCCAGCTTCAGCAGCGCCAGTGAAGCTGCCCCCAGGACCCCACCCCAGGTGGTCCAGCCGAGCCCCAGCCTGAGCAAGTTCTTCGGCGATCCAACCGGCAGCAGCTCCTTGGCCTCGGACTTCTTTGATTCCTTCACAACCTCCACCTTCATCTCCGTCAGTAACCCCAACGCCAGCCCTTCCATTCCGGAAAGCCTGTCTTCGCTGGCTGCTAGCCCTGTGGGAGGAAGCTCGCCGGGCTCCGAGGAAACTGCCTCCTCCCCAGGGGTGCAGAGGTCAGGGTCGGGTGTGTCCACGGTTCCTCTGGAGATCTCGCAGTCCCCAAAGCCATTCTCACAGATCCAGGCGGTGTTTGCCGGCAGCGAGGACCCCTTTGCCACTGCCCTGAGCATGAGCGAGATGGACCGGAGAAGCGACGCCTGGATCCCCGGGGATGCGACCAGGAACGTGCTGACTTCAGTCGCCACGCAGCAGTACGGCACGGTGTTCGTGGACAAGGAGGACCTCACCATGCCTGGCCTCAAGTTCGACAACATCCAGGTGAGGGCGGAGGGCCTTCAGCGCACAGGTGGGCCGGTGGGCGCACTCGGCGAGCCGGGAAAGTCCCAGCCAATGTCCTTGCTTTTCATCTGACTGTTTCGTGTATGTTCATATGGAAAAGGCCTGTCGAGCTTTGAAAAACGCTGATTGTTTTCAGCAGTTCCCAAGGTTCTCATCTTGAGAGTGTTTGCTGTGATGTCACCAGGTAATTTGGAACCCTGTTGATTTCTCTGATCGAAGGTCTTTAAGGTGCTAATCAGAGTCTTAGAAATAGTTTCCAGCAAGGGAGCTGCACGACAGCTCTCTGGAGAAGTTGTAAACTGAGTGATCAGTTTATTATAGCAGCTGAGCTCCCGTAGATGATAAATCCCCTTTCCTCTCCTTTTATTTATTTATTTTTTTTTTTACATCAGACGGGTAACGTGCCGGTGTCGTAACAAGGTTTGCAGGGAGGCACATGTCACGCAGCAGCATGAACACCCAATCATCATGCTCATGAACTACAAAAGGATCCCTCTTCTTTTAGATATGGAAAAATGTGTTTGCATTACATGCAACGTGCTCTATATTGGAAGAGTTCTTACCGATTTGGTTAAAAAAAAATACAGACGGTCTCTCAATAAATCACAAGATTATAAATATGTAATCGTAAAATAAATAAATACTATATATTGTAAATAACATTAAAAAGTTCAATCTTACCAGTCATCAAAGTAGATGAAGTTATTTTAACTTTCTGTTGTCTGAGTTATTTATAATTATTCTGTGTATGTTAGAATGTGAGGAAATAGCCAGCTTAGGCAGCCCTGAAGGGACTGATAATTTGGCACAAACTTTCTTAAATGTTAAAATGCGTGTCCAAATGTGCATGTGCTTTGACCAGAAATCCCACCCTGAGTAGTTATTTAAGAGGAAAGAATCTCACTGATGTATGAACAGCCAGCTTTCAGGATGCCCATCAGAGTGAGGCTTAAAATTGGAAAGAATCTGAAAGCATCTCGGAGTCCATTGTCAGGAGGCTAGTTGAATACATTCGCCACATCTCGCCTCTTCAGTGGAATATTTACATATTCAACTGAAAAAATGATGTTATGGTCTCGTCGGTGGCACTAGTGGTAAAGAAGCCGCCTGCCATGCAGGAGGCGGAGGTGAGGTTCAGTCCCCGGGTCGGGAAGGTCCCCTGGAGGGGGCGTGGCAGCCCACTCCAGGATTCTTGCCCGGGAAATGCCATGGACAGAGGAGCCTGGCGGGCTACGATCCATGGGGTCACAAAGAGTCGGACACGACTGAAGCGACTTAGCACACACGCACTCACAAAAATAATGTCATATTCAAATAAGTATTTTTATTTATTATGAAAAAATGAAGATAATGTTATGATAAAATACTTAGTGAGATTCATAATTTGCTAAGTTTGAAAGCCCAGGTACAGGAAGGCACGTAGCATGCCTTACATGGTAACGTTTTCATGGGTGTGCGCACGTCCCCCTGAGGTGAGCTCGGCTGCGTGTCGGGTGGGATCTGCAGGGTCTGTGCCTTGTGTGCCGCGCTGTCCACTCCGGAAACTGAAGGGGCTCCTCCCCGGCCGGGCGTTCCCCTTCCCCCACCTCGGCCTGGTCAGAAAGCCACGTGGGGTGGGGCCCTGGCCCTGCGAGGCCGATCCTGTGGAGAAGCAACGCGGCTGCTGGAGAGGTGAGCCAAAGAAGAAGTCATCATCATCTTTGATGACTGGTAAGATTGAGCTTTTTAATGTTGTTATTTACAACATATAGTATTTATTTATTTTACGATTACATATTTATATATCTTGTAATTTATTGAGAGACCATCTGTATTTTTTTTTAACCAAATCGGTAAGAACTCTTCCTATATAAAGCACATTCGCGTGTAACACAAACACATTTTTCCATATCTAAGCGGAAAGGAAAGGGATTTATCATCTACAGGAGCTCAGCTGCTATAATAAACTGATCACACAGTTTACAACTTCTCCAGAGAGCTGTCATGCAGCTCCCTTGCTGGAAACTCCCCAGCTGTCTCTCTGGGGAGTGTGAGTGAAAGTCTCTGAGTCTCTTTGCGACCCTGTGGACTATACACTCCATAGAGTTCTCCAGGCCAGACTACTGGAGTGGGTAACCTTTCCCTTCTCTAGGGATTTTCCCATCCCAGGAATCGAACCAGGGTCTCCTACATTGCGGGCGGATTCTTTACCAGCTGAGCTGCAAGGGAAGCCCAAGAATATTGGAGTGGGTAGCCTATCCCTTCGCCAGCAGATCTTCCCAACCCAGGTCTCTTTGGGGAGCTGACGTGAGAGCCTGCAGATGTGGACGCGCTTGCGTGCTGTCTTCGGGTACCTGCTGACGAGACACGTCTTCCCTGGGGCTCGCCAGGCACTGTCCCCGCCCTCTCCAGCAGAACGTATTGGGTGTGAATTTGCCTTCCCGGGCCTCCTTGGTGAATCCCAGTTACAGGCTCAGATGTCAGGGGTGTTTGTGGGTCAGCATTGATGCCTTGACCCCGTGGTCCATGGGGCAGTCCCGGGGCCCAGGGCTCCTCGGGTCTGTTTGGGGCCACGCAGAGCTGCTTCACTCTGGCCGCCTGAAGGGCTGGGCTGAGCGCGGCACTCTCATGGGCCAGAGGCGCTGAACGCCCCGTGACACCCTTCAGGGAAGCAGGTCAGTTGCTCCTGAGCTAAGAAACAAAGTGCTGATGCTTGCTGCTGGGTGAGCCAAGGCGACTCGAGCTCGGAGGCCATTCCCGCCAGTGGGAGGCGTGGGGTTGTGACAGCCCCTCGGAGCTCTGACGCTTCCACGTGGCTGATCGTGGAAAGTCTCTGAGTTTCTCATAAGTCTCTCATAAGCAGGGCATTCGGCGGTCAGCCAGGGCCAGGCGCCCGCTGCCAGGATAGGACGCACCCTGCGGCCAGCCGGGAGACGCTGCGTGTCCTTTCTGCTCCCTCTAAGTGCTTGGGTGGTGTCTTCCGTCCGTCTCGTGGTCCACAGTGATTGTTTTGGAAACCTCATGGTGGATTGAAATATGGATTCAGAGTAGTTCCTGAAAGGCCTTTGACTTTCCTGTGGAACCAGTGTGCGGGTTGGTTCTTCACCTGTGTCTCTTCAGTCGTGTATTATTCTTCAAAGAACTTGTCATAGAAAAGAAAAAGTGTGTGGTTTACGCCAGAAATGCTGTGTTCATTTTCCAGAGGAGTTAGATCGGCCCAGCACGTGTGGTAACTCGCTGCGCGCGCCAGGCTTTTAAGATATCAACCAAGTGTGTGTTGGATTTACCTGTTCACACGTTCCTCCCCACGCGACTGTTACTGTTGCAACACTACATCAGCTTTCTGAAATACTTGGTGGTTTTTCCAAATTGCTCACCTCTTGGTACCAAATGCAAAATTTCTTCCCTGCTGGCTCAGACGGTAAAGAGTCTGCCTGCAATGTGGGAGACCTGGGTTCAATCCCTGGGTCAGGAAGATCTCCTGGAGAAGGAAATGGCACCCCACTCCAGTACTCTTGCCTGGAAAATCCCATGGATGGAGGAGCCCGGCGGGTACAGTCCACAAGGTCACAAAGAGTTGGACCCGACTGAGCGACCTCACTGTCACTTCCACTTCTTAAGGGATGAAATGTGGGCAGAGGGGAAGTGTTACATTGTTTCTTTGTGAAGTGACCTCTTAGAGCAGTCTGAGTTAAGGTAGAGGCCACGCAGGTGAGCACGTTAACTCTGCATCCAACCGCAGAAGCTTCAAAAGAGGAGTGTCGGCATTTCTAACTAGTCAGAGTCTTGCTGGCCTGCATTCTTGAAGAACTGGATGCAAAGTTGGTGGGGAGATGACTGTTCAGAAACATTTAGAACCAGGAAAGAATGGAAGTTGGAGAGTATTTCTATGAAGGTCGTTCAGTGGCGGCGGGGGGGGCGGTTCCACAGACCAGAGTTGGCAGCAAGTCGGTGCCGACCTTGAGGGGGTGACAGGGACAGCGGGGGGCCTCGGGGTGCTCTGGCCTCGCACGGGGCTCTGCAAACCCGACATCTGGACCTGAGGCCGGGCCTCACCTCCGCCCGGGTCTGATTCTGCTCCCGGATCCCGCCCCCGGCCCCCACAGTGTGGGTGTGACGGGAGTCCCACCCGGGAAGCAGGCAGACGCCGTCACCGCTTTCCCGCTCATGGCCGGGCGCTGTCCTTCCAGGACCACTGCCCGTGACCGGGCGTCCCTGACAGTAGAGCTTACAGGCCGTGCCCCGTGAGTCAGCCGCTTTGCATTCCACATGGACATTGTCCACTAAAACCTCGAAGGCGCCGACGAAGCCGTCCGCACGCAGCAGGGGGAGCAGCCATCCTCTGCTCGCGGAGGGCCAGCCACAGACTCCCATTCGCGCGGTCTGCCACTGCCCTGCCCTGGGCGCACCCGAGGGAGTGCTGAGCGGAAGGGGTCCGTGGGGTTCTAGGTGGGTCCCCCCCAGGTGCAGGGAGATAGCTCTCCAAACATCACAGGAGGGGGCCGCTCGCCTCACTCCGGTGACCGTGGAGTGTCTGCAGCCAAGGCGCCAGGACCCCCGTACAGAACCGCCCTGGCAGAGCGATGCGGTGGGAGCTGGTCTGTGTCGGGACGTTTTGTCGTCCGTGGGCTTTCAGGGTGAATGCTGGTCAGCCCCACGGTGCCCCTGTCTCGAGCGTCCTGTGCTAACAGGCAGAACCGAAAGGGCGGGCGGCGTCTGCAGTGTGGGCTCGCTGCCGAGGGTGCTGTGAGGTCGGAGGACTCAGACTGCTCCTCTGGGCTCCGTGGCTTTAGGGTGAGTCTGCCGTTCCCTGGTTCGCAGGCACTCTGCCCGGATGCAGCTCTTTGTCTGCTCGGAGGTGCCTGTGTGCAGAGCTCTGTGCAGCCGTGCGCCTGCCTCCTTGTTCTGCCCTCTGATAACCCTCCTGGATCAGTTAGCCCCTGCCGGGGCATTTGAACTATTTCACCTTATTCTCTGGAGGCAGAAGCCGTAACCCTGCTGCTTCCAGGCCTCTGTCCCGCGTGAGAAGGAGGTGCGGCTTGGCCTCTGAGCTCCAGGCTCAGGGCCCAGGACCCCCACTGCCAGGCTGCACCCTCCCCTCCTCGAGCAGCAGGAGGCAGCTGAGGCTGCTGCAACCTTCCTGCGAGCCCGGCCCACACCGGCCATGCGGGCGATTTCGGGAGAGGAGCCTTGCCTCTGAGCGGAGCTGCATCAACTCGTTTCCTCAGCATGGCGGGCGCAGGCCGCCCCGAGCTGCAGGCTCTCCTCTGTCACCATCTGTGTCAGCAGTCCATCCCCGCCCCTCCCCGGTCTCTCCCTGGGCACTGGGCCACGGATGGTCACTCCTGTCCATGCTCCCTCTACAGTCACTCAGCCCGGGCGCAGGTGGGGCTAACCTGAGGCTGGGCCGGGGGCCCCTGTGCAGAGTCCTGTGCAGCTGCCCCCCAACAGAGGGCCGTCCTTGGGCTGGGGGGACGCAGCCCTAGGGGAGGGCGATGCCCCGGGCCACCACTCACTGCTCTGGCTGAGCCCTGGGGACCCCCGGAGGCCCAGGCCAGGGGGCTATGGTGTGGGCTGTGGGCAGAGGGCTTAGGCCTGCCCGCCCAGCCTGGGCCCCAGCAGGCACCGTGCCCCTCCCGGGGGCAGCGTACCCTCTCACACCACGAGCCCCGGCCCCCTCCAACGCGGCACGGCCGCTGCTGACTTGCCACCTCCTCTCCAGGAGGAAGCAACTCTAAACAGCACGTCTTCTCAGCGACCGGGCGCTATAGCCTCTGGTTAGTTGCAGCTCATAACTGCATTTTAGCCTCCATACACCAGTGGGAAAATAAAAGAAACTTTGGTTAGCTGTGAGTTTCGCTTAGCTGAGTTTAATTAGCATTCTATTGTCCTGACATATTTCTCTTATATTCTTTCCAGGGAGATGCAGTTAAAGACTTAATGCTTCGCTTCCTGGGTGAAAAAGCTGCGGCAAAGAGACAAGTCCTAACCGCCAGCTCAGTGGAACAGTCTTTCGTTGGATTGAAGCAGCTCATCGTAAGTAACAGTGTATTTGATTTTCCGTGTAAGCTCTTCCTCCCTTCATGATGTTTTTCCAAAGGCCAGTCACTCTCAGTGCCTCATCCTTGGCCCTTGCACAGAAATGGAGTTTTGTTGGATCAGATAACCAGTCCTGAGCAACAGAGAGCATCATACAACATGTGAATGCTTTGAGGCAGTATATACTTTGATTAAATATACTTCATCAAAATAACTAGAGTGAAGTAATCATACATTGATTTTCTGAAAGAACTCTGTTTTCTACACTTGGTGTAGAAGGTTTATTACTAAATTAGCAGACTCCCCAGAAGCGCACACAAAAGCCTTTCTTTATTCATTAACAAGACTGAGTGCAGATGCCCTGGCCGAGCCGCAGTCATGGAGCAGAAGCGGGGACTCTGATCGCAGGCACCCTGACCTGGGCGGGCGGTGCTTCCGGGGGCCTGTGAGCCGCTGGAAACCGTCTGCCCCACAGCATCTTTCATGATGTTGCAAAAGTGCGAATAAACACTTGCTTAGGTGGTTTGCTGACATTTTCACGTTAAAGTTTAGGTTTTTGGTTTTTTTTTAGTAAATGTAGATCACATGTTTCATTGAGTTTCTTTCATTGAAGTGATTCTAGAATTCTTCCCATGAATGAGAAGCTGTGGGAAGGGAAGATGAGGAGACACTCAGTTTTTAAAGGGAGAGAGGAGAGCTCATCTGTAAGTGTCTGTCTGTGTGCACTGGCCCCTGTTCATGGAGCCGCAGGTGTGGGAGTGACGGAGTGCACGGCCGCGTGCGTCTGGTGGAATGGCCCTTCTGCCTTGGGGGCGGCCGCTCTCACTCCCTTTCTGTGGCCTTGAACACCTGCTGTGCGGCAGCGTCACGAGCAGGCGGCTGTATTTGAAGCGTGACCTGTAACTGTGAGCCCGGACAGGACACACGAAGCCTCACACAGACGTTGTCATTAATCCTCAGGCGGTCTTTTTACGTCTTTTCATTATTCTTGGTGTCAAGTATATGCGGTTTGGTTTGATTTTTTTCACACTTTGCAAATACTTGAGGCCGGTAGAAATTATATTAACAGCGCTAGCAAGGAGACCTGTTTAAGGCGGGCAATGTGTTCAAGGAAAGACCGTTCCCTTGCCCTGGTATTTTAATTACATCCTAAAATAATTGCATTCATCTTTAAGACTAGGAAAGTTTCTCAGCACATTTTCCTAAGTAACGTCAGAGTGTTTCAAGATTGCCATTTATGGGGAAATGACCGTTGCGGCCCGTGGAGAGGGACATTTTAATCACGTCGGTGGTATCACATTTGACACTGAGGATTGCCTTTGAGATGCAGGCGGGAAAAGTTAGGTGCATACTGTTAGTTACTTGAGTGATTTTTATTGGACTGTTTTTCTCCTCTTCTGGAAGTTCTGGAATGTTCGGTTATGTTCAGTTTCTCAAACAGAGTCTCTATCTTATTTCCTAGTTTTAAAAAAACAATATTTTGAAATTTAGATCTTTTTTCTTATATATAACTACCTTTAATATCAGAGTTCTGCATGTCATATACAGTAATGAAGATTTTCATAAGATCTTCTCCACAGTGCTTGAAGATTAGAACAGTATATTTAAATTCTAGCTTTAAAAAACAATTTTTTCACCAAACATGGAAAAGACCTTGATGCTGGGAAAGATTGAAAGTAGGAGGAGAAGGGGACAACAGAGGATGAGATGGCTGGATGGCATCGCCGACTCAATGGGCATGAGTTTAAGCAAGCTCCAGGAGCTGGTGATGGACAGGGAGGCCTAAGGTGTTGCAGTCCATGGGGTTGCAGAGTCAGACACGACTGAGCGACTGAGCTGAATAAATGATTAAAAATAGTAAAATGTGCCACGTGAAAAGCCTTATGTTCTTGCTATAAATTTTGTACTGAGATGTGTTTTCTGTCTTTCGAACCAGACCATTATTAAAAATGAAGCAGAAACCTGCTACCCTAGTATTTACTTTTTTAGTTAACGTAAGTGTTTTAAAAAGTGGCTTCTTCCCTGACTGAAGATAACAAGCAAACGTGTTAATATTTGTGTTAGTTTCTTCTTACCGATGACTGAATCAGTCGCCACCACCCCCCACCTTGGCCCTGTACTCACAGGTTCCACACACATCTCACAGCACCCCGAGTCGCCATGGCCAAAAGTGGGAAGCAGTCAAGGTGCCTTTCGGTGGCACCAGTGGTAAAGAACCACCTGCCAGCGCAGGAGACAAGCGCAGGGTCGACCCCTGGGTGGGGAAGATCCCCTGGAGAGGGAAACGGCAACTCACTCCAGTCTTGTCGCCTGGAGAATCCCATGGACGGAGGAGCCTGCTGGGCTACAGTCCATGGGGTTGCAGAGTCAGACACGACTGAAGCGACCTAGCAGTCAGGCACGCAAGCTGCCTTTCAGCAGGTGAATGGGTGCGATGACTCCCATGACGGTGGACCGTCATTCAGCACTAACAAGCCTCGATTGTTGAGTCAAGAGGAGCCCTGAGGAGCCTGGGGCGGGGGGTCAGGTGGGGTGCATTAGGGCATATGGCCCGTCACCCCGGAGCTGGGAGCAAGGCCGCACCAGCGTGCTTCCTGGTCCAGCTGCACTAGGTACGCTGGGTGTGTGTGCCTGCACACACAGAAACACACCCTGACACACTCACAGAGACACAGACACAAAAGACATACACACACACAGAGACAGAGGCGCACGCTGATGCACAGACACACACACACGCACAGGAAGACGAGGAGAGGGGCTTCCTCCTCACAGAGCTGGTGCTGACTGCATCAGAAGAAGAAACGTGAGTCTTGCTGCGGGCACCGGAGGCCTGACTTGGTCTCCAGGCGCCCTCAGCTTCTTGTTCTAGAAGCACTTTGTAAGCACAGAATGCCCAGAGCATCCTTTAAAAAGAACCCAGCGGGCTAACGTCTGGCTCCCTCTCTGGACCTGAGGTTAACAGGGCCCAGGGTGAGTGTTCACATGCTCCGGCACGCAGGCGGCCCCGAGGCCCGGCCTGTGCGCTGAGGGCAGCGGGCAGTGCCTGTCCTTGGGGACCGCACACCAAGCGTCCTCTTGCAGCCTCTTCAGGGATCGGACGGTCCCTCTGATGGCGTTCCTCCTCCCATCGGCCTGGTGGCCCTCCTTCCTGCATCCCTCGGGCAGCGACGAGCAGCTGAGACCGAGTCCCTGAGCCCCTGCGCCGCCTCAGCTGGGCTCCCGTGGGTCCATTCCCGACAGGGAGCTGCGTGTGGACACGCGGCCTGGATCGCAATGTGTCAGCACGACTCATGGATCGTCTTCGATGTTGACGGCACAGAATCCTGTTACACATTTTAAACCACTTCCGGTCACACGCAGACCTTAGGTACAAATAAATGTTTCCAGGGCAGGTTAAAATGAAACATTGACCATGGTTTAATTTAAGAAAACTCACAAGATGGAGTTACCTTTCTAAACAGGAAACAGCCTGATGGGTTTGGGGGCAGAGCGGGGCTTTCCAACAAGAGTTTTGCTCCTGGGTTCTATCAGTGGTTACGTTTTAAGGATTTACCTTTGGCTCGTCTTGAAGGGCGTCTGCGGTGGGTGCCTGTGTGGCCTGCGCGTCTGAGCCCCAAGCCCGTGGTGGTCGCCCCCGGGGTGACCATCCCCAGGGTGGCTGTCCCCATGACCCCGTGGTGGCCGGCCCCGTGGTGGCCCCCATGGTGACCGTCCCTGTGACCCCGGGGTCACTGTCCCCAGGGCGGCCCCGTGGTGACCGTCTGTGTCTTACAGAGCTGCAAGAACTGGCGGGCGGCGGTGGACCTGTGCGGGCGGCTGCTCACGGCCCACGGCCAAGGCTACGGCAAGAGCGGGCTGCCGACCAGCCACACGGCAGACTCCCTGCAGGTACGGCCGCGTCCCCCCAGCCACCGTCACGTGGGGACAGCGAAGGCTCCAGTGGTTCACGTGCGGAGAGCGGGGTTCTGAACGGCAGGAAAGCCCTCTGAGGAGAGGGGCAGCTGCCCAAGTCCTCGAGCCCGCCGCCCCGGCCGCGGTCTCTCATGCTGGCGTCTCCGGGAGCCCCCTCCCCAGCAAGACCATCCCCCAGGCTCTCCGGGTCCCTCAACAGGCAGGGAGGGGACGGGCTCCGAGGCCCCAGGCACAGCGGCTGCGCCGCGCTCCCTGACCGTGCCCGCCACCAGGGCAGTCCTCAGCTGCCGTGGGCCCAGGACAGCTCTTTCCACTGCTGCTCCGAAAGCACCACTGAGTCCTGCCCCCTGGCCCCGCTGCCAGGCAGTCCCCCACCCCCTGCCCCAGGCAGGCCCCTTCCCCTGCCCCAGGCAGCCCCCCGCCCCCTGCCCCAGGCAGCCCCCTTCCTCTGCCCCAGGCAGCCCCCTGCCCCAGGCTGCCCCCTGCCCCAGGCAGCCCCCACCCCCACCCCCAGGCAGCCCCCACCCCCACCCCCAGGCAGCCCCCCGCCCCCAGGCAGCCCACAGGCCCAGCCTCTCGGTCGGTCCCTTGCTGCGTGGTCTCTTTGAACCTCGCTTTTCTCATCAGTGGGACGAGGCTGACTCGGATCACCCCCACAACCCCCGCAGTTGCCAGGGTCGCCAGTCCTGCCCTCTCACTTGGCGGCCATCGTTTTCCGGAAGGGACCCTGCGTTCCAGCTGCTTGGAGCTGGCTGTGCACCCCTTCCTGCTCTCATCACGTGCCCCCGGGTCTCCCCACTTCCCGTGGAGAGTCCAGGTCCTGCACCAGCGCCCTCGCCTCCCGCCCCCGCTCGGTCCAGCTGCCCCCCCTCCACCACCTCCCCAACCCCAGCTGGACTCTGCTCTCCTTCAGGCAGGGAGCGTCTCTTTTTATATCCATTTTTATAAACTTGTAGTTGTGCAAATTTCTAAGAAAGAGCGTTAGTTTGGAAAGTGAGTGAAAGTCACTCAGTCATGTCCAACTCTTTGTGACCCCAAGGACTGCACAGTCCATGGAGTTCTCCAGGCCAGAATCCTGGAGTGGGTGGCCTTTCCCTTCCCCAGGGGATCTTCCCCACCCAGGGATCGAACCCAGGTCTCCCGAACCCAGGTCTCCCTCGTGAGCCCCCAGGAAGTGTTAATTTAGCCCTCGTTTAAATCTATTTGAAATCAAGCTCTAACATCAGATTAACAGCCTCGGGGACTTTGCCGACCGGTGGTCCCACAGGCCGTGCAGCACAGCCTGAACGACAGTAAACTGCATTTAAAGAGGCGCCTGCGTTTAAAGCACTCAGTGGGGAGTAGGAGCCTCTGGGCCTGCTCTGCGCGGTAACCGTCGCATGCCTCGTGTTCTGTGCTTTCAGCTCTGGTTTGTGAGGCTGGCGCTGCTGGTGAAGCTGGGCCTGTTCCAGAACGCCGAGATGGAGTTCGAGCCCTTCGGCAACCTGGACCAGCCGGACCTCTACTACGAGTACTACCCGCACGTGTACCCGGGGCGCAGGGGTAAGGGGCGGCGGCGGGCGGCGTGGGCTCCCCTCGGCTCGTGGCTCGGCCGCTTCTCTGTGCTGTCTCCTTGAAGCTCAGCCCCATCTCTGTGCGGACGCAGGGGAGGCTGGGGCTGCACGGTCTTAGTTCCTGGCGCTTCCTCCTCTGTCACCGTCTCACTCGCGTAACGGGCTGATGGGAGTCGGTCTGTGTTGCCCAGAGTTTCCCCAGACTTAGAGGAGGATTTGCAGCGTGGGGGACTTTGAGACCTTTAGCTTCCCTGGCATTAAAGTTCTGTCTCTTCCTCTGACTGCGGGAACTTCGCCCTCGTGGAGGAGGAGGGGAGGCGGGCTTTCAAGCCCGGAACAGGGCAGGCGTCCGGCGGTCGCCCTGATGAAGCTGGCTCACGGTGGTGATGAGACCGCCGGCCGGGCAGCGTGGATGCAGGAGGGGCAGCAGACCCCATCCCACGTTAGTGAAACATCCAGCCCCCAAGTGGCCCCCCAGGTCCAGAAGGTCTCCAGAAGACCAAGGGGGAAGGGACCAAAGCCAGGAGCCCCATGAGCCACATTCAGGGGTGCGGCCCCAGGCAGAGGGGATGGTCCTGGTCATTAAGGGGTAGGTGGGAGCTGTGCCCACCCGGCTTTGTCTCAGCTGGTGGGACTCCTGCAGTGGGTCTGATGGTGTCTGCACGGGGTGGGCAGGGCACCACCTCCTCTCTGAGAGTCCCCCCCACACTCTCCCAGAGAGCCCCCACCTTGTCCCTCAGAGTCCCCCCCACACTCTCCCAGGGAGCCCCCACCTCCTCTCTCAGTGACCCCCCCACACTCCCCCAGCGAGCCCCCACCTCGTCTCTCAGAGTCCCCCCCACACTCTCCCAGGGAGCCCCCAACTCCTCTCTCATAGTCCCCCCCACACTCTCCCAGGGAGCCCCCACCTCCTCTCAGAGTGCCCCCCACACTCCCCCAGCGAGCCCCCACCTCCTCTCAGAGTCCCCCCCACACTCCCCCAGCGAGCCCCCACCTCGTCTCTCAGAGTTCCCCCCACACTCTCCCAGGGAGCCCCCAACTCCTCTCTCAGAGTCCCCCCCACACTCCCCCAGCGAGCCCCCACCTCCTCTCAGAGTCCCCCCCACACTCTCCCAGGGAGCCCCCACCTCGTCTCTCAGAGTGCCCCCCACACTCCCCCAGGGAGCCCCCACCTCCTCTCTCAGAGTCCCCCCCACACTCTCCCAGGAGCCCCCACCTCCTGTCTCAGAGTCCCCCCCACACTCTTCCAGGGAGCCCCCACCTCCTCTCAGAGTGCCCCCTACACTCCCCCAGGGAGCCCCCACCTCATCTCCCAGTGTCCCCCCCACACTCACCCCAGAGCCCCCACATCCTCTCCCAGTGACCCCCCACACTCACCACAGGGAGCCGCCACCTCTCTCAGAGTCCCCCTAACACTCACCCCAGGGAGCCCTCACCTCCTCTCCCAGTGACCCCCCCACACTCACCCCAGGACTCCCCACCTCCTCTCTCAGCATCACCCCCACACCCACCCCAGGGAGCCCCCACCTCCTCTCTCAGAGTCCCCCCACACTCTCCCAGGGAGCCCCCACCTTCTCTCTCAGAGTCCCCCCACACTCTCCCAGGGAGCCCCCACCTCCTCTCAGAGTGCCCCCGACACTCTCCCAGGGAGCCCCCACCTCCTCTCAGAGTGCCCCCCACACTCTCCCAGGGAGCCCCCACCTCATCCCTCTGTGACCCCCCACACACTCTCCCCAGGACCCCCCACCTGGTCTCTCTGTGACCCCCCCCCACGCTCACTGGGACGCCCCTCAGCCCGGGGAGCAGGCCATGGCCCCTCTGCTCCATAAGGCATGTCCATGCACTCAGCTCTGTGCACATCACAGGGGCCCAGCGTCCCCTGGCTGTTGGGGGCCGCGTCCCCACTGGGGAGTGAGTGCCAGAACTTCCTTGTCCACATTTCCAAGCCTTCGCGGTCCGTCCCTCCCAGAGAAGACAGCAGGCAGCCTCCTGCCCCCCGAGCGCCAGGCTCTGTGGCCTCTGCTTACAGGGAGAGGCGTTCTGTGGAGATGCAACAGGCACCTACAGGGGAGGTTTGGGATGTTTCTCTTCAAAAGATTCTACCTGAAAGCTTTGATGATCGAGATGGCTCTCCCGTGCTTCTGGCAAGGAGCAGCCCTGTTTCCCTCCAGCCTAGGAAAAAGAAGAACAGTTTCTTGGCACCATGTCCCAGCTCTGGCCGGGTCAGCCCCCGCCTGGCCTGTGGGCGTGCCCCCCCCAGCGTCACTGCCCCTGGGTGCCCCCAGCCATGCCGTGAGCAGGACCCCGTGCTGGGCCCAGGGGTGGGCAGCTGATGCTGACGGCCGGTCTGTCTGCTACTAACAGAGTCAGACCTCCGAGCACACAGGCAGGCGCCCTAACACTCACAGCTGCGTAAAAATGCTGATTTTCTTTTCCTGCTGAGACCCACGTAAATTGTAAGTTCAAACAACTGTTCATACATCGGCTACTTTTAATTTACTGCAGGCTAAGAATGAGACGAGCTGGGGCTTCCCGTATGGCCCAGTGTCTAAGACTCCGAGCTCCCAGGACAGGGGACATGGGATCAGTCCCTGCTTAGGGAGCTGGATCCCATGTGCCGCAGCTAAGACTTGGCACAGCTAAATAAACATGTTTTCCTGAAAAAAGAATGATAGGAGACGGAGAAGCGGGTATTTCCAGGGCAGCCAGTGAACACGTCCAGCCCCGACCACGCTGAGTGCTCAGCAGCCCCGGGGTCCTGGTCAGTGACACCAGGCAGGGTACTGGACCAGGTCCATTTGGGCACCGTGGTCCTGCTCCCTCTCCTCGGGGACAGAGGTTCGTGGAGATGACACCCAGCTTCCCGTGAAGTGAGAACCCAGGCCCTCGGGCCCAGGCATGGGACGGCGCGTTGCCAGCCCAGCCCCAGCTCTCGGGACAGCAGTACGCAGACTGAGCGGGCTTCCCATCCCAGCTGGAATTGCAGTGTGTTGTCTTAGGGATAAAGAGGAGCTGGTCGCCCTGCAGCATTAAGCAGCTAATTTAAGTTATGAAATAGACACAAATCATACGTATATTTTAGCTAAAGCGTGCTAACATTCCTCCATAATGGTATGCTCAGTGTTTACCAATTTTTCTTTCCATTTTGTGGTATAACAAGCATAAATGTGATGTTTTGATTCATTCGTTTCATTTTTAGCTTGCAATACGTAAGCAAAGCAGGTCATTAAACTGCTGTAAAAAAGAAGCTGTAACGATATAAACAAATAACTTTTATGAATGAGCTTTAATATGTTTTATTTAAATATTGGGCATAGCTTTTACCCATTCAGAGTATTCAAAACAAGTCATAATGAATCACGAGCTAATATCATGAAATTTCCCTTTTTCATTTTCATCCAAGAAAGGAAGACTCTTGTGGTCTTCTGTATTTCTCTGATACTTGCAGCAATTTCATGGAGTTCCTTGCAGGGGATTATGGTTTCCACACACTCAGGCTGCCTTTTAATTGGTTGTTCGGAGTCTCTCCTTGTTCTCATGAAACAGTGATGACGGTCACTGAACAGAGCCAGGCCTGAGCGGGCTGGGCCGGGGCCTGGGGAGCCCTTCCTCTGGCCCTCTCCCTGCGCTGCCCTGGTCCGCGTCCTCCCCCTGGATCGCCGCTCCTCCTCGCTGCGGATGTGGCCCTGTACCTCGGGGCCTACAGGTTGGGTCAGAGGCTGCTCACGTCTGCGCAGTGCTCGGCC
This sequence comes from Bos indicus, assembly GCF_029378745.1. Classification (NCBI taxonomy): domain Eukaryota; kingdom Metazoa; phylum Chordata; class Mammalia; order Artiodactyla; family Bovidae; genus Bos; species Bos indicus. The sequence goes on along the minus strand of NC_091767.1, from coordinate 110,997,832 downwards.
GCGGTGTGTACAAGCCCCGGCTGGGGGCCGGGAGCAGACAGCTTGCGCCTCCCCTGGGCCCGCGTGTCCCCACACCCGGCTCTGACGGCCCCGAGGCCCCCATCAGCCCCCTTCCGCCCGCGTCCGCAAGGATGCACTGCCGCTGCTCTCTAGGCCCTGCCTGCTCTCCCTCCAGAATCACACAACGCACATGTCTAGTTCCCAGGCTGGATGCAGACACTGGTGAGCAGGTGAGCTCACGCGGTGGCCGCAAATTAACCACTCGGCACATTCCAGGTGTCCCCGTTCGTTCCCCATGAGGCGACTGAACCGCCCCCGGAGTGAACGTCCTCTGTGCGGGCCTGGTTTGCGGCTCACCTCCCTCTGCCCACTCTTCTGAGTTGGGCAAGTCAGGTGTGTCTTCCTCAGTCCGAGGAGGCTGGTCCGGGGTCCTGCCACCTTTCACGCAGCTCACCCTTTCTGCGAACTCAGGCGTCTGCAGTCTTTTCCTGGAACAGGTGGTCAGAGACACGGCCTCTTCGGTCGGCCTCCATCTCCATCAGTACAGCAGGGCGAAGCTGCCTCTGCCCTCCTCCAGACGCAGGAAACGGGGAGACGTGTGTGTGCCCTCGGCCTGCTTCAGATACAGCGCTCGAGACGCTGCTGGGCGCCTGGCCGTCCGGAACTCCCCGTCTGCCGTGGGGCTTGGGGGCGGCACTGAATGACCCCTTAGCAGTGAGTTATCTAGGACTTGCTCGGGCTGCCTCTTTGTTTCCAGCATCGGTATGGGTGAGACATGCTGTGCCATCAGCCTGGCACAGACGTCCCTGACCTGTGCCCCACGTCGGAGCACAGAAAGCTGGGGTGCCAGGGGGCAGGGAGACCAGGGAGGGTCCAGGGAAGTGAGCCCAGAGCAGTGGTCAGGCAGCGGGCCCTGCCACCTGGACAGCGAGAGGCCCTGCCCAGCTTTGCGAGGGTGAGCTGGGCCTGCTGACCACGGAGTCTGTGCTCTGCTGGGCGTCCGGCAGGCACCATGCCGTCGCATCTGCCCCTCGGGCCTCAGAGCAGCCTGGCTGTGTCCAGCTCCCTGTCCCGCGCTGGTAGCCGGAGCGCTGGAGGGAAGGCGCCGCCTGCCCAGCACATGGGGCCAGTGGGTGGCCGGAGGCCCAGCCCATCCACGCCGGGAAGTCTTGGCCTGCTGAGGGAGGCAGGCCGCTGGGGTCAGGCTGGCGTCCCTCCTCTCGCTTCGCCTTCCAGGCCCGCTGCCCGGTGGCTGTGATTCCTCGGGCACCTGCTGTGGCGCTGGCGGCCGAGCGGGCCTGCAGTCCTGCGGGGACTCCAGAGCGTGAATGGCGTAGGAGCAGTTGCTCTTAGTGCTTCCTAAATGATTCCTGGAAGCGCTCCTACAGTGTTTATGACGACCTAGAAGTCGGCGGGTCATGACCACACACGGGACCTTCTGGCAAGTCGGTCTCCTTCCAGATTCTGACACATGCTCTGTTTCAAGGCACGTGATCCCTGCCGGGGAGACGGGCCCCTGACTGGCACGGCGCCACACGGGTCGTGTTGCTGGGCTCCACTGGCCTGAAGGGTTTCACCGATTCCCGGTGGCTCTTCACACGCAGCGAGGCCGGGTTTGCCAGACTGAGAGAGCCAGTTTAAAGGTACTTTTGTTTGTATTTCTTTAAAGTAGGAAAGGCCTGACTTATGTCAAAGCAGCGTCTGCTGTTTTGTTGATGGGCCTGCAGGGTTCGCTTGGGGCCAGCGGCCACGTCCCGTCGTCTGTGCGTCCAGCGCCTGCATTCGTGTTGGCATCAAAGCCTGCCAGGGGGTGGCTCTCCCGCTGCGCTGTTCAGGCTGGACGCAGCAGACGGCGTTTCTCCTGCCGCCCCTTTTCTTTTCCTGGCTCCAAGCCGTGTTTTTCTCTAGGGAGGGGCCTTTTTCTCTGTGTGTCATGAGGTTGTGTGTGCTTCCCTCGTGGGTTCTGTCCTTTGAGATGTGGAAGCTGCACCAGCCCAGAGGTGCCAAGAGAGAAGGGGGAAGCCGCCTCCCACCTGAGCCCGGCTGTCTTGGGGCCCCCAGGAAGGGGGAAGCCGGCTCCCACCTGAGCCCGGCTGTCTCGGGGCCCCCAGGAAGGGGGAAGCCGACTCCCACCTGAGCCCGGCTGTCTCGGGGCCCCCAGGAAGGGGGAAGCCGCTTCCCACCTGAGCCCGCTGTCTCGGGGCCCCCAGGAAGGGGGAAGCCGACTCCCAACTGAGCCCACTGTCTCGGGGCCCCCAGGAAGGGGGAAGCCGACTCCCAACTGAGCCCGCTGTCTCGGGGCCCCCCAGGAAAGTAACGGGCAAAGGGTGACGTGTTTATGGGACACCAGTGCTGGCTCTCCCTCGCCTACCTTTTCTACTCTTGTCTGAGTAGAGTCCCAACTCCACACGTAAGTCATGGGGGCACATGGAGGGCCACCGCTGTCCACCTCCTGGGGCTGCGGGAGTCTCGGGCAGGTGCTCTGGTGGGGCTCGAGTCCACGGAAGACGCTGCATGGAGAGACGACGGCATGAGGGCCCAGAGCAGACATCGTGCGGGCACGATCTCTTGGCTTCCCTGTTCTGTCTGCGTTAGTGAGGACTTCCGGTGCCACGTTCAGTACGAGCAGTGAAAAGGGGACATCCCTGCGTTACTCGGGCGCGTAGAGGAAAAGCATGTAGTTTCTCACCGTTCATTAGCTGTAGGTTTTCCTAGACGTTCTTTATCAAACTGGGGACATTTTCCTCCACTCTTCATTTGCTGTGAATTTTCATCATGAATGGATGTTGCTGCTGCTGCTGCTGCTAAGTCGCTTCAGTCGTGTCCGACTCTGTGCGACCCCATCGTCGGGTCAAATGCTTTTCTGTTCCTTTGGGTTTATTGTGTGATTTTTCTCGTTCAGCTTGTTTGGCATGATGAGTTACATAGATATTTGAACGCTGAACCAGCCTTGCACACCTGGTCATGGTGGATAATTTCTCTTATACACCGTTAGATTTGACTTACTAATTTTTTGGTAGATTCGATTTAATTGGATTTGGCTTGCTAATTTTGCCGAGGATTTTTGTATCTGTTCATCAGCCGTGTTGATGTGTAGTTTTTGTTTCTTGTGATGGTGTCTGGTTTTGATACACGGGTAACGCTGGCCTCATAGAGTAAATTAGGAAGCATCCCCTCCACTTCTATTTTCCGGAAGAAACTGTGGAGAATTGGTACCTCTTCTTCCTCAGTGTTCTGTAGAACTCACCAGTGCCACCGTCTGCGCCTGGTGCCTTCTGTTTTAGAAAGTTATTACTTATTGATTTAATTTCTTAAATAGATACTGGCCTATTCACAGAGGGTCCACGAGCACCCTGTTCTGGAGCAGGTGGTGGCCTCTACCATTTTTCTCACTCTGTGAGAGCCTCCACGAGTTTGGGGCATAGCTGTGGGCAGGGGGTGGCGGCCAGCCTCCTGCGGTCGTCGTCTGCGACACGCGCTTCATCGAGAGAGCCGGGACCCGTTTGAGAACTGGCATCACTGTGCACTCCGCCAGGAATGAAGCGCCATCCTCCCTGCTTCGGGAGCACCTGCGGGTTCCCGGCTGTGCTTGGTGCGGCAGACAGACTGACTCCGCCTTGGCTCTGCTTCCAGGCTCCATGGTCCCCTTTTCCATGCGGATCCTGCACGCGGAGCTTCAGCAGTACCTGGGGAACCCCCAGGAGTCCCTGGACCGGCTCCACAGGGTGAAGGCCGTGTGCAGCAAGGTAAGCCCCGTCCGCTGGGCCACCCCTTCCCCGCCTGGTGGAGCGCTCAGCCCGCTGCCACCCTCACAGCGCCCTGTCCCCACCCCATCTCCGCGCCCCCTCTGGGAAGGCAGGTCGCCTAGCTCCTTGTGGCTATGCTCCTTGCTCTTCTTGCTGAAGCTGCTCTGGGGGATGGTGGGTGGGTTTTGGCAAAGCTCGAGGCCTAAAACCCTTCTTCCTGGTGCTGTCAGTAAATGAAAAGCAGAAACGTTTCCTCTTGTATAAAATCACAGCTGTGAACGTGTGCCCGGGCTCCCGACCACTCTTACATCCTGTGGAGGCTCCGAGCACCTGTTCCATGTCTCACAGGTGCTGGAGCCAGATTTAAGGAGATAATGGCTGGAAATGTTGCAGAATGAAAGCAGATTACACTCATGACGACTCCGTCATGACGACAGCTGTCACTCGTAATTCTGGCTCCGAAGGCAGCTGAGGTTCAGCAGCGCTTCCCAGGTTGTCCTTGGTTCTAAAGCAGCCGTTATGTGGCAGGCGTAGTGGCGCCAGTGGATCAGACTGCTCCCCTGGGCGCTGGGGCGGAGACGTCTGTCTCGGGGTCTCCCCAGCTTCAGCCCCCTTCCCGCCCCCTGCCGGCTCGCCCAGGTGCAGTGCTCTTGGAAGGCAGGGGCTTTCAGAGCTGTGACTGAGCAGTTAGGAGCAGCGACGTTTGACAGATTCGCAAAATGGGGTTATTTGTACCTGCTGAACTCCTCAGGTCCCCAGTTGCTCTTGGTGGACGCTTCTGGAGCTCCTGGGTGGTCCTCTGGGTTCCCAGCAGGAAGTGAGGGCTGGTTTACCTTGTCATTGAAGTTTCTCACTCTGAGCTGACTGGGAAGAATATTGTTTCAAAGTATAACAGACACCGGGCGTGTCCACAGACCGTGGTTGGAGGGACTTTGGAGCCAAGCAGACTCTTCCTAGCAGGATGACTGGCCCTTGGAAGCCTTGAGCGGCTCGTGTCGGGAGGAGGAATGTCTCCGGCCTCCTCCAGGCTGCCATGGGGTCAGATGATGGATGCGGACCAGCGCTTGGCTCCTGGGAGTGCTTAATGCTCCTTCAGTGGCCTGGGGAAGCTCCAAGAAGCCTCTTCTCACTTTGAAAAGCCTCTTTTCCAGAAGTCTGGAAGAGACTGGTAGGGCTGGGAAGGTCCCAGGATGCTCCAGGGGAATCTAAGCCCCTCTGTGGACTCGGTGGGTCATTAGTGAGTCATCAGGGCTGGCGCCCAGGGGTCTGAGGACTGGACACTTCGTACATAAACCCGGTCCTTAGACCGTCCCCACCCGTCCCCGCCTGCAGCCCGGGAGAGGCCGACAGTTTTCTCCTGGACAGAACCGCCAAGCGCCTGCCTCCTGGGCCCTGGGCTTCCCTCCGCTGCTGTCCATGGTGCTGAGGGCGCCTGCCCCGCCCAGGACCAGCCCAGGACAAGCTGTACCCTGGGCGGGGGCAAGGCGGTCAGTTCCGCGCAGCCTCTCAGCTCTGGTCACGCCAGCCCCGCCCGCAGGGTGGAGGACCGTCTCCCAGACCCACACTTTCTCCTGAGTCCTCCCTCCTCACCTCGAGGCAGCATCTTCACTTTTCAGAGCCACTGTTACTTCAGTACTGCAGCTGCTTCGGGAACTGTGTGCTCTGGCCTGGAGCCAGGGTGGGGCTGACCTGCCCCCCGAGCACCTCCCAGGCTGGGCACGCTGGGTGCAGCCCACCTGGGTGGTTCTGGGAGGCAGAGGCTCACAGCCTCCGACCCGCACCATTAGTGCTCCTGGAGGGCCCGCGGGAGCCTGCACGGCCCTTGGGCTGGGAGAGCCAGGACCCCGCTCCCCTTCCTCGGCGCCTCCAGCCCTCACTTTGTCACTGTCCCCAATCAGTGGCCCATCAAGACTTCTGTTCCCGGTCAGGAGACGGCTGATAAGTAGCTGGAAAATGTGGCCTTGTTTGGACCAACTAGCTCATCTTTGCAGCTGTTACACTTGTAAAACGCAGGTGTGTCCTGAGCAGTCATGGTAGGACAGGCCTTTGTGTTCATGGCAGGTTGTCCTCCTCCTGGTGTGAAGCGCAGACCCTTGAGGGCGAGGAGGTCCAGTGGCCCTTCCCGGGCACAGGGACAAGGCCAGGGAGAGTCTGGAGCAGATGCTTTGCTGGCGGTGAGCTTCGCCTCTGGGGTGAGCCTCGGAGGGCATCGCTGACGGCAGGGGGAGCCACGGAGCGAGGGCGTCTCCGCAAAGCACGTGCCTGAAGCCCGTCGTCACAGAACCGGGAGCTCTCCACCAGACGCCTGTTGACACGTCTTTATTTTTCTCTCCAGCAGACAGTGTTCACTGTTAACAGTTTTGTTCTCCTCATTCTGCCCTCCATGAGAATCTGTCCTTTGCCCAGATCACCAGGGCAGCAACTTCCTTTCTTTCAGGGAAACAGTCACAAAAGAAGTGATTCAAGGACGTTAGCCAAACAGTAAAACCGGTGTAAAGTGACAGATGCTCGGAGCTTAAGTGATAGATGAGTAAAGGGCCGCACGCCTCGGGGGTCCTGGAGGAGCGAGACTGATGTTTTCACAGAAGTGAATAATTGTCCTCTTGTGTCCCATACCCGAAGCTTCCCAGACAGAGCGGGCGCGCGCTCCGCATGTCTGGGCTCCCTGGGCGCTCTGCGGGTGTTGTCAACCCTGACCCTCAAGCCAGAGGGTCACCACTCTGTCTGCCGTCCGCCCCGTGCATCCCGAGCGGCGACACTCGATTCGTGTCCCCCGGAGACCCTCAGCAGAGAAACCTGCTGCTCCTGGAGCGTCTCAGCAGAGCGTCCAAAAGCAGACTCACTCCTGTTGTCCTTGCGTGTCCCGCAGATCCTGGCCAACCTGGAGCAGGGCCTGGCGGAGGACGGGACCACGAGCAGCATCGCGCAGGAGAACAGGCAAGGTCAGTGCCGCACGTGTCCCCGGGCCGGCCCAGGCCTGCTCCGGGCCTCAGCCTCTGTCCGTCTCGCCTCTCCCACGCACATCTCCTCGCTGCTTTCCTCCCAGAACGAGCATCCTTTCTAGGAGGTTCTTACCTCAGAGTTGCCCCTTGGTCCTGGCAGCAGGAGGAGGGTCCTCCCCGGGCCTGTTCTGCCCCGGCCTCTCCATCCTCCCACCCCACATCTCCTCCCCCGCCAGCCCTCGGAGCCTGGCGAGGCAGCTGGGTTAGGAACCGATGCTTCCACGTAAGCGGGTAGGACACCCAGGCCTTGGGCAGGCAGGCCGCTGTCATCAGGGCTGCGGTGCTGACGCCCCTGTGTGACTGTCCACAGCCCTACAGCGGGGAGCCCCGCCCATCCACAACCCGCCGGGGTGGCCCTGCTACACGACGGGCTCATCTTCTGGTCGAGTCAGGCTCTGTCCCCCTGAAGCTGGGCGGCCGTCGAGAGCACAGCCCGAGGAATGCGCCAAGCTGCACAGGAAGCCATGGCCAGGGCAGGGCCACAGACGTGGGGGCTGCATCCGTCTGTGGCTGGGCTGCTGGCCACGTGCCTGGGCGCTCACCCCTCCTCTTTTGCAGCCTCCGTGCAGCTGTGGCGGTCCCGCCTGGGCCGCGTGACCTGCTCCATGGCCAACTGCCTGCTGCTCATGAAGGTACCGTTTCCCGGAGGCGGGGGCCCTGGGCGCTCGAGGGGAAGAGCCCCTGTGCGGCATGCAAGCAGAGGGGCCAGGGGCACGCCTGGGGTCCACGTGCTTCAGTTTCTACTAAGTGGAACGTCCGCAGAGTGCAGCGCTGACACTCGGTGCTGCAGCGGGTCTGAATGGGGCTCCTGAAGTCCTCGCGCTCCATGCCTCTCGGGGTCCTGGCCCCGTGCTCACCAAGGGGGTCCCCTCGCCCTGACTCCGCCTGCCATCCGCGCTCTCTGAACCCAGCACAGAACCGACACGGTGCTTCAGGAGTGCCTGTACTACAAATGAGGGTTAATGTGAAATTTTAGATGATTCTTTAGTATTCTTGAGTTAAAAAGGAGTGAAGCATCTTGCTGTCACAGCCTCGGCACACTTGTGTGTCTGGCTGCCATCTCGGGCAAGCCCGTTTGGACAGCAGCGTGAGGCCATGGTGCCGAGCCAGCCTCGCGGGTGGTGGGCAGTGGGCTCTGGCATCAGTTCTGCCGGGTGACCTGACGGTCGCTTACCTTTTCGATGATGAGCTGTCTGTCCGTATGCCTCAGCCCTGAACGTCCGCCTGGAATGCTGTCAGGCAGAGTGGCCTGAGTCACAGCCTGGATGTCCCCCAGCCCCTTGACGGGTCACCTTGCCATGCCCAGCCCTGCGCCCTGGCCACTCAGGGCACCATCAGGCCGCGGCTGCCCGACCAGAGTAGATGGTGCTCTCCCTGGAGAGCTCAGTGCAGCTGAAGTCCCTGAAAGGGCGGCGAGTCCTCACCCAGCAGAGGACCGTCTCCGGGAACAGCCTCCGGCCAACAGCAGCTCTGGGCCGGGCTCCAGGTCACGGGCAGCCGGGCTCCTGGGAGCACGCCTGAGCCCAGTGCTGCAGCCGCCCCGGGGCCCCCGTCCAGGTCTGAGAGGCCCGGGGCCACGGCACCCCCAGGAGAGGGCCCTCGCCCACTGCACGCTCTCGTGGACACGGGCACTTACGTGCGTAGGGCACGTCAGCGGGTGTGGCCGGCTCCCCGCAAGCACCGGGGGCCCAGTTCACTTGGATGAGCTTCACTCAAAGGTGCTGGGCTGGCGGGTCTGCTTCTGGTTTTCCTGTGGAACGTCCCCGGTCACCTAACGCCCCAGTTAGCAAACTAGTGACTCCAGTCCTGGTCTGCATGAAGATGGAGGCGAGTAAAGAAAGAGAAGTACCTTGAGGGGTCTGACAGAGGCTCAGGAGAAAACTGCCGTGGAAGCCTGTGGTCTGCGCCTGCGCCCATCAAGAGATAGCAAGCTGTTATCACGAGCCCCAGACGGTGTCCGCAGACGGGACGGGCCACCTGCCATCCAAGCTCGGGCCCCGAGGGCTGACAAGCAGGAAAAAGTTGGTCCGGGTGAAATGCTAGTTGCTGCTCAGCAGAAGGAGGGAGCAAGACCCCCAGGCCAAGCGCACAGCCAGACCCCCGGGAGAGGAGGGCTCTGGGGACCACGGCCACGCCCAGACCCCAGAGCCCGGCCCGCTGGGCCATCTGCCCCGCTCCTGGCGGGTGCCGTGTCCCCTGCTCATGAGGTCTGTGGGTGCCGTGCGCGCGGAGCGGGATCTCCTGACTCTCGAGTGTTCCTGCAGGACTACGTGCTGGCCGTGGATGCGTACCGCGCGGTCGTCCAGTTCCACCCAGAGCAGGAGCCCCAGGTGCTGAGCTGCATCGGCCGCATCTTCTTGCAGGTGCGAGGGGTGGGGGTCGGGGGCTGCACCTCAGCGCGTCCTGTGGGTCTGAGAAAGCGAGGAAGGGGTCAAGTCAGACGTCTGTTGCTGTCAGAAGGCAGTTTCTTTTTTGGTCCTGGTTTGACTGTACTGAGTATCAAGCCTCCAGCTTCGAGGTGATGGGGAGGCCAGTCGCTACACGTCAGTGTACGTAGATTTCCGTCAGGCAGTGCACAGACGGGTGGCTGAGGCCTTGCCCTGTTGCTGTAGAAACGTGTTGATGCGAGGAGCCGGCCACCGTGGGCTCCTCTCCTGCCCCAGACCCCCCAGGGCCCCTGGCACCCTCCTCCCTGGGAAGGAGGGGAGAAGCAGGTGTGGGAGCGTCTTCAGTTTCCACCACCAAAACACTCAGGGCGCAGCCGCCAAAACCCTGCGCTCCGAGGGAGGGCCCTAGCTCTTTGCAGCTGAGGCTGGTCTAGGTTTGTGTGTGCGTGTGCATGCGTACACGTGTGCATGCGTACACGTGTGCGTGCGTGTGCGTGTGCGCCCACTATTCTCAGGAGCACTTGGTATCTGTTTTCTGTCTTCATAGAAGTGGCTTGCTTTTTCTCTCTCTGTCCTCAGATAATTCTAGAATTATCTGTTGCTGGAAGATATGAAGAATTGACTCAAAGGCCTGAGCCACACTCCTGGGGCTTGTGCGTGCGTGTGTGTGTGCACATGTGTACACGTGCATGTGTGTGCATACATGTGCGTGCGTGTGTGCATGCGTACACGTGCGTGTGCGTGCGTGTGCGTGTGCGCCCACTATTCTCAGGAGCACTTGGTATCTGTTTTCTGTCTTCATAGAAGTGGCTTGCTTTTTCTCTCTCTGTCCTCAGATAATTCTAGAATTATCTGTTGCTGGAAGATATGAAGAATTGACTCAAAGGCCTGAGCCACACTCCTGGGGCTTGTGGGACAATTTATCAACAGCTTTAGTGTTCCATGTGTGGGAGAGGTTTCTTCTCTGTTTCTGGGATCAATTTTGGCAGTTTAGAGTGCCAAAATACAGATCACATGTCTGCTCCGTGTGTCCACGTGCATTTGCTTGGAGTCCTGCAAAGTCGTCCTCTTCCATAATCGCTTCAGTCTCTGTTACCCAAGGGCGCTTCTCCCCTCTCGTCTATAATTCTGCTCCACTTACGCTTTCTTTTCCTTGACTAGTTCTTCCATTTATTATCTCATGTTTTTTCTTCAGATAACTAGTTTGGGTTTGTTTATTTGCTTACTAGATATATCACAGTACTTTTTATTATTTGCCTTTTTAATTGCCTTTTTATATACAACTTAATCACTCAGTTTCTGACATGTGGACAGATGTTGACATCCTGCTCTGTCCTGAATGGCTTTTGCGTTTTGTTTTTTAATGAAAAATGACAGTTAGTAAGTGGTCACCTAAGTTTCACCCCGCCTGACACGTCCCCACCTGACATTGGGGAACTGTATGTGTGGGTACAGGTCTAACATCGTCACCTGAATTGACTGCTTCATTTTGTCAAAGCAGATTGGAGACATAAAAGCAGCTGAAAAGTACTTTCAAGACGTAGAGAAAGTAACCCAGAAATTGGATGGACTGCAGGGCAAAACCATGGTTTTGATGAACAGGTGTGTATTTCTTTTCTGTGATCTCCAGCTTTGCTGAGCCGTAACTGCAGCACGGTGCAGGTTTAAGGTGAGAACAATAACGACTTGACTTCCATACATTGGGACATTGGGAAGTGATGCCCACAAAATAGCGAACACTCATCACCCCATACGCATACAAAATGAGAGACAGAGCGCACTCTCTCGGCGTTCAGGGTAACGCACAGCGGTGTGGATGCTGTTCCCGGTGCTGTACGCTGCGCCCCGGGTGCCTGTGGACCACCTGCATCCAATCCTGCCCTCCTTCCCCGGTGACCACAATTGAATCTTTCTCTGTGAGTTAGTTTGGAGTGTCATTGACCTGAAACACCATTCGTTCCTGTTACACAGCGTAGTGACCTGATGTTTCTCTCTCTTACGAACTGCAGCACGACTAGTCTGGTTACGGTCCGTCTGCCCCCAAAGATAGGGCGTTACTACGGACTGCGTTCCCCGCGCCCTCCCGCGAGGTTCCGCTTCCTGGAGCTGTCCCCTCAGTGTCCCCGCCACACACCCGCCTGCCTCCCGACTTCCGAATCATCCCTCCCGTGTCGCTTATTTGCAGAGCTTTCCTTCACCTCGGTCAGAATAACTTCGCCGAAGCGCACAGGTTCTTCACAGAGATCCTGAGGGTGGACCCCTCGAATGCAGTGGTAAGACGCCCCGGGCAGAGGCGGTGCGTCCGCTGGGGTCGGGCACCCTCCAGGGCTGGGGGGCCTGGGCCGCCCGCACACCCCCACCCAGCCCTGCCCCCGCCCCGCAGGCCAACAACAACGCGGCCGTGTGCCTGCTGTACCTGGGCCGCCTCAAGGACTCGCTGCGGCAGCTGGAGGCCATGGCCCAGCGGGACCCGCGGCAGCACCTGCACGAGAGCGTGCTCTTCAACCTGACCACCATGTACGAGCTGGAGTCGTCCCGCAGCCTGCAGAAGAAGCAGGCCCTGCTGGAGGCCGTGGCCAGCACGGAGGGCGACTGCTTCAACACGCACTGCCTCAAGCTGGCCTAGCGCCCCGCGCACGCCCCCGGGCCTCCCGCTCGGCGTCTGCCCGCCGCCGCCTCCATCAGGCGGGCTGCAGACGCGGGGCGCGCACGCACGGGGCCGGGGGCGTCCCGGGGCCACTCCCAGCAGCCTCACGGGAGAGCGGACCCGTAACACACACGGTTCTCGCCCTGAGCCGGAGCGTTCTAGAGATTCGTAGATGCGGGGAGAGGGCCCGCTCCCCCCGCCCCAGAGCTGCAGCTCCACTCTGCTCCCCGGGGCCTTTTCCAGCCTCTGCTGAGCCCCTCGGAGGAGTCTGGTGCCAGGGGAGCGAATCCGTTCTTCGTCCTGCGCGTTTCCAGCACAGGGGGCGGGGGCGAGGACACGGGCCTGCGTGTGCAGTGGGGCCAGGACAGGGGTCACCGTTCTCAGCTCTGGGGTCAGTGTCCGTTCACATGGTCATGCCTGCCTTTAAAGTGTCTAACGCACCTGGATTAAAGAACTCTGGCAGGGGCTCTTGAAGTTACCCAGCTCTGCTAATACATCTTAAAACAGAGTTCACTTAAGATTCTGATATAAACATATATTGCATAAAGCAGAGCCGAGCTCTATTTCTAGTCATTTCTGTGGTAAACACAAATGCAGCATCTCCTGGGCAGACGGTCTCAACACAGTCGTGGAAACAAATTAGTTACCCTGTAAATAGGAGAGACAGGAGAGGCCGCCAGAAGGACCGGGCCTACACCTCCAGAGACAATGAGGGGCGCCTCCGGCTCAGGCAGGGAGGGGAACCCCACCCCCACCCAGAGCATCCGCAGCCTCTGGACTAACACTTGGGATCTACCTGCTTTACACTCTGTTTTCCTTTAAGTTTCTAAATCAAATGCATCAAGTACTGTTGGCCTGCCTCCCGGGCCGGGGGGGAGGGTCCCAGCCCAAGGGAGACCACACCCTGTGCCCCCCGGATCCCAGATCCAGGCCTCAACTGCACATTGCACACCCAGGAAGCACCCCAAAAGCTGCTGCCCCGGAATCTCCCCAAACCCCAGCATGGCCGTCTGCAGAGATGGGCCTCCAAGGAGGTGTCCAGGTGGGATGGAGTCCCGAGGGTGGGCGCCCAGGGGCGCACAGGAGAGGACCCAGCGAGGAGCGAGGCCCAGGGACCACCCTGCAGCCCCGGCCCCAGGCCTCCAGCCCCCAGGCCATGACAGGTCAGCGCTGTCTGCGGGGCTTGCCACTAGAGCTGCTACAGCCACACCCCTGGGGGCCGCACTCCGCACTCCCCACCCCCCACCCCACCCCCCGCAGCCGTCAGGGAGCCTCGTGGGAACACACGCTCACACGTGTGTGAGCAGAAAAATGATGGAGCGTTTCTGGAAAATAAACTGGCAACTGACTCAGAAGTTTTTATAATAGAGTGTTTTCATTTATCACCACATATTCCTGAGAGGCATTCATGAAAGACCATATCATTTAAAAAGTTAATGACCTGGAAAAGTCCTCAAAGGTATGTTTACACGAAGCATATGTTAATAGAAAAGGCTGAAAACTGATACTTGATGTTAAACTACAGTCACAGGAAGGATGGGCTGAAACGCAGTTTTATTTTCCCTTTTACAACTGAGCTTATGTTTCTACATAATGTGTGTGTGTGTGATTTTTATAAGCAGTAGGAAAAGTCACCAAAACTGGTAAATGTTTTGCCTTTAAAAAATAGGCAGTGATTTAAAGAAGGTGGTGAAAGTGTGCCGTGCTCCATAGCTGAGCAGCGCACACAGCGGTTACGGGGGAGACCCGAGCATGTGTGGGCGTGGGCATGCCCACGCCTCCAGGTGTCAAGGTCAGAATGCGTGTGCCCTGAAATACCATTCACGTTTAAAACAAAATAGATACATTGCTGACTGCTAGTCTAATGGGAAAGATTAGCAATCTCTTCAGGAAACTTAGAGATACCAAGGGAACATTTCATGCAAAGATGGGCTCAATAAAGGACAGAAATGGTATGGACCTAACAGAAGCAGAAGATATTAAGAAGAGGTGGCAAAAATACACAGAAGAACTATATAAAAAAGATCTTCACGACCCAGATAATCACGATGGTGTGATCACTCACCTAGAGCCAGACATCCTGGAATGTGAAGTCAAGTGGGCCTTAGAAAGCATCACTATGAACAAAGCTAGTGGAGGTGATGGAATTCCAGTTGAGCTATTTCAAATCCTAAAAGATGATGCTGTGAAAGTGCTGCACTCAACATGCCAGCAAATTTGGAAAACTCAGCAGTGGCCACAGGACTGGAAAAGGTCAGTTTTCATTTCAATCTCAAAGAAAGGCAATGCCAAAGAATGCTCAAACTACCACACAATTGCACTCATCTCACACACTAGCAAAGTAATGCTCAAAATTCTCCAAGCCAGGCTTCAACAGTACGCAAACCCAGAACTCCCAGATGTTCAAGCTGGATTTAGAAAAGGCAGAAGAACCAGAGATCAATTTGCCAATATCTGTTGGATCATCAAAAAAGCAACAAGAGAGTTCCAGAAAAACATCTGCTTCATTGACTACACTAAAGCCTTTGTGTGGATCACAACAAACTGTGGGAAATTCTTCAAGAGATAGGGATACCAGACCACCTGACCTGCCTCCTGAGAAATCTCTATGCAGATCAAGAAGCAATAGTCAGAACCGGACATGGAACAACAGACTGGTTCCAAATTAGGAAAGGAGTACATCACCCTGCTTATTTAAGTTATATGCAGAGTACATCATGTAAAATGCCAGGGTGGATGAAGCACAAGCTGGAATCAAAATTGCTGGGAGAAATATCAATAAACTCAGATATGCAGATGACACCACCCTTATGGCAGAAAGTGAAGAGGACCTAAAGAGCCTCTTGATGAAAGGAGAGTGAAAAAGCTGGCTTAAAACTCAACATTCAGAAAACTAAGATCATGGCATCTGGTCCCATCACTTCATGGCAAACAGATGGGAAACAGTGGAAACAGTGACAGATTTTATTTTGGGAGGCTCCAATATCCCTGCAGTTGGTGACTACAGCCATGAAATTAAAAGGCACTTGCTCCTCAGAAGAAAAGCTATGACCACCCTAGACAGCATGTTAAAAAGCAGAGACATTACTTTGCCAACAAAATGTCCCTATAGTCAAAGCTATGGTTTTTCCAGTAGTCATGTATGGATGTGAGAGTTGGACTATAGGGAAAGCTGATATCAAAGAATTTATGCTTTTGAACTGTCGTGTTGGAGGAGACTCTTGAGAGTCCCTTGGACTGCAAGGAGATCCAACCAGTCCATCCTAAAGAATTCAATCCTGAATATTCACTGGAAGGACTGATGCTGAAGCTGAAGCTCCAGTACTTAGGCCACCTGATGTGAAGAACTGAGTCATTGGAAAAGACCCTGATGCTGGGAAAGATTGAGGGCAGGAGAAGGGGACGACAGAGGATGAGATGGTTGGATGGCGTCACCAACTCAATGGACAGGAGTTTGAGCAAGCTTCGGGAGTTGGTAATGGACAGGGAGGCCTGGCGCGCTGCAGTCCATGGGGTCGTAGAGTCAGACAGGACTGAGCAACTGAACAGCAACAAATACACTGTAGATACACGTGATTTTCTTCGTGGGTTTTTTTGTTGTTTTTAATTTGTTTCTTGGCCGTGCTGGGTCTTCCTTGCCGCGTGTGGTCTTACTCTAGTTGCGGTTGCGGGGGCTTCTCGTGGTGCTGGCCTTTTTTTTGCCCAGCGTGGGCTCCAGGCTCACAGCTTTCAGTCGTGGCGCGCGTGCTTAGCTGCCTTGCTGCACGTGGAATCTTCCCTGAGCAGAGACTGAAGCCTCATTGCCTGCATCGGCGGGCAGATTCTTAACCACTGGACCACCAGGGAAGTCGTCTGTAGATAGATACACATTTGCAGAACTGGAGAAAAACACATGCAGGAGCCTCGTGGCTCAGAGTGACTGTCCCAGCAGCACAGGCACCAGGGGCTGTTTAAGGACAGGGATACCCTCTGCCACCTTGGCCTGGCATGGACAGCGAGGCCAGAGGTCCTGAGAGCATCAAGCAAAGAGGCTGCGGTAGGGGGGGGCGGGGAGGCCAGGGGGCATCCGCTCACAGGCAGGGCTTCATGCCCAGCAGGGGTGGAGCAGGCCATCCCCTCCCCTCCCCAGGTAGGGGGCCTCTGTCCTTCCAGAGGAGGTAAGGGCAGGGAGCTCCTCGCGTCCCCCTCCATCCCCAGCACACGTCAGGGTGGCGCCCACCCCCCCACCTCCTCACCAGCAGGCAGACCCAGGCCGCCCCCAGGGCTAGGCCTGAGCCAGGCGGGAAGGACCCCCAGCCCGTGCCCGCATCCAGCCCAGCTTTCTGGTGACCAAGCCTTCTCAGCTGGTCTCTCACGTGTGAGAGGAGATGGCCAATTCAGGCATTGGGAATTATGTAAAATGTGGCCCTACTTGAACCTCAGGCAAGTCTGTTACCCACAACAGACGCATAAATAAAGCAGATAAAGTGCATGCCAGCCTCCCCCGTCCATGACCCCCTCCTAGAAAATGGATCCAACCCTTCCAGTTACTGATCACAGAGCATCTTGGACCTCAGGGTTCCTCACCCAGGACCCTGCTGCGGTTTCAGCACCGTCCCCACGTTGAACTCCCCCCATACCCACCCCCAGTTACTCCAGAGAGCAGGGTATTTGGCGGGTGCTGGGCAAGGAAGGTGAGGGAGCAGGGAGGACTCACTTTGGGAGGACGTGGGGACGGCTCCCCCAGCCCTGTCCAGGGACAGCAGATCTGGCCAGGAAACCGCACGGGCGTCCCTGAATGACTGCCATGCCGGGCGGCCTCGTGTGGCTGGTGAGCAGGGTGGGCTCGCCATGTTGGGAGCCTCCCACTTGGGGTTCTCGAGGAAGGACGTGACTGGGGTCACTTGCGTGGAGGCGTCCGGGGACCAGGGGACCTGCAGGAGCTCGGGTGCAGAGCTGAGCAGTCGGAGCCTCGGGTCTCGCCTGAGAAATGGGGGACGGGCTGGGCTCAGCTTGCTGACGCTGCCACAGCAGACACCCACAGACGGGCGGCTGGACACGCCCCGAGTCTGCGCCTCAGTCTAGGCCGGCGGTGCACTCCCAGGCTCTGTGATGCTGGCTTGGGGGGCTCTGGTCACAGCCCTGCCCGGCCCTCAAGGTGCCCGCATGGCCTCTGCCCCCCGCCTCCTCTTCAGTAAGGACCCCGGGCCCGGGTTCAGGGCCGCCCTCACTCAGGAGGACCTCCCTGAGGGCCGTATGCAGTCACACCTGCAAGGACCCCATTTCCAAGTAAGGTCAGGTTCCGAGGCTCCAACGACGGGAGGCTTCGGTGTTGGGCACTCAGCCCCCAACACCTGCTGGCAGCACTCGGGAGGGCGGAAACAGGCTTGTTCCACTCCAGGGTCCTCCTGGACGCCCCCTGGGACCTCTCCTCTCCGCGGACCCCCAGGGTGTGCCTCTGCCCGTGTGTCCCTGTGGGCCCCCCTCAGTGACCCGCCTCACCAGCCAGCCATCAGGATTAGTTAACGGTGGTGCAGGCCCCAAGACGGGTGTGACAGCAGGCTGCCCGGACTGCACTGATGCGCCTCTGCTGGGCTCCTGCGTCCTTCAGATGAGACTCTGTCTGGCCCCGGGATTTCTTGGAACTGTCTGCTTAAATCAAACACAAGCATTTGAAGCCCGAAAAATAAAAGGCATTCATTAAAATCCAGGAGGGGAAACCAAAGGACGGGAGCTGAGTAGGGGGCCTCCTTCGTTAGAAAGGCAGGCCCCATTCCAGTAGGGGCCACGGGGCACAGAGGCCCCGGGTGACCTGGGTGTCCTCCTCCCGGTTGCCACCGCATCTAAGAGCTCAGTTCAGTTCAGTGGCTCAGTTGCCGCCGACTCTGCGACCCCCTGGACGTCTAAGAGGATGTTTGGGAAAACGGCCTCCTAAGGCGGAGCCTGGAGAACACCTGGAAACGCGGGGCGACAGCGCACTTCCTGTGCATCTGCATCAGCAGCGCGGGCGCGGGCACACACACACACACACACACACACACACACACACACACATCCCCCGCGCGCGCACGTGCGCACACTGCACATGCGCGCACACGCACGCGCACACTGCACATGCATGCACGCACGCACTTTCCCCGCACACACTGTACATGCGCGCACACGCACACTTCCCCCTCACACACACACACACATACACGTGCGCACACACTGCACATGCGCACGCACTGCGCGTGCGCGCACACACACTTCCCCCTCACACACACACGTGCATGCACACACACACACTCCCCCCACACCTGCACCCACAGCACTATCGCTGGTGATGAAGCCCGGGCGGTGCTGCCCGTGGTCTCTAATCAGGAGCGCTGATCGCCCCGCCCAGCAGTCCGGCCGCCTTGTCCACCTGCGGAGTCAGCTTCCTGTCTGCGGGGTCCCGGCTCACGGGCCCCGCTCCACCACCGCAGGCGGTGGTCTCAGGAGGACCCGGCGGGGCTGCCGCTCCCGCCCCGCGCCGCGTGAGGACGCAGCCAGGAAGGGCCTTCCCGGAACCGGCCCGCCGCCCCCAGGGCTGCCGCGGACATCTCAGACCCGGGGAGACAGGCTCCCCGAGCAAAGCAATGGGCCGGCCTCTCACCCTGGAAGGAAGCCGGAGTCTAGAACCTTGCGGGGGGAGGGGGACCGCATCCTGCACGCTGGCCCTCCAGCAGCTAGACACCCGGCGCCCCTCTTCCGAGGTTGTGTGTCCTCGGCCCCCTCGGCAGACACGAAAGCCCCCAGCTTTGGGAGACCAGAGCTGGGCAGGGAGTGGTGTGAGGAACGAGCCCCCAAACCCGGCTACACCAAGTCCCCTCCGTAAGGACCAGAGAATGAGGCCAGAGGGCGAGGCTCCAGGGTCACCTAGATGCCCTCCTGCCAGCCTGTTCGGCCTGAGCTCCTGGGAGAAGCAACATCAGGGTGTCCGGGGGAGGAGGCAGACCCCCTGTGCTCAGCCTCCTGAGATGTGCCCCCCCCCCACCCCCGCCCCAGCAGGGCTTCCCTGGTGGCTTAGCTGGTGAAGAACCCGCCTGAAAATGAAGGAGCCCCCAGTTCGATTCTTGGGTCAGGAAGATTCCCCGGAGAAGGGATAGGCTACCCACTCCAGTCTTCTTGGACTTCCTGGTGGCTTACATGGTAAAGAATCCGCCCGCAATGCGGGAGACCGGGGTTCGATCCCTGGGTTGGGAAGATCCTCTGGAAGAGGGCATGGCAACCCACTCCAGTATTCTTGACTGGAGAATCCTATGGACGGAGGAGCCTGGCGGGTTACAGTCCATGGGGTCACAGAGTCAGACACGACTGAGCAACTAAGCACGGCACCGCAGCTCCCTCAGCACCCGCCACCCCCCCAGCCCCCCAACCGCACCCCCGCGAGGGGCGGGGCCGGAACAGTGATGCTCATGGCCCGGGCGTGTCTAAGGGCCGAGGTCGGGCTCTGCTCCCAACCTCCTGCAAATCAGCAAATGACACCACCTGTGGGGCATCCCCACTGCCTTTGGCTGCGTTTCTGCTGTTAACTTCACCTCCTTACTGTGCTGTGCTTAGTCGCTCAGTGGTGTCCGACTCTGCGACCCCATGGACTGCAGCACGCCAGGCCTCCCTGTGCATCACCAACTCCTGGAGTTTACTCAAACTCATGACCATTGAGTTGGTGATGCCATCTAACCATCCTCTGTCATCCCCTTCTCCTCCTGCCCTCAATCTTTCCCAGCATCAGGGTCTTTTCAAATGAGTCAGCTCTTCACATCAGGTGGCCAAAGTATTGGAGTTTCAGCTTCAGCATCAGTCCTTCCAATGAATATTTAGGACTGATTTCCTTTAGGATTTACTGGTTTGATCTTCTTGCAGTCCAAGGGACTCTCAAGAGTCTTCTCCAACACCACAGTTCAAAAGCATCAATTCTTCAGCACTCAGCTTTCTTTATGGTCCAACTCCCACATCCATACATGACCACTGGAGAAACCACAGCCTTGACTAGACGGACCTTTGCAGGCCAAGTGATTTCTCTGGCTTTAATATGCTGTCTAGGTTTGTGAGCCACGTGCCGCCCCCCAAGTGCTGCACACCTTTAAAGGGAGGACACGTCTGTCAAGTGACACGTTGAGACATGTCTTACGCAACAAGCAGTGCTCCTAGGTCCACACGAACAGCTCAGCTCCCAGACGTGTGCTCCTGGGAGCCCCTGACAACTGCAAATCCGTAAACCACCATCCTCTGTATAACTGACAGTGCCCACAGGAGGAGCCACCCCTGCTCCGAGGTTCCCTCTCATCTCCTGAGCCCTGTCTCGGCAAGAAGGAGGAGGGGCAGCGCCCGACCCTGGGGGCTGACGGTGTTACCCGTGTGGCTGGCACACAGCTTGACCCTAAGTCCAGCGTTCACCCACACAGCAAGGCCTGGGGTCCCTCCGTGCCTGGACACGTGCCAAAACCAACGTGGAAGCGATGACATACCCATTTCCACATAAAGATTTTTAATCCAGTTTAAAAGAATACCCAAAGCAAACTGCCCTTCACATCTGAGGCTAATTCAGGGTTTTTCTATGATTATAACAAATGAGATATAATTGTATCTCAAAACTGTTGATTAAAAATACAAACGATATACCAATTCTTGTTAAAATTCAAAGGCTTGATTGTAGAATTCGTTTCCTGTACGAGTTTAACCAGAAATCGCGCGTGGAACAGTGCTGACCCGGGAAACAGACGTAACTACGCACAGGCACACACGTCAGACGACGGACGCAAAGGGGGTGACGTGAGGGAACCACAGGTACCAGAACAGAAGGCGACTCCAAGCCGCCAGCAGAGCAACAAGGCAGCTCCTTTATTTTGAGCAAGAAAGTGGCGTAAGTGAGTGTGTGTCCCCCAACATGCCAGCTTCCCCCTCAGCACCCCTGTGTTTTGGGAGAAAAGTGGGTGACCTCTCCACCGCCCTGTCACCCACTGTCACAGTCTGCACAGGGCAGGCATGGCCTCGCCTGGCGCCTGTTTAAAGCCCAAGAATCAGGCAGTAAGTGGCTATATTTGGGGAGATGAAACTCACTGGTCAGAGCTGAAGGCGTGATCTAGTGCGGGGCCACTGACCCTGACCCCGAATCAGAGAAGTGAATCACCTGCCCAAATTTCCAGCTGGTTGCATGTGCAACCAGCTCCATGGCTCCATCCATTAAAACGTGTTCTGATCAAAAAAATACAGTGTTCTGATCTGACAAGCTTGCAGAGGAGGCTCCCCAGCCTCGCGCCTGCAGAACTGAAGCCGGAGAAAGGGACAGACTCCGTGCTGCCTCACGAGGGGCCGCTAGGCCGACTGCGCCAGGAACTCCAGGTATTGCGTCCGGGCCTCGAGGTGGTCCGACGGCCGGTTGTATGGCGTCCACACGGGGTCTCCCACGAACAGCCGCATGGCCTTCACGTAGTTCTGGGGAGACACACAGACAGAGCGGCGCTGGGCATGCAGCCGTGAGGTCACGCCCCATGCCACTCACCCCTGTTCTCATACACATTCCTCTGAAAGGCAGGAGGGCCTGTGCTCAGGCAGCCGCAGGGCAGCGTCGGGCCCACACTCTCGACAGACACACCGCCTTGCACGCGGGCCCCTCCCGCAGCACGGTTTGAAACCCACACCCCTGTCCAGCCAGGGTGCACGTCCGGGGGTGTGTCCTACAGGGGAACTCTCAGCAGGCCACGATGGCAAACGCGTGAGGTTCTTTCTCCCGGAGCCGTTTACGACAGCAAAGAACTGGAGACAGGTGGCGGACCCATCTCTTGGGGTCACCACTCAACGCAGTAAACCAGAGTGGGTCCCAGTGGCCATCAGGCAGCTGCACCCAGGCTGGGGCTCTCTATATGCCGACAGGAAACAGTCCCAGAGCTCAGCGAGCAGAAAAGAGGGGCGCCACCCCCGGACAGATTCGGCTGGCTCCTGTGCACGACTCACATTCGCCTGCCAAGCGAGCCGTCTCTCCAAGAAGACTTTTGAGGACCTGATCATGGCCACCTTCAGGGAGAGATGCTGGGGCCAGGAGTGGGGCGACCTTCCTTCCCTCGCACATCCTCTCCGAGTCCTGAGCTTTAAGCTGAGCACACCCGTGAGTCTCAGGTCAGTCCCAAGCCCATGGAGGGAGCCCCAGACCACCCTTCTCCTGCTTCTGTGACGTGTCCATGGCTCCAGCACCCAACAGCTGAGGCCCAACAGACATGCCCTCGAATGACGAAGGAGCAGGGACCCCTGGAGGGGCGCCTCCCGTTGGCCTGGGCATGTGCTCCCGTGCGCCCCTGCAGACCCCCGGCCCCCGCGAACCCCCGGCCGCTCGCTGAGGCAGCGTCCTCGCCTGGCGCTGCCGGGGCTGAGCGTCCGACAGGCGCGCAGACCACACTGCGGCAGAGGAGCCGCGAGCCCACCTTCTCGTCCAGCGTGAAGCGGTGGTAGATGCCGGCGGGCAGGGTGATCATGTCCCCCTTCTCCATGGAGATCCGGATCCAGCGGTCCTCCTGGTCCCGCACGTCAAAGTACCCGCTGCCGTCCAGGATGTAGCGGATCTCCTCGTCCAGGTGTAAGTGCTCCTCAAAGAACATCTTGATCTGGGGGTGGGGAGGCTCTGTGAGCTGGGGGCCCCCCGGGGTGAGGTGGCTGGAACCACCCCTGCGCCAGCGCGGACCACCTGGCCCGCCCCCAGGAGACGCGAAGGCATGTGGTCACCCCGGCAGGGCAGGAGCACGTGTGCATCTGAGGAAGGTGCTCAGTAAACACCTCCCCCTCATCCCAACCTGGCCTGTGTCTTTCAGGGCTCCATCCTCTAACGTTTCACAATAAAAATGCTTGAATGTGCACAAACGTTGGAAGCATTCTCTAGTAAACACCCACGCAACCTTCACGTTTCTCTTTAACTGGCCTTCTTAAGATTCCCCACCTCTTGCCTGTTGTCCCTGAGGGTTTCAAAGCTCTCCTCACATCATGCTTCCACCCTTCTGGACAATCCACAGACGTTTGGAAAATCCCCGCTTCCAGTGAGAACGGCAGCCTCTCGGGCGGGCGAGGCCATGGGGACAGGTCCCTGCCTTGCAGCTGGACACGCACCGACCCACCACCTGCCTAGGAATCTACCCTGAAGATACACCTCCAACAGCACAGAAAGGCATGCACACGCCGCTCCCTGCTGTGCTGTTTGTCACTGAGGAACGCTGGAGGCGCCCGGAAGGCGGGAGCAGAGTGGGCTGGTACAGTCAACGGGCACGCGGGCCCCGACAGCAGGGCGCGGTGCAGGCCAGCCAAGGGGAGCCGAGGGGCCTTCTGGTAGAGTCTTCATTTTAAACCTGGCTATGGCAGCGCACTCCAGGACTCCTGCCTGGGGAATTCCAAGGCCAGAGCAGCCTGGCGGGCTGCAGTCCGCGGGCTTGCAGAGAGTCGGACGTGACTGTGTGACTCACTTTACATCTTACAGAGTCACAAATAAAACTAAAACAAGCTTGGGGGCCGGGGGAGGGGGGACCTTAAATCTGGAATCAAGCCATATGCTCACAACCACAGGAGGAA
This sequence comes from Bos indicus, assembly GCF_029378745.1. NCBI lineage: Eukaryota > Metazoa > Chordata > Mammalia > Artiodactyla > Bovidae > Bos > Bos indicus. The sequence goes on along the minus strand of NC_091767.1, from coordinate 110,974,497 downwards.
GAGAAAACTCACCTAAGTGCTTTTGAACATAGTTCTCTGACTACACCCTCAGTAAGACAGGACCGCAACTCACCTGGAGCTCCACGGACAGGCCTGCTGACCCTAACTGGGTGGATGCAGCCACCACTGGGCACTGTGGTATGTGCGGGAGGAGAGAGACCCAAGGATGGGCCGAGGGAGCCCTGAGGGGCACGAACACCCTGAGCCAGGGAGCACAGAGGGGCTGGGAGCACGGCGGGGACGCGGCAGAACCACAGAGAGGGCCCCCCCGCCCCCCGCTGAGTCTGGACCAATCTGAATATCAAGGTGGATCGCGGCAAGAATGGACACGGGCCCACGAGGAAACCACGAATCCGCACGCGTGTACTGATGGGCATCGATGGAGAGAAGCAGGCCAAATCAGTACAGGAAGATGACGGCACAGGGACAGGGTAACTGACTCAGGCCGGGTCAGCGAGATTCACTCACACCAAGTCCAAGTTCGACTCCGAGCAGAAAGTCACAGGCAGAAAGTCACTCTCCACAGACCCCTTCCTTAGAGCGGGAAGAGGTGTCCGGTCCCAACACGGAACCCTGACGGGCACCAGTTCAGCCAAGTTTTGCATCATGGGCACTGGGACCCCCACCCCACCCCAGGCACAAGCCTCCAGGCGGGGTGCCCTGAGCAGACGCAGCACCCCTTCCGCAGGATTCCTGCCCAAAACGTGTTAACCTAAGACAACCGTGAGATAATCAGATAGTAAAGAAGTATGTTTTACGAGAACAAAAGATAAGCTGGTATTAGGGGCAGGGTTTTATTTCAGGAGAGAAGCCGTTCGAGAAGGTGGTAATGACACGGAGACAAGGGTTTGATCCCTGAGTCGGGAAGATCCCCTGGAGAAGGAAATGGTAATCCACTCCAGTATTCTTGTCTGGGAAGTCCCATGGACAGAGGAGCCTGGTGGGCTACAGTCCATAGGGTCACAAGAGTCGGACACGCGACTTACCGCCTAAACAAATAAACAAACCCCATGGCTTCATTGGTTAATCTGCCAAACATTTAAGAAAAAAGGAAAACCATTCTAGACATACTCTTCCAAAAAATGGAAACGGACGGAATACTTTTCAGCTTAATCTAAGGCCAGCATGCCTCTCATATAAACCAAAATGAAAGACATGTAAAAAGAAGGAAAGGCTTGCATTTATTAATGTGTGTGTGTGTGTTAGTTGCTAAGTCATGTCCAACTCTTTGCAACCCCATAGACTGCAGCCCATCGGGCCCTCCGTCCATGGGATTCTCCAGGCAAGAACATTGGAATGGGTTGCCATTTCCTTCTCTGAAAGTAACTACAGAAAGAAAGGAAGTGAAGTCGCTCAGTCGTGTCCGACTCTTTGCAACCCCAGGTGCCTCCATCCATGGAATTTCCAGGCAAGAGCACTGGAGTGGGGTGCCATTGCCTTCTCCCGCATTTGTTAATAGTGGATAATTGATAACCCCCTTGTCCAGTAACACAGAGCCCTTACCTTTTCCTCGTAATTCGGTAGTTTGTCTTTGCTTATGGTTATGATGTCCACCCAGGAGTAGTTTCTCTCTTTGCGGATCTTCTCTAATTCTGGATCGTTCTCGTATTTGTCTGCATCCAGCTAAAAGAGTTTAAACAAGCAACAAACAGGAGGTCACGTGAACACACCAAACAGTCTCTTTCTGGATCTCCAATATGATTATACTCTGAATTTATTACCTAGTCCTGTGTCCGCATTCTGGATCTCCAGTATAATTATATCCCACATATACTGCACTAATATCACTCGGTCCTTTGTCAATCCTAAAGTCACCTTTCTTCCCCTCCTTTCCCTATTTCTTGGCATGTTTCCCTAAAGGCTAAAAGCAGTGCAGTTGCGTCGAATTTCCGCCTCCCTTCTCTCCAACAGCGCTTCCAGGGAGATTCTATTGAAACTTCACGCTTCCAGTCCCACCACCAGGAGTCGGGGAAGCTCTGATCGCCTCACGCCTGTAACGGGCGCCTCCCCGGCACCGCCGCGTCCTGTTCCTCTGCCTCCTGTCCACTCTGCAAGTCTGCCTGACCTTTGTCTCTATGGCAACTCTATGGTTACTTTGTTTCCCCGAGCCAAAACACCTGAGGCCCTCTGAGCCCACAAATAAAACCCAAGTTCCTCAGGCAGACAAGAGGCTTTCTACCCCCTGGTCTCAGCTGCCTTTTCTTTCTTTAAAATTTTATTGATGCCTTTCTGACTGTGCTCGGTCTTCACTGCTGAGTGCAGGCTTCGTGGAGCTGCAGCTCCCCGACTACAGAGCTCCGGCTCGACAGTTGTGGCAGCCTTGCCCCAGACACGTGAGCGCTTCCCAACCAGCCTGTCTCCTGTGTCAGCAGGCAGCCTCTACCACTGAGCCACCAAGGAAGCCAGAGACATGAATTTCTCAATGACCACTCCCCAGGTGAGCAGACCCCCACAGTGCACCTTCACATCCAGGTGAGAGCTTCCCACTCCCTACGGCGTCACTGAGACACAACAGGTGAACATGCCCAGCTATCGTCCTGCTCCAGATCAAGTCATTATAAAGTACAAAAAGGCCCAGGGCACTGGAAGCAGAGCAAACAAGTCTACGGGCGACTCCCTGGAAAAGACCCTGATGCTGGGGAAGACTGAAGGCGGCAGGAAAAGGGGACGACAGAGGATGAGATGGTTGGATAGCATCACCGACTCGATGGCCGTAAGTCTGGGTAAACTCCGGGAATTGGTGATGGACAGGGAGGCCTGGCCTGCTGCAGTCCATGGGGTCGCAGGGTCGGGCACGACTGAGCAACTCAACAACTTTAATTCTGACAGTCCTGGGTCTTCCCATCCACAGGAGAACCAGGAGCCAGGAGGAGCCCGACTCGACCTGGCGGAGGAGCTGAAAACACAGCCTTACTTTATCCCCGGACACTTTCAGAGCTTGGCCAGTGTCCACTCCTGCTCCAAAACTGTCCCGTGGACAGCGAGACCGAAGGTCAGGAGTCTGAACAGACGGCGCCTCCTGTCGACCCGCCCCTCCCCCCCACCAGGGAGACGCACGGGGACACTTCAGGGACCCCAACTGCCCTCCCGCCGCCCCGCCAGGGCCCCTGGGGACAGGCCCGCGCCTACAGGGCCCCGGCCTCCCACTGGGGCGGCGGGGACCCGCGGGCCCGGGGCCCCGCTCTCACTCCGACCCCTCTGCCCTCCCCCGCGGCCCCCATCCCGGACCCCCGATCCCCGCCCCCCGATCCCCGATCCCGGCACCGAGCACGCGGCGCGCCCCGCGGTGGAGGTGGGGGGCCGGCCCGGCCGCGCCGAGCGTGCGCAGTGAGCACGGGCCCGGGCTCCGCAGGCCCGCTGGCCGGAAGGCGGGGCGCGCGGGGCCGAAGGGGCCGAAGGGGCGCCTGTGCCGCCGCGCGGGCTCCGCGTACCTTCCAGTAAAGGACCCCGAGCCGGCGCAGCTGCTCCAGGCCGACAGGGCGCGCGGGCTCGGCGCGGTGCGGCAGCCGCGGGTCGTCGGCCGCCTCGTCCATGTACCAGGCCTCCACCATGGCCGGGAGCTGAGTGCGGGGCCTGGGCCGGGGTAGGCAGCAGTGAGCCTGGCCTGAGCCTGGCCGCACGCGGGCGCCCCTCCTCCTGCCCTGCCTCTTCCTGCCCTCACCCGTGCCTCCTCCTTTCCTCCTCCCTCCTTTCCCCTCCCCGGGAGGCGGGCGGGGCGCGCCTGGAAGCCCGCGGCGGAGCGCCTCCTTCCCGCCGGCGGGCGGGCTCCTGGCGCGAGGCGGTGTCCCTGAAGGAAAGCTGCAGCTGCTGCTGCTAAGTCGCTTCAGTCCTGTCCGACTCTGTGCGACCCCAGAGACGGCAGCCCACCAGGCTCCCCCGTCCCTGGGATTCTCCAGGCAAGAACACTGGAGTGGGGTGCCATTTCCTTCTCCAATGTGTGAAAGTGAAGTCGCTCAGTCGTGTCCAACTCTTCGCGACCCCATGGACTGCAGCCCACCAGGCTCCTCTGTCCGTGGGATTTTCCAGGCAAGAGTACGAGTGGGGTGCCATTGCTTCGGGTTACCTGAAGGAAAGCTACAGGGCTCAAAATAGCCTCCAGTTGAAACTCCAGTTGGGCTTCCCTTGTGGTTCATCTGGTAAAGAATCCACCTGTAATGCGGAGACCTGAGTTCGATCCCTGGGTTGAGAAGATCCCCTGGAAAAGGGAAAGGCTACCCGGTTAAAACTCCCCACCATTCGTTCAGTTTGGTTCAGTTCAGTGGCTCAGTCATGTCTGACTCTGCATCTTCATGGACCGCAGCACGCCAGGCCTCCCTGTCCATCACCAACCCCCAGAGCTTGCTCAAACTCATGTCCACTGAGTCGGTCATCTCGTCCTCTGCAGTCCCCTTCTCCTGCCCTCAATCTTTCCCAGCATCAGGGTCTTTTCAAATGAGTCAGCTCTTCGCATCAGGTGGCCAAAGTATTGGAGTTTCAGCTTCAGCATCAGTCCTTACAATGAACACCCAGGACTGATCTCCTTTAGGATGGCCTGGTTGGATCTCCTTGCAATCCAAGGGACTGTCAAGAGTATTCTCCAACACCACAGTTCAGAGGCATCAATTCTTCAGCACTCAGCTTTCAAGAACTTTCTCCCCTAAAGAAAGGAATGGACATTAAGATTGATTACGTTCAGCTCCCAGCCGATCCCAGTTTCCAGCAGGTCTCAGGAATTCCTTGCCCCAGTTGTTGAAAGCTAACTAATAAAAAATAATCTTGAGGAAAAACAGACCCCCTCCAAACAATGTATCTCCGCATATATATGTTTTCTGTATATACCTACTCTCTTCTTGGCGCAGCAGCCCACTGATCTGACTGCTGCCCCTTCTCGCCTCATTAAAGGTGATCTGTTCCTGTAAAGTGCCAGTCTCCTTCTTTCTCTGAACCTCAGCTTCTCTAACTCCCTTACCCTACAGTTTTTGGTGCCAAACCCAGGAGGTTGAGGTTCCTTCTCAGACTCATTCTCCATGGCCAGCTCTTTGGAGCGAAGAAACCTGCCATGCTCACTTTCCCGCCCAGGCTTTCAGTACCTCCTCGGGAGGACGCCCTGTGCCTTCATGAGCAGTACAAGCCCTGGGTAAGGTCTGTATTGGTTTCCACGAACCCCAAGGAATATTGGCCTCTCTCTCTCTTCCTCTTTTCTCTATGCGCTCTTTTTAGCGAGACCAACCAACTCCAGGACAGAGGCCTTTTGCCATTCGACCTCCCTCCATCCACCACGAATTCTCACCTGACCCAGTAGCCCAGGGAAGCTTGGACAGTACTCTAGGGCGCCAGAGACTATCGTCCTTTCTGCGTTCCCAGGGAACCCTCCAGCCCAAAGGCCCTCTGGGGAGGTACTTGGGGGACGCCCCTCCCTCCTTAAAAGTCTCTCTCTCTCTCCATTTGCCCGGTCAAAAGATTAGGTGACGACCTTTTCTCTCGACCAGACAGTCGTTAGCCATTTGCTATGGGGTCAAGCCAATCTGGAGAAGGCACTGGCACCCCACTCCAGTACTCTTGCCTGGAAAATCCCATGGACAGAGGAGCCTGGTAGGCTGTAGTCCATGGGGTCGCTAAGAGTCAGACATGACTGAGCAACTTCACTTTCACTTTTCACTTTCATGCATTGGAGAAGGAAATGGCAACCCACTCCAGTGTTCTTGCCTGGAGAATCCCAGGGATGGGGGACCCTGGTGGGCTGCCATCTGTGGGGTCGCACAGAGTCGGACACGACTGAAGCAACTTAGCAACAGCAAGCCAATCCATCCCATGGGACTGTCCCTTGGCCTGCGTAAAACAAAACCTCAAACCTCTACTCTTGACCAATCTCAAGGTTCATAAACTCGAGTCACTTTGTACTCAAATTTGGCCTCAATACAAATTGGATAACCAAAACCGCTGGCCTGAGGTCAGGACTTCCGATTTCAATATTTTATCAGATCTCACTAACTTACTCAAATGGAATGGTAAATGGTTGGAGGTCACCTATATTCAAGCCTTCTGGGAACTTAGAAGCCCTCCTTCTCTCTGCAAGTGTTTGGGGAAGCACACTGACCGAAACCGCCCACCCTGGCCAAGCACCGTAGTAACCATTTGCACGAGTTGTTTTACAACAGGAGGTCATGGTAAGGGACACAGAACTAATAAGCCACCACCAACCGGAAAAGTTCAGAAAAGGTCAAAAGGAGACACCACATGTCCGACCACCTCCCAGAATCCTTCTCGCTGGCATCCATCTTGGCTGAACAAGGCGTGCACCATCAGGAAGGACTCTGAGTCAGAATGATTGGCTAAAGGCAACCTGGAAACTAATCCCATCACCATAAACCCAAGACTGCGAGCCACATGGCAGAGTGGTCCTCCTGGGTTCCCTGACCCTACCTCTCTCCACCCGGGCGCCATTTCCCAATAAAATCTCTTGCTTCGTCAGCACATGTGTCTCCTCGGACAATTCATTTCTGAGTGTAGACAAGAGCCCAGTTTCGGGCCCTGGAAGGGGTCACCCTTCCTGCAACAAATGGTGATTCTGGCAGGGAATTTTCTTTGCTGCCACTGACATCCTGACCGCTCGGGGTACTCAGTGGCCAGCTTGCCTGCCGATGGACCAGACCCAGTGGCCACATCTGGGACCCTTTTGTCCCTGGACTCCTCCTGATGCAGACAACTGGCCAGAGTGCCCTGACCGGAAAGAAACAAGAGACTTTATTGATCTCTCTCCCCTTCCCGCTCTCTTTTCTCTCCTTAACCCTTCCTATCCTCCCCCTTTTTTCTAGTCCCCTGGTCCTGGACGCAGGAATCTGGTGGAAGGGCCTCAGCCTGAGATGAGGATTAGAGACTGATCACCTCCTCTTTGCAGAGAACTCGAATTCTGGTTCTGTTCTGGCTTGGTTTCTGGTAGGGCCTAGTTCAGTCCTCCCTTCTCTGGAGGCCCAGGGTAAAGTCCCATAACACCTGGGTATCTGCAGGTGTCAGGAGATGTCTGTAAGGCCACCCCTTTAGCCCCCTCTCCCTCCTCCTCCCCCTTCTTCTTTCAAGCTGGCTTCCTTTCCTCCCTTTGAAATCTTTGAAGACCTGAGGTATTTTCATTTACTCTGTTAGTACTTGGATCTGAAGTTCTCTGTTTTTAACAGAAGATTTTCTGAGAGACTATTCTCGTATTTAAGGCACTGTATGATGAGGAGCGCCAGGTCTGTGTGTGTGTGTTTTAACTCTGTGTTGTGTTCTGATTTTTGATGGCCATTTTGCTTTGCCTGGCCACCATTTGGTTTAGACCTGCCACCATTCTGTTAGAACTTGCTTTCCTTTCCCTGTGCCTTGAGACTAGGGCTCTCAGGAACACTTATCTAGACCATCTCTAACTCCTGAGACTGAGGAAAAATGGGGGAAAGCCTTTAAAAGTTTTATTTATTCGAACTGTTTTTTATAAACTAGTAAATTTTATATTGTAATATCTAATTCATGACTAAGCTTAGAAAATGAAGCTAGATCTTGTGTTGTGTATGTCTATATATGTCTTGGTATGTCTTTGTCTCTGGGCAATATTTTTGAGGTTAATTTGTAAATGAGCTCTATTTAATTGGCTTAAAGAAAAGTAAGTGCTTACAAATCAAATAATTCTAAATTAAACAATAAATTCCAGGTTCTTGTGAACTGGGAAATATTCAGTATTAAATACATGCTATTAATGTTTATTTGTGACCTATCTAACAAACATCCACTGGATCATTGAAAAAGCAAGAGAGTTCCAGAAAAACATCTATTTCTGCTTTATTGACTATGCCAAAGCCTTTGTGTGGATCACAATAAACTGCGGCAAATTCTGAATGAGATGGGAATACCAGACCATCTGACCTGCCTCTTGAGAAACCTATATGCAGGTCAGGAAGAAACAGTTAGAACTGGACATGGAACAATAGACTGGTTCCAAATAGGAAAAGGAGTATGTCAAGGCTGTATATTGTCACCCTGCTTATTTAACTTATATGCAGAGTACATCATGGGAAATGCTGGGCTGGAAGAAGCACAGGCTGGAGTCAAGATTGCCGGGAGAAATATCAAGAACCTCAGATATGCAGATGACACCACCCTTATGGCAGAAAGTGAAGAGGAACTAAAAAGCCTCTTGATGAAAGTGAAAGTGGAGAGTGAAAAAGTTGGCTTAAAGCTCAACATTCAGAAAACGAAGATCATGGCATCCGGTCCCATCACTTCATGGGAAATAGATGGGGAAACAGTGGAAACAGTGTCAGACTTTATTTTTCTGGGCTCTAAAATCACTGCAGATGGTGACTGCATCCATGAAATTAAAAGACGCTTACTCCTTGGAAGAAAAGTTATGACCAACCTAGATGACATATTCAAAGCAGAGACATTACTTTGCCAACAAAGGTTCGTCTAGTCAAGGCTATGGTTTTTCCTGTGGTCATGTATGGATGTGAGAGTTGGACTGTGAAGAAGGCTGAGCGTCAAAGAATTGATGCTTTTGAACTGTGGTGTTGGAGAAGACTCTTGAGAGTCCCTTGGACTGCAAGGAGATCCAACCAGTCCATTTTGAAGGAGATCAGCCCTGGGATTTCTTTGGAAGGAAGGATGTTGAAGCTGAAACTCCAGTACTTTGGCCACCTCATTCGAAGAGTTGACTCATTGGAAAAGACTCTGATGCTGGGAGGGATTGGAGGCAGGAGAAGGGGACGACAGAGGATGAGATGGCTGGATGGCATCACTGACTCGATGGACTTGAGTCTCAGTGAACTCCGGGAGTTGGTGATGGACAGGGAGGCCTGGTGTGCTGTGATTTATGGGGTCGCGAAGAGTTGGACATGACTGAGCGACTGAACTGAACTGAACTGGCCCGCCAACCTCGACCCACCCGTATGGGACCTAACCTTCCAGGCCCCTGCTTTAGATGTAACCAAGTGGGACACTGGGCCAAATTCTGCCCAAACTCCTGGCCACCCACCAAACCCTGCCCCACCTGCAAACATGGGGACACTGGAAAATGGATTGTCCTCAGACACTACCCATCAAATCTCGGGGTCCACCCCAGGCCCAACAACAATGGGCTGGGAACCAGACTTGGGGGGCCCTGGAACCCCAGACCATGGCTCCTCGGATGAGGTGAGAGGTGACCCAATTGTGCCTGAATTATTCCAGTGACGGAGCCCAAGCTCCAGACCCCAAGCCCATCCCGTACAGACAGACTTGGAGCTTTGGGTAATTGGCACGGTGGCCGGACACAAAGTCTCATTCTAATAGACACTGGAGCAGCCTTTTCACTTTTAACCTCCTTTAAGCGCCCTCTCCAACCTTCAGAAGTGGCCATCGAAGGGGTCTCAGGCATCCCTTTTTATCCCAAAATAACACCTCCTCTCCTACGTTCCTTTGGCAAAACCACACTGACACATCCTTTTATAGTTCCTCAATGCCCAGTGGCACTGGGGGGATGTGATCTTCTGGTTAAGCTACAAACTTCTATAAACATCCCATTCTTAGATCCCATATCAATTCTTTGCATCCAATTGGCACCCTAACCCCTGGCCAGCCCTCACTCCCAAAACCTGCCCCCTGACCTTCCCCGAGAGATCCTCGGGTCTGGGACACCGAAGCCCCGTCAGTAGCCTGACACCATTCCCCCGTCCAGGTTTTTCTAAAAATCCCTCTCCGGTCATAACCCAAACTCAGTATACCCTGCCCACAGAATCCTGACAAGGACCTAAACCAATAATCTCCGGACTGCTCAAAGCCGGCCTTTTGCAGCCCATCTGTTCTCTTCATAATACCCCTATACTGGCAGTCAAAAAGGGGCCCCACTCCTGGCGTCTAGTCCAAGATCTTCTCAAGATCAATGAGGCCATGATACTGTACAGCCCGTGGTCACTAATCCCTGCGCCCTTCTCTCACATATCCCCCTGACACACCCTACTTCAGGGTACTGGGCCTCAGAGATGCTTTCCTGACTTTACCCCTAACCACTCCTCACAGCCCCTATTTGCCTTCACCTGGACGGACCCAGACACATATCAATCTCAACAGTTAACTTGGACTGCTTTACCACAAGGGTTTAGAGGTAGCCCTCATTTTTTCGGTCAAGCCCTCCAAAGAGACCTACAGACTTTAGACCTAGGCTCTACCACCTCACTCCAACATGTAGACGATTTCTGTAGTTCCTCTCGCCGTAACTGCCTATTCCACACCGCAATGCATTGAATGCCCCCAGGCAACGGGCCTACGAGCCTCCCTCTCCAAAGCACAATTGCTTGCACCACTGACAGTTACACGGGATCGCTTCTCACTCCCACATCCAAAATAATCCCAACTCAGAGACTTCGAACCTTGACACAGACCCCCAGGCCCCAAACCAAGAGGAAACGTCTTTCTCTATTAGGTCTATTAAACTTCTTCTGAATATGGGTCCCAAATTTTGCCCTCCATGCAAAACCCCTCTACCAAGCTACTCGAGGAAACTTAGATGAACCCATAATGGCCCCCACCTCTCTCCACACCCCCATACAGACACCTAGCAAACATTTACTACGGGCGCCTTCTCTTTACTTACCTGATTACACCAGGCCTTTTTTCCTTTTTGTACATTCTCGACAAGGACATGCCTTAGGGACTCTGTGCCAGAAACGCGGGGACATATGGGGCCCTCTAGCTTACTTATCCAAACAACTCGATCCCGTCACGCTCAGATGGCCACCTTGTCTCCAGGCGTTGGTTGCAACCACCCTCTTAACACCTGAAGCCCAAAACCTAATCTGAAACGCCCCTCTAAATGTATGCTCTCCTCATTCCTTCAAAGATTTACTCTCTCATCGGGCTTTCCTTTCTCTGCCCACTACTCGACTACAGATCCTCCACACACACCTCCTCGACCTATCCCTTTCTTTTACGCCTTGTAAACCTCTTAATCCTGCTAGCTTACTCCCTACACCAGATCCAGAAGCAGAACACCTATCCTATGACTGTGTTTAGACCTTAGAACATATAACCGATCAGCCCCTTACTGACCCCACAGTCCCATCCTGGTTCACAGATGGCAGTACCCAGAAGCAAGCCCCACTTGGGGCTGAATACGCTATAGTCCAGGGACAGCCTGACAAAGTTATCCCCCCTACCCCCGCCTCGTGAAGTCAGCCACACTCCCAGCTCACACATCCTCACAGAAGGCTGAACTGATAGCTCTTACACAAGCTTTGACCCTAGCCAAAGATCAAAAGATAAACATTTACACTGACTCCAAATATGTCTACAACATATTACATTCTAACATTATAATCTGGAGGGAAAGGGGATTCCTGACTCAGAAGGGCACGCCTATTCTCAATGCTTCTTTTATTTCTGAACTCCTCCATGCGGCTCAGCTCCCAAAACAAGCTGCTGTAATACGTTGCCGGGGACATCAGCGACACGGCCCTATCTCCTTTTATAACAACATAGCAGATCACGAAGCAAAGCAGCAGGCTGCCTCTGTTAGTCCTGTCTTTACTATAGCCCAGGTTGACGAGCCAAACAGCCACACATTACTTTCATATTTACATTCTCTGTTCCACCCCTCCGCAAAAGTACTTAAGACTTTCCTTCAGAACGATTGAGTTAACTAAAGACGATGTGGCTTATTTAAGTGATCTGAGCCAAACCTGTACCACTTGTCAGTGGGCAAACCCCCATTCTAACATTCGTCACCCACCCCTTTCTCCACCCACCAAATTCTCAGACATCTTCCCACACAAGAATGGCAGGTAGATTTCACCCACATGCCACTCGTAAAAAGGGTTAAATTTCTCCTAGTCTTCATAGATATATTTTCTGGATGGATCGAAGCTTTCCCGACTACTAACAAATGAGCCCCTACTGTGGCTCACCTTATCCTTACTGAAGTCCTCCCCAGGTTTGGGATGCCTTCCTCCCTCCAGTCTGACGATGGGCCCAAGTTCACATCCCAAATCACCCAAAATATTGCACAAGCCCTTCAAATTCCTTGGAGGTTTCACATTCCTTATCACTCCCGGTCCTCCGGTAAGGTTGAGAGAGCCAATCGAGTCCTAAAAGAAACTGACTAAATTAACAATCAAACTTCATCAAGATTGGACTAAACTCCTCCCTTTAGCCCTCTTAAAGGTCCAGTTCAATTCAGTCGCTCAGTCGTGTCCAACTCTTTGCAACTCCTTGTACCGCAGCACACCAGGCCTCCCTGTCCATCACCAACTCCTGGAGCTCATGTCCATTGAGTCAGTGATGCCATCCAGCCATCTCATCCTCTGGGCCGTCCCCTTCTCCTCCCACCCTCAGTCTTTCCCAGCATCAGGGTCTTTTCAAATGAGTCAGCTCGTTGCATCAGGTGGCCAAAGTATTGGAGTTTCAACTTCAGCATCAGTCCTTCCAATGAACACCCAGGACTGATCTCCTTTAGGATGGACTGGTTTGATCTCCTGGCAGTCCAAGGGACTCTCAAGAGTCTTCTCCAACACCACATTCAAAAGCATCAATTCTTTGATGCTCAGCTTTCTTTATAGTCCAACTCTCACAACCATACATGACTACTGGAAAAACCATAGCCTTGACTAGACAGAACTTTGTTGGCAAAGTAATGTCTCTGCTTTTTAATATGCTATCTAGGTTGGTCATAACTTTTCTTCCAAGGAGTAAGCATCTTTTAATTTCATGGCTGCAGTCACCACCTGCAATAATTTTGCCAGGCCTTACCAAAAAAACCTCTAAATATCAGTCCGTTCGAGGCCATGTATGGGCCACAGTACTTTTAGGACTCCCCCACTCCCATGATGGTCCCAAACTGCCATCCCACCTCCCTTTTCCCTTACTTGCCCAGATACAAGATGCCCTTTGGCAACATATGGATAACCTACTCCCTCAACCGCATCTCAATCTCCTGTACCCATTCCTCCAAATAGGAGACAAAGTCTATATGACAGTTCAGTCCCACTCAGATCTAATCCCCAAATGGCAAGGACCCTACACGGTAATTCTGCTGACCCCTACCACTGCAAAATTAAAAGAAATCACCCCTTGGGTGCACATTACTTGACTAAAAAAGGTTATGCAGCCCAATGATGAGAATGCTTACCAGACAAAAACTAACCGAGTTTCTTCCACAGGCCCTACAACTCCAAAGTTCTCATGGCTTCCACCGGCCCCAGCTGACGACAGATGAGCCTGTTGGTTTCACGGCTGCAATTACTTCTGGAACAACTCCTGACAGATATCTGGGTCTCGAGTCCTCAAGGATCCATGTTCGAACACGATGAAGATTACATCTCTACCCTGTGGCTGCAGGGGACCTTTTATAACTTTTACCCTTTTGAAATCCAATTCTTCTCCACAATAGTCTACCTTATATTTACTTCCCCAAATATTGGTTAACATCTTCTTCCTATCTTCTTTCTCTCCTCTGACCAAGAACTCTTTCAAAACCCTAACTTCAACTATCTATTCCGGACCCTTAATTTAACCCATACTCTCCCCAATGCCTCTAACCCACAGTTGGCTAAAGACTGCTGGATATATCTATCCATAACTCCTCTGGGAGATTCAGCCCCCCCCCCCCCATCCATCCTTGACTGGACCAGTGGTTACATATCCCTACACCACTCATACCTTGGGGAGCCTTTATTCATCTCATATCTTAAATATCTTCACTGCTGCTGCTGCTGCTAAGTCACATTAGTCGTGTCTGACTCTGTGTGACCCCACAGACGGCAGCCCAACAGGCTCCTCTGTCCCAGGGATTCTCCAGGCAAGAATACTGGGGTGGGTTGCCATTTCTTTCTCCAATGCATGAAAGTGAAAAGTGATACCTTCACACTAGTGATCAAATCCAGAATTCAGACAAACTCTTAGAATCTTTCCTCACTGACCCGCCCTCCTACAATGGAAAACCTCCAATAGGAGGCCCTGTCACCCAGAGAGTAACACTGTTATCAGATCAGATCAGTCGTTCAGTCGTGTCCAACTCTTTGCGACCCCATGAATCGCAGCATGCCAGGCCTCCCTGTTCATCACCAACTCATAACCAGCTCCTTTTGATGGGGGAGCCTGGTGGGCTGCCGTCTATGGGGTCGCACAGAGTCGGACATGAGTGACGCAACTTAGCAGCAGCAGCAGCAGCAGAAACTTCTGAAACAGTTCATATGACCAACCCATGGGCATAATCTCTAAACCCATGTGTAACCATATCTCCACTTTACTCTTTGCCACTGGAAAGGCTATATATATAATGTTTCTGGTCCTACAGGACATTCGTTAACCTTTACAGGACGGTTCTCTCAGCATACTCCTCCACTTCTCCCATCATTGGGGCCACCTTAGCGGGGTCCCTGTTCTTGAACGAACGATCAAATCCCCACCCCCCACCCCAACTCCTCTTCACCATCGACTTCAGCTGTTGCATTGTGACACCTGGCCTGTTCCTCCTGTGTGGGGCATCTACATACCTCTGTTTACCTACTAATTGGATCGGAACCTGCACCCTGGTATACTCCAGTCCAAACATTTTTATAGCCCCCAATGATCAACCCCTACCTATTCCTCTCATTCACAAGTGAATGAAACAAGCCCTTCATTTCATTCGCCTCTTAATGGGACTAGGAATAGTGGCTGGAATTGGAACAGGAACTGCCGGCCTAACCACCTCCGTCCACAACTACCAGGCACTATCTAAAGACCTACCAGACAGCCTCAGGAGATAGCCCAGGGTCCAACAGCTCTCCAAAACCAACGCGATTCCTTGGCGGCCGTAGTTACAACATAGAAGGGGATTTGATCTACTAACTGTAGAGAAGGGAGGTCTGTGCCTTTTTCTAGATGAATCCTACTGCTTCTATGCCAACCAGTCTGGTGTTGTTCAGGAAGCTGAAAAAACCTTAAAGATTGAGCCTCTCGAGTCTGCCTGAGATTAAGCAACTCCTGGCAGTCATGGTTGATGGACTGGGACCGATGCCTTGGGTTTTGCCCCTTCCCGGACCATTCATACTCATTATCCTCCTATTCACATCTGGACCTCGTTTGCTTAATCTTTTCCAGGGATTCCTCCAGGACCAAATCCGAGCCATTTCTTGAGATTGAGTCAAGACTGTTCTGCTCAAGACCCTGGCAACTAGAGTAGAAAATCAGCACTATGGGCCTTAGACTTCCTTCCTCCCAGACCACAAACCTGCGACTCTGCAACCCCATAGACTGTAGCCCTCCAGACTACAGCTCCTCTGCCCATGGGATTTCCCAGGCAAGAAACTGGAGCAGGTTGCCATTTTCTTTTCCAGGGGATCTTTCCAACCCAGGGATTGAACCCAGTTTCTTGCATCTCCTGCACTTGCAGGCAGATTCTTTACCACTGTGCCATCTGGAAAGCTCATACTGGTACCCACTCCTGAATGCCCAGAGCAGGCCAATGGGGATGAGCTAATGAAACAGAGATCAGCAGTCTCGGTCTTCCAGATCCTCCACCCAGGAGCTAAAATGGCTCCGCTTATGACCTTCTCTTGTAGCTGTTATCCCCTCCTTCACCCACGAATGCGCAGAACCCCCAGGGGCTTTGCTTATGTGGATTCTATCTACTAAAATTCATCTGAAAGGAGGAAAAAAACAGGTTTTATGTATTAATTCATCTAAACATAACAGTGATCACCATTACATCTTAACAAATAACATTTTAGTGAAGAAGTCAGATTTTACAAAAAAAAATGAAAAGAGTAGCTTTTTTTTTTACATTTCTACAATTCTTGTCTGGCTTAATAGCAGGAAGAGAGATGCTCATCTGCTTCTGCAGAGTCTCTTGATATATGTTATTTTGGTTGAATTGTATGAAGAATATCCAGCCTCACACAGGTATATAGTTGGAAAAGGGAGGAGTATTTTAATAGCTTCTGGATAGTTGTAGATATTCATACTACACCAAGTTTGTAGCTATTGATACTACACCAAAATTTGACAGTTGGTGGTTTCCTAAAAGTTAGTTGCAACGTGGAATCTGACAACTAGAGCAATGATTTCAAATTCTGTTATATCCACGTACACTGAACTTTGAATAGTTGATTTGTACATGATTGTGTAACAGCATGCACCAGTCCTTTTGAGAATACTGTTCCACAAAGTTATGTATCTCTTTCAAATATTGACACAGGCTGGTCTACAATACCACTAGGCTTACCAGAAAAATCCAGGAGTAGGCAAGCTGTAAACGTCATGGGGCAGAAACAGTTTCACAGTGTTTGAGTTTTCTTTTGAAAGCTTGAATTGGCCATAAATGTTGTCAGTTGTTTACTTCCTGATTTTTTTGGCCACACCTCAAGACATGTGGGATCTTAGTTCCTGATGAGGGACTGAACCCGCACCCCCTGCAGTGGAAGCTTGGAGTCTTAGTCCCTGGATCTGAAGAGACAGGCTCACCCTATTTTGGGGAATGTCTGCCAAACACCCTGGTTGGAATAACCACGGTTACCTGGTGGCGAGATGGGTTTGTAGCTCAGTCATACAAGAGCTTCTGCCTCAAAACGACCCAGGCACTTTGTTGAACAGTGTGTGAGAGGCTTTCTGTTACTTCCTGCTTTGTCCCAGAGGGTATTAAAAACATTGGTCCTCAGGGGTCAAGATTAATAAAATTGAAAATGTGATTGCTTCTTTGGGCCCTTCTTAAGAGAAACTGAGCTGTTTTGCTTTGTCTTATGAAGAACATGATCACTGATGGTAGTTGGGAGCTGCAGCCCAACCCACACTGCGGCACCAACAGCGTGACCCCCCCGCCCAGGGCACCAACAGGGTGACCGCCTCAGGGCACCAACAGAGTGACTCCCTCAAGGCATCAACAGCGTGACCCCCAGGGCACCAACAGGGTGATTGTCCCTAGGGCACCAACAGGGTGACCCCCTCAGGGTACCAACGGAGTGACCCCGCCCCCCAGGGCACCAACAGTGTGACCCCCCCCTCCCAGGGGACCAACAGTGTGAGTGACCCCCAGGGCACCAACAGGGTGACCAACCCCCAGGGCACCAACAGTGTGACCCCCAGGGCAGCGCTCAGCCCTGTGGGGTGGCAGGGGCAGCAGGTGCTGGCCTGGCCTCCTCACCAAACTGTCCTCCCGGGTGCCCCTGCCCTTGAAGAACGCAGCTCTCGGGAACAGACACAGCCGCTCCGTAGACCAGCACTCGGCGTGGGGACTGATCCTCACCGTCTGGTAACGACTGACAATGAGGCATAATCTGCAAAAGTCCTGACTCACTATGTTGTACACCCGAGATGAACAGCGTTGTAAACCATCTACTTTGATCTTAAACAAAAAGACCCAGCTCTGAGCTCTCCTGGTTACGGTGCAGGTGACAGAGACACAGCCAGCAACTGGAGCAGACAGAACCCAATGGGGGTCCTGTCTCACGTGCCTGAGAAGGCCCGGAGCTCTCCTCCCCCCGCGCGGCTCTGGACTCGTCTTCACAGCTCAGCTCAGCTCGCCCAGGGCACTGACTCGCTTCTCACCGGCCCCCGCGAGCTTTCCGGACCTGACAGGAAACAGCCGCAGGAGCGCCGATTTGGCGGAAAGCGCTCCCGGCATGCTGTGCGGACATCCGGCCTCACGGAAGCTTCCAGGTGGCCAGTGCGTCCACGTCTCCACAGCGTGTCTCCCCGGGAGCCCCAGGCCGGTCGTGGCCAACGGGGAAGCCGCGGCCCGGCAGCGCCGTCACAGCCTGTCAGGGCGGGCAGGGGGACGGCAGCCCTGGAGGGGAGGAGAGGCTGACGGCACACACCGGACGGCCAATCTCTCCTCCTGTGGAGAGCTTCCACTAAAAGAATGAGACAGAAGGCACAGCGGCTCTCGGCTCCCCACTCCTGTGTCTTCATGGGGTGCCGCGCCCTCCCGGCCCCAGTAACCCGGAGCACACCCTGTCCCCCGCGGGCCTGTGTCTAGACTCCTCTCCCGTCAGGGCCAAACTTCCGGGAATGTCTTTCTAATGGAAGGAGTTGCAGGGTCTTCTGAAATACACAGAAAACGCTCAGGGAGAGTGGATGCCACAAATAAGGAGGGCAGAAGCCGCAGAGGAACACCTGTGCAAAAAGCACAGCTTCAGGAGCATTTTAACGGAAACCGCTAGAAACAGGAGTTTGCTGTGAGACACAGGGGTCCATCTGTCAATAAAGGTGAAGCCAGGAGAAGGAGCCACAGAAGGAATCCAGTGGGGCCCACTGGTTTCACACCCCGCAAGTAAAAAGACGTGGAAAGCTCACTAACACAGCCCGTAACAGGACGAGAACGTGAATAGAACGGAGCCAGGTGACTGAGAATTGAAGCTTCATGAAACTGTTCTGTGAGGTGTAAATCTGAACATTTCTGATGCTAATTTGTATAAAAAGTAATGGAATTTTTAGCTGAGAAGCAAGCCGTCTGTGCATGAGCCTGGATTTCTTCACAAAGAAGTCATGTTTGGAACCAGTTGCCTAGAGGCCCCAGTCAGCAAAATTTTATTCAAACTAATTAAAAGGAAAGTGTTTCTCGCTCTTAATACATCTCCGAAATAGGGTCAAAGACGGCAGGCGCCCTGTCCTGGGGGTGCGGGCGTATTTACAGCATGTCAGTGAATTATCCCCAACCTCTGTGTTCCGGCATGAAGATAAAACCGATGCGTATTCCAGTGCGTCACCTCTGCCGTCTTCAGCCTTACCAGCCGACTGTCCCCAAAATGCTCGCTCCAATAAAGCCTTTCCCTGAGTGTGCTCCAAGTCACACAGGGTGAGGAAAGGGATTCTAGAAAGGGGTTCCAAGGTCAAACACTTAGAGGAAACTCTGCTGACAGCATCTCCCTTCTGAGAAGTAGTGGAGTTTATCAGGGAGAAATTGTCTCCTGGAGACAAAACTTATTCGTGCCTTAGAGAAAGAAAGTGAAAGTTGCCCAGTTGTGTGTGTCTGACTCTTTGCAACCCCATGGACTATACAGTTCATGGAATTCTCCAGGCCAGAATACTGGAATGGGTAGCCTATCCCTTCTTCAAGGGATCTTCCCAACCCAGGGATCAAACCGGGGTCACCTGCATTGTAGGCGAATTCTTTACCAGCTGAGCTATCAGGGAGAGGCATCGGCTAATTCCAAATGCACATTCTTTGTAAACACTGTCCAAAGTTCAGACATAACAGAAGTAAAGCCAATGGAGTGCCAGAGTGGTGATCAGCAAGTTGAGATCTGCACTCAACCAGACAGAGAGTCTGCAAACTGGAGGACTCCACCCTAACATGGAAGGAGCCTGGCATGTGTGGATGTAGCCAGGAGATCGTGACGGCTGACTCTTCACAGTGATTGCTGACACACCACAATTTTCTTAAAAAACAGGGAATTGGTCAGTAGTTACCTCATAATAAGTTGGGGAAACCATTTCCGTTTTGCCCATGATTGCAGAGGCCTAAGCAAGAAATGGCTAGAGAAGGAAATGGCAACCCACTCCAGTGTTCTTGACTGGAGAATCCCAGGAACGGGGGAGCCTGGTGGGCTGCCGTCTCTGGGGTCGCACAGAGTCGGACACGACTGAAGTGACTTAGCAGCAGCAGCAGCAAGCAAGAAATGGCACTTCCCAGGTGGCTTAGTGGTAAAGGATCTGCGTGCAAATGCAGGAGATGCACGAGAAGCAAGTTCAGCCCCTGGGTGGGGAAGATCCCCAGGAGGAAGAAATAGCTACCCACTCCAGTATTCTTGCCTGGAGAATCCCACGGACAGAGGAGCCTGCCAGACCACAGTATGTGGGGTCACAAAGAGTTGAGCTACTGATGACAGGCAAGAAAGCAAGACAGGACCCAGGTCAGGACTTCCCTGGCGGTCCAGTGGT
Source organism: Bos indicus (assembly GCF_029378745.1). Classification (NCBI taxonomy): domain Eukaryota; kingdom Metazoa; phylum Chordata; class Mammalia; order Artiodactyla; family Bovidae; genus Bos; species Bos indicus. The sequence continues at coordinate 110,954,661 of NC_091767.1, read as the reverse complement.
TAAGATTTTGCCTTCCAATGCAGGAGGTGTGGGTTTGATCCCTTGTTGAGGGAGTTAAGATCCACATGCCTTGCAATGGAAAAACCAAAACAAAAAACACAAGCAGTATTGTAATGAATTCAATAGACTTTAAAAAAGAAAAGAAATGACCCAAGTCAGTCTGGGTCTTTTGCTTTGTTTGTAGGACCTGAGTGCTTTTGTCTGCTCAGGGGCGTTTCAAGGCAAGTCTCTTTTTTTTGTTTGTTTTTATTTTGACTGCACCACACAGCATGCAGGACCCTAGCTTTCCAACCAGGGCTTAAATCTGGGCTCCCTGCAAGGGAAGCACAGAGTTCTGAGAGAATTAATTCTTAGGTAGGCTGATAAGAAGTCCAGGGTCCATAAAGAATAGAAAGGGGTCTAGGGTTCTGGAGGAGGAGAAAGGGACAAATGTTTATTTCTATATTGCTTTGTCTTAGTCACAGGAGACATTTGTTCTGAAACTTTGAGTTGTTATGACAACCATCTTTAAGACTAACTTTCTTTAAGCCCAGAGCTAATGATTCAGTTCAGTTCAGTCGCTCAGTCCTGTCAGACTCTTTGCCACCCCATGGATCGCAGCACGCCAGGCCTCCCTGTCCGTCACCAACTCCCGGAGTTCATTCCAACTCATGTCCATTGAGTCGGTGATGCCATCCAGCCATCTCATCCTCTGTCATCCCCTTTTCCTCCTGCCCCCAATCCCTCCCAGCATCAGAGTCTTTTCCAATGAGTCAACTCTTCGCATGAGGTGGCCAAAGTATTGGAGTTTCAGCTTTAGCATCAGTCCTTCCAAAGAACATCCAGGACTAATTTTTTTAGGATGGACTGGTTCGACCTCCTTGCAGTCCAAGGGACTCTCAAGAGTCTTCTCCAACACCACAGTTCAAAAGCATCAATTCTTCGGCACTCAGCTTTCTTCACAGTCCAACTCTCACATCCATACATGACCACAGGAAAAACCATAGCCTTGACTAGATGGACCTTTGTTGGCAAAGTAATGTCTCTGCTTTTAAATACGCTATCTAGGTTGGTCATAACTTTCCTTCCATGGAGTAACCGTCTTTTAATTTCATGGCTACGATCACCATCTGCAGTGATTTTGGAGCCCCAAAAAATAAAGTCTGACACTGTTTCCACTGTTTCCCCATCTATTTGCCATGAAGTGATGGGACCAGATGCCATGATCTTCGTTTTCTGAATGTTGAGCTTTAAGCCAACTTTTTCACTCTCCACTTTCACTTTCATCAAGAGGCTTTTTAGTTCCTCTTCACTTTCTGCCATAAGGGTGGTGTCATCTGCATATCTGAGGTTATTGATATTTCTCCCGGCAATCTTGACTCCAGCTTGTGCTTCTTCCTGCCCAGCGTTTCTCATGATGTACTCTGCATAGAAGTTAAATAAGCAGGGTGACAATATACAGCCTTGACGTACTCCTTTTCCTATTTGGAACCAGTCTGTTGTTCCATGTCCAGTGCTAACTGTTGCTTCCTGACCTGCATACAGGTTTCTCAAGAGGCAGGTCAGATGGTCTGGTATTCCCATCTCTTGAAGAAGTTTCCACAGTTTATTGTGATCCACACAGTCAAAGGCTTTGACATAGTCAATAAAGCAGAAATAGATGTTTTTCTGGAACTCTCTTGCTTTTTCCATGATCCAGCGGATGTTGGCAATTTGATCTCTGGTTCCTCTGCCTTTTCTAAAACCAGCTTGAACATCTGGAAGTTCACAGTTCACGTATTGCTGAAGCCTGGCTTGGGGAATTTTGAGCATTACTTTACTAGCATGTGAGATGAGTGCAATTGTGCGGTAGTTTGAACATTCTTTGGCATTGCCTTTCTTTGGGATTGGAATGAAAACTGACCTTTTCCAGTCCTGTGGCCACTGCTGAGTTTTCCAAATTTGCTGGCATGTTGAATGCAGCACTTTCACAGCATCATCTTTCAGGATTTGAAATAGCTCAACTGGAATGCCATCACCTCCACTAGCTTTGTTCGTAGTGATGCTTTCTAAGGCCCACTTGACTTCATATTCCAGGATGTCTGGCTCTAGGTGAGTGATCATTGTGATTATCTGGGTCGTGAAGCTCTTTTTTGTACAGTTCTCCTGCTAATAATTATACAACAGAATGACCCATCTTGCTCAAGGGTATGTTTTCCCTTAAGTTCTGTACTAAGGATTCAGTTCAGTCACTCAGTCCATCTGACTCTTTGCAAACCATGGAATGGCGCACACCAGGTTTCCCTGTCCATCACCAACTCCCAGAATTTGCTCAAACTCATGTCCATTGAGTCGGTGATGCCATCCAACTGTCTCATCCTCTGTCATCCCCCTTCTCCCGCCTTTGTTCTTTCCCAGCATCAGGGTCTTTCCAAATTAGTCAGTGCTTCATATCAGGTGGCCAAAGTATTGGAGTTTCAGCTTCAGCATCAGTGAATGCTTCCTAAGGCCCACTTGACTTTGCCTTCCAGAAGGTCTGGCTCTACGTGAGTGATCACATCATTGTGATTATCTGGGTCGTGAAGATCTTTTTTGTATAGTTCTTCTGTGTATTCTTGCCACCCCTTCTTAATATCTTCTGCTTCTGTTAGGTCCATACCATTTCTGTCCTTTATTGTGCCCATCTTTACATGAAATGTTCCCTTGGTATCTGTAATTTTCTTGAGATCTCTAGTCTTTCCCATTCTGTTGTTTTCCTCTGTTTCTTTGCATTGATCACTGAGGAAGGCTTTCTTATCTCTCCTTGCTATTCTTTGGAACTCTACATTCCAACGGGTATATCTTTCTTTCTCTCCTTTGCCTTTTGCTTCTGTTCTTTTCTCAGCTATTTGTAAGGACTCCTCTGACAACCATTTTGTCTTTTTGCATTTCTTTTTCTTGGGGATGGTCTTGATTCCTGTCTCCTGTACAATGTCAGGAACCTCTGCCACAGTTCTTCAGGCACTCTGTCTATCAGATCTTGTTCCTTGAATCTATTTCTCACTTCCACTGTGTAATCGTAAGGGATTTGATTTAGGTCATACCTGAATGGTCTAGTGGTTTTCCCTACTTTCTTCAATTTAAGTCTGAATTTGGCAATAAGGAGTTCATGGTCTGAGCCACAGTCAGCTCCACAGTCAGTTGTTTTTGCTGACTCTGTAGGGCTTCTCCATCTTTGGCTGCAAAGAATATAATCAGTCAGAGAAGCTGATTAGTACAGAGAAGCTCTGTAGTAAGGATTATATAACAACATGTTTCTCCTTTTTAACAAGAACCTTCTGACTGACATTTTATGTAGGAATGGGTAAGATCTTTCTATTGTTACTTTTCATCTTGTTAATTTAGGATATATGTTGTGGGAGTGGGTCTGGTAAAAGTATATAAGGCCTTGATAAGACTAGCGGGGTGGGGAGCACTCTGTCCCCCTTCTGATGTCTATGTCAGAAGCTTTCTGTCCATTTTTATACTATAATATAACTCTACTACACAAAAGCTTGAGTGATCCAGCCTGGTCCCTGGTCCCAAAGCTACATCTTCTTTGGAGGTCATGAATCTGCCCTCGTTCACCGTAAGCTGTCAGTTCTAACCACTGGACAACAGGAGTAGTCCTGGTCCATTTTCCATTTTAACACCGCCCGTGTTGGGGAGCAGGAAGTAGAAACCTGAGGCCGAGGGAGTGAAGCATTAGGACCAAATCTTCTTAGGAATAAAACACACAAGACTGTAGAAATAATAGACCTTGAAATCTGAACTACAGGGAAGTTTTTTCAGAAAGCAAATCTCACTCGGATGAAATGTAAACTTCTGCCAAAGTGGCAGATCCCCACGGGTCAGGTGTGCGGTGACTCAGCACCCCTGGGACTTAAACACCTGACTGCCTCCCCAGCCGTCCCAGGTCACCCCCGAGGGAATGGGAGGGGCAGTCTCCTCTCAGGTCCGCCCGGCACCCCCCTTCCCCTCCATCCTCAGTCTGCCTGCTCTGTCCAATCCGGCATCTCCTTTGGGCTGAGAACCGCCCCTGGCTTTCAGGTGTTTCTCAATCCACTCAACAAATATTTATGGAACCTGTTCTGGGTCAGGCGCTGTGCTCACCCTGGGGTGCAGTAGTGAGCAAACAGGAAAACACCCCCACCTTCACAGAGCCGGTGTGTCATGCGGGGACACACAGAAAAGCAACAGCCGTGGGTCAGACGGAGGGGGCGCTCGGTGGGAACGTGGCACAGGCCAAGAGGAGGAAGGGTGCCAGCCCTGTGCGTGTGTGCATGTGTGTATGCACACACGTGTGTGAGATGGGGACAGGGAGGGACACAGAGTCGGTGTAGACAACAGGGAAGCAGAACTGCACTTGAGAGGAGCAGCCAGGAAGGCTGGTGGTGAAGTGACCTTCAGGCAGGCGTGGGAGGAGGCTGGGTGACCTGGAGGAAAACATGATGCCAGGCTGGAGGACAGCGGGCACGGCCGAGGGAGGGGCCTGGGGCCCAGGGGGTGCGGGGCGGGGGTGGGGGGGGGCCGCACGTCCCAGGGAAGCAGAACCCAGGCTGGAGGCGACCACAGGGCTCTGGGTAGCAGAGAGCGAGGGGCTGTGGGCCAGGAGGGAGGAGGCTGCAGGATCTGCAGCAACAGACCGGGCACGGGGCTCCAGGCTCTCTCAGGGTCTGGGCCCGAGTGCCGGGGAGGGGGTTTTGGTGCCTGGAGATGGGAAGATGGTGGGGCGGCTGGGAGCACAGCCCCCAGTCTGGCTGGCCACACATCTGCCAGCCTTCCCATGTCTGAGGGCAAGTGCTGAGAGGAGTCGGGCCTGGGGCTTGGGGAGGGTCCAGGCTGGAAGGCTGTGCCCACAGGGACTTGTCTGCGTCTCACAGACACCGGAGCCCCCCAGGGAGAAGGCAGGCGGGAGAGGGCAGAGTGTTGACCCCGAGGCCGCTCCTGCTGGGGTCAGGGGACGCCCCTTCAGCTGGCCCTGGCTTCCTCCAGGCTTCGGCCCTTGGATTGCCTCACCACTGGGTCTGGGGTCCCTCCCAGCTCAACTCTCAAAGCCCAGGCCCAGCACTAGTTGCTCTCTGACAGGCAGCAAGCTAAAAAGGCGGCGCACAAAGCCCGGAACCCCAGCTCTACAGGCACTGCTCTCCCTCCGTGTTTCTCCGTTTTAAATACTGCTGCAGAGCTGGTGTGCGCTTCACTAAGTTACAGGGCTGGTGTATGACGTCACGGAGGTTACAGGTGTACAGCAGTGATTCACAGTTCTTACAGGTTATACCCATCAAGTGTTGCTATAAGCTAGTGACTATTTCCTGTGCTGTACATGTGGTTTATGACTTGTAAGTGATACAAACAGTATTTGTCTTTCTCTGAGTTAATTTAAGCATAATACCCTCCAAACCCACCCATGTTGTTGCAGATGGTAAAATTTCATTCTTCTATGGCTGAGTATTATTCCACTGTATCTATTTTTGCATACACACACACACACACACACCACATGCCACTGTATGGGTGTATACACACACACACACACACACATACACCATACACCACTGTACGCATGCATACACATCATGTCTTCCATGTCCATTCTTCTGTGAACAACTAAGGTTGTTCGCATTTCAGCAATTGTAAATAATGCTATGAACACAGGCAGATCTGAATGAATATCAACATTTTAAGAATCAGTGAATTCAGATGACCGTTAATCTACTACTGTGGGCAAAATTGCCTTAGAAAAAATGGAGTAGGCCTCAGTCGACAAGAGTCCGAAATGCAGTACTTGGGTGCAATCTCAAAAACGACAGAATGATCTGTTCATTTCCAAGGCAAACCATTCAATATCACAGTAATCCAAGTCTGTGCCCTGACCAGTAATACTGAAGATGCTGAAATTGAACAGTTCTATGAAGACTTACAAGACCTTCTAGAATTAACACCAAAAAAAGAGGTCCTTTTCATCATAGGGGACTGGAATGCAAAAGTAGAAACTTAGGAGATACCTGGAGTAACAGGCAAATTTGGCCTTGGAGTACAGAATGAAGCAGGGCAAAGGCTAATAGAGTTCTGCCAAGAGAACGCACTGGTCATAGCAAACACCCTCTTCCAAAAACACAAGAGAAGACTCTACACATGGACATCACCAGATGGTCAATATCAAATCAGGTTGATTATATTCTTTGCAGCCAAAGATGGGGAAGCTCTATACAGTCAGCAAAAACAAGACCAGGAGCTGACTGCGGTTCAGATCATGAACTCCTTATTGCCAATTCAGACTTAAATTGAAAAAAGTAGGGAAAACCACTAGACCATTAAGGTGTGACCTAAATCAAATCCCTTACGATTTGATTTAGTGACAAACAGATTTAAGGGTTTAGATCTGATAGGAGTCCCTTTAGATCTATGGATGGAGGTTCATGACACTGTACAGGAAGTGGTGATCAAAACCGTCCTCAAGAAGCAGTAATGCTAAAAGTTAAAATGGCTGTCTGAGGAGGCCTTACAAATAGCCGTGAAAAGGAGAGAAGCGGAAAGCAAAGGAGAGAAGGAAAGATATACCCGTTGGAATGCAGAGTTCCAAAGAATAGCAAGGAGAGATAAGAAAGCCCTCCTCAGGGATCAATACAAAGTAATAGAGGAAAACAACAGAATGGGAAAGACTAGAGATCTCTTCAAGAAAATTAGAGATGCCGAGGGAACATTTCATGCAAAGATGGGCTCAATAAAGGACAGAAATGGTATGGACCTAACAGAAGCAGAAGATATTAAGAAGCAGTGGCAAGAATACACAGAACTGTACAAAAAAATCCTCACAACCCAGATAATCACGATGGTGTGATCACTCACCTAGAGCCAGACATCCTGGAATGTGAAGTCAAGTGGGCCTTAGGAAGCATCACCATGAACAAAGTAAGTGGAGGTGATGGAATTCCAGCTGAGCTATTTCAGATCCTAAAAGATGATGCTGTGAAAGTGATGCACTCAACATGTCAGCTAATTTGGAAAACTCAGCAGTGGCCACAGGACTAGAAAATGTCAGTTTTCATTCCAATCTCAAAGAAAGGCAATGCCAAAGAATGTTCAAACTATCACACAATTGCACTCACCTCACATGCTGGCAAAATAATGCTCAAAATTCCCCAAGCCAGGCTTCAGCAATACGTACACTGTGAACTTCCAGATGTTCAAGCTGGTTTTAGAAAAGGCAGAGGAACCAGAGATCAAATTGCCAACATCCATCAGATCATTGAAAAAGAGAATTCCAGAACGTTTACTTCTGCTTCATTGCGCTAAAGCCATTGAATGTGTGAATCACAGCAAAATATGGGAAATTCTTCAAGATATGGGAACACCGGAGCACCTTACCTGTGCCTCCTGAAAAATCTGTATGCCGGTCAGGAAGCAACAGTTAGAACCGGACATTGAACAATGGACTGGTTTCAAATTGGGAAAGGAGTACGTCAAAGCTGTATATTGTCATCCTGTTTAACTTATATGTAGAGTACATGATGCAAAATGCCAGGCTGGATGAAGCACAAGCTGTAATCAAGATTGCCGGGAGAAATACCAATAACCTCAGATATGCAGATGACACCACCGTTAATGACAGAAACCAAAAAGAACTATAGAGACTCTTGATGAAAGAGGAGAGTGAAAAAGTTGTCTTAAAACTCAACATTCAGAAAACTAAGATCACGGCATCCAGTCCCATCTCTTCATGGCAAATAGATGAGGAAACAATAGAAACAGTGACAAACTTTATTTTGGGGGCTCCAAAATCACTGCAGATGGTGACTGCAGCCATGAAATTAAGACACTTGCTCCTTGGAAGAAAAGCTATGACCAACCTAGACAGCATATTAAAAAGCAGAGACATTACTTTGCCAACAAAGGTCTGTCTAGTCAAAGCTATGTAGTCAGGTAAGAATGTGAGAGTTGGACCATAAAGAAAGCTGAGCACCAAAGAATTGATGTTTTTGAACTGTGGTATTGGCAAAGACTCTTGAGTCCCTTGGACTGCAAGGAGATCAAACCAGTCCATCCTAAATCAGTCCTGAATATTTATTGGAAGGACTGATGCTGAAGCTCCAATACTTTGACCACCTGATGTGAAGAACTGACTCACTGGAAAGGACCCTGATGCTGGGCAGGAAGAGAAGGGGGCGACAGAGGAGGAGATGGTTGGATGGCATCACTGATTCAGTGGACATGAGTTTGAGCAAGCTCTGGGAGTTGGTGATGAACAGGGAGGCCTGGAGTGCTGCAGTCCACGGGGCACAGCATCGGACACAACAGAGTGACTGAACCGATGAACATGGCGATGCACGTTATATTTTCCAATTTTTTTTTTTGGATAAACACCCAGGAGTGGAATCGCTGGGTAACAGGGTAGTTCTAACTTTAGCTGAGAAACTGCCATAGTGTTTTCCATACTGCTGCGTATGGCAGCTGCACCAATTGACATTCCCGCCAACAGTGTATGAGGGGTCCCTTGTTTCCGCATCCTAACTGTTGTCTGACGGCTGCCATTCTGACAGGTGTGAGGTGATTCTTCCTTAATCTGTTTTTAAATTAACTTACGACTCCAGTACTTTGGCCACCTCATGCGAAGAGTTGACTCATTGGAAGAGACTCTGATGCTGGGAGGGATTGGGGGCAGGAGAAGGGCGACAGAGGATGAGATGGCTGGATGGCATCACTGACTCGATGGACGTTGAGTCTGAGTGAACTCCGGGAGTTGGTGATGGACAGGGAGGCCTGGCGTGCTGCGATTCATGGGGTTGCAGAGTCGGACACGACTGAGCGACTGGACTGAACTGATGACCACACCAGGTCTTTGTCGCTCACGCAGGCGCTCTCTGCTTGCAGGGAGTGGGAGCTCCCGTTCCCAGGCTCTAGGGTGCTGGCTGAGTAGCTGTGGTGCACGCGCTTAGCTGCTCCAAGACATGTGGGGTTTTCCAAGACCAGGGATCGAACCCGTGTCCCCTGCACTGACAGGTGGATCCTTATCCACTGCACCAACAGGGAAGACCTTCCTTAATGTTTATATTCTATTTGCATGGGTTTGTATTAAACATATATGACAACTTACCCGAGAAAAATTACAAAGACTAGCTCAGCCAACAACCTTGAAAGTCTTTAGTAGTCACTGTGACCCTGCAGCTTGTGGTCACCATTTCTAGTCAGAGACCTTCCAAACTTCCACGTACAGAACTGTCCTGTCTGCTCGGGCATCCAGAGCACCACACTGCAGCCTTGGGGCTGAGACAGAGTTCTGTCCTTTTGGTCCTGGAGCTGAGCTCGAAGACGACCGCGTCAGCAGAGCTGGCTTCCCGGAGGCCTCTCTCCTTGCCCTGCAGACGGCCTCCTTCCCGCGTGTCCTCACGTGGCCCTCCCCCTGCAGGTGTCCCTTGGGTCCTGAGTGGACTAGGGCCACCCAAACAGCCTCATTTTAATGCAACCACCTCAGGAAAGGCTCAACATCCAAAGCCAGCCACAGCCTGTGCTGGGGGCGCATCTCAGCCCCTTGAACCCCCCACGCTCGCATGCAGTGCGGCGTCCTCCAGCTGGGCCCTGGCGACTGGATGGGCTCGTCCAAGGAGTGCTCTGCGCCCCAACTGAGCCACTATGCTCACCCGCTCCGTCTCGTCTTGCCCCAGTAGGGGTAGCTCTCCTGCATGTCCTGTCTGCCAGCCCCACCATCCTTCCCAGATGCCAGCCAACGGCCTCGGCCTGGGCGCTCAGCACCCCTGCCCTCCAGGAGACATGCAGAAGGGGGGGCTGTTTTCTACTTGAAGCCCCTCCAAACTCAGGACAGGCTGGGCCGTGGCAAGAGCTCAACGCCCCAGGCCTAAGACCCTGCCTGTGGATCGAGTTGCCTACTCCAACAAATTAAGACCACCCCTGCCCCCCACCCCGCCAAAATAATGCAGCCAATTCTCAGGCCTTGAGGAGTGAAAATACTGCTAAAGAGCGACACATCCCTGACCATAAGACCCTGATTTCCAAGATGCTGAAACCTAAATGAGCATCTTGAAGCTGCTGAACTGCAGGGGTGCCTGGACTGACTTCCCCCGGGTTCCTCAGCCCCCATGACCCTAATCCGGGAGATGCTGGCAGGGCCTGCCCGGTGCTGGGATGTGACAGGACACATCTAAACCCCGGAGGGGACACAGGCGCAACTGAGGCCCTTGTTACAGACACAAGAACGTAAAATCTCCCCCAAACAGGAAACTCACATGGCAGCTGGAGACGGACAAGCAGGAAATGCACACACGTGAACATAAAGAGCAATCAAGAGCCACCTGGAAGGCTCCTCCCACAGGCCAGAGCAGCTGCAGGCTGGCTGCGACGGGCTGAAGTCCACCAGGAAGGCTCAAGTACATGAGTTCATGAGCTGTACATATCTTTACATGTTATAAAAACACATAAAGAAAAACCCCTAATTGGTCACCTTCTCAGGATGACAGGGAGCCAATCTTAGCACTTACCCTGCCTTTCATATGTGACCTCTACCCCCTGGCACCAAAATTGATGAGGGGAAGGAGCTTCTGAAACCATTCCAGCTAATAAACAAGTAGGATGGGAGGGTATCAGCCTTCTGCCACCAGCGTGACTTAACAGACCCGGGCCCTGAGCGCCGGCAGCTGCCCGCGCAGGAAGGACGAAGCCGTGGCTGCCTTTTGATGAGCGCCCAGGACACTCACGCCCACGGGAGGAGCCCACGGCAACCGAGCCTCCAGACCCCACTGCCAACCTGCAGGCAATGGAGACGGGAGAACACGCTGGATGGACCAATATGGCGAGTAACAGATCTCAAAGTGGGAAGCGGCAGGGCAGATTGCTCAGGCTCTTCCACAGATAAACTGTAGGGAGACCAATGGATTGAGGCAGAACCTGTGAATTAAAGAGACTTAAGAAATGTCAGGTTAGGGTGGGGGAGGTTCAAGAGGGAGGGGACACACATATACTCACGCGGATTCCTGTTGTTATGAGGCAGAAACCAACAGTGTGGTAAAGCAATCAGCCTCCAATTAAAAGGAAATTAAAGAAAAGAGAAACGTCAAGGGAAGAAATCAGCAGACTAAACTGCCACGGAGAAAAGCAGGCAGTCACTCCTGTAGCAGTGGGGTTAGTCCTGGGGGGCGCGGAGGCTGTGCACGGAGGCGCCGGGCTGGGGCTGGTCACAAGGGCGTTCACTTGCAGCCATCGTCATAACGTAACGGTATTTGTAGTGACAGTAATCCAGTAAGCAGTCCATTTATTTTATATCATTTTCTGCATGCTTTTATGACAACATTTGTAGAAGAAAAAAATAATGTTAAAGTTTTTAATTTTCAAGGTGCTTTTAACAAAAATAACCAAAGACACTTTTACAGCATTAACAACCGCAGTCTTCAGACGCTGTGACTGCTGCTATCTGGTGGGCACGCAGCCGGGACTGCTGGAGGCAGGCGGCCCCCCTCATGTCCACCGGGCACGGCCACGTCCCCCGAGCTGGGCATGGGTCCTGGGGGGCGGGGGGGCACACCTTCCTCCAACCCCGCGGAGGCACCGGTCCACCTGAGTCCTGACTCCATCCTGCTGACTAGAAGGCAAATGAATGCTTTCAGAAAATGTCTAGATTTCTTGCCTGCACTTTTAAACCCGTGTTTACCTCATCCTTGTGAAATCAAGGCCCTGACATTTTTGTCCAAACTGCAATACAGCTAATGAGAACAGTATCAAGCCCAATAAAGCATAATGCTAAGATCTCACAGAATTCTCAAATCTGAACAATGTTCAATTTATGAACCATCCAACCAGCTTTACTGCACACACCACAGACCAGCACCCGCCTTCTGGGTTTAGTCTGAAAGCCGGGTCTGCCCACTGACGGTGGGGCCCAGCCTAGAGCTTTATTCTTCACCCCAGTAAGTAAAGGGGATGCGGGCCATGGCTTAGGGTTTCCAGGAGCTACAGCACCTGCTCAGTCTGCGGGCTGCTTCGCGCCTTCTCTCGCTAGTCTGTCCGCCTCTTCATTGCCTCTAAACCCCGAATGGCCAGGAACGTGCATCTGTTAAATAAAGTTTCCTTTTATTCTTACCAGTTTTTTACACGAGCAGCACATCACTACACGCTCACTGCAGTACGAGCCAACCCCTCAGAGGGCGAGCGCAGTGGCCCCCACAGCCCCCCTCAGCGCAGCCCAAGGCGTGGGCCCCCCGCACTCAAGCACCAGACACGCCGGCAGGAACCAGTTTCTCCACAGACTGGGCTTCAGCGCTCTGTCGGTCTTTTCCCACTTAATGGTGAGCTTCCAGGCAGAGTAGAGGTATGGATGGATATGTACGTCTCACACACACACACACACACACACACCCTACTCCCCTCAGTGCTGCTACACAGAAGGGGTGCACCCGTGTAACTGAACTGTCTGCACTTAGGCTGCTGAAAGGCAAGTTTACTTTCTTTTTTAATTTTAGTTTTTGGCTGAATTGCAAGGCTTGCGGGACTTAGTTCCCTGACCAGGGATCAAACTCGTGCCCTCAGCAGTGAAAGCGTGGAGTCCTAACCCGTGGGCCAGCAGGCAAGTCCCTGAAAAGCAAGTTTAAATGACAAACAGGTTGTCAAACAGTCAAGAGGGTCCTGGGCTGGGAGAGCAGGGTAGGGTTAAGAAAGCGACTGGACTTTTAACTTTCTGTTGTTCAGAAAGATAATTTTCTGGGGGGAGAATGGATATACACTCTCCTTTGGATATGGATATACATACACCCAGTGTATATTCAGGGCTGAGCCTGCTGTCCTCTGGAAACTATCACACCATCGTTACCTGGCTATAGACTGACATAAAACAAAAGGCGAAAAAAAAAGGTAATTTTAGTAAAAGTGACCTAGTGTAAGAAAAAAAAAATCACATTACTAAAGCTTCATCACGCAACTCCATTCTTAACGAGACACAGTACACATTAGTTTACCCAACGTTATGGAGACTTCCCAAGAGACCTGGAGCTGCAGCTCACAGGCGGCTCTCAGGGGCGGGGGCGGCGGGGGCGGGGGGCCGCCTGCGGGAGCAGCACTCCTCATGGGGGCGCTCTCACACACACTGCCGCAGCGACGCAAGTCATCACCCAAACCACTGCTGCGCTAGCTCACTGATGCCCCTGGTCCTCGCGGCCCGGCACTCACCCACTGAATGTCCATGCCCCGCGCCAGCCGCTCCAGCTCCGCGAAGTCCTCCTTGTTGGTCACCTCCTTCCCGGTGCTGGTCCTCCAGCCATTCTGCTTCCAGCCCTTCACCCAGGTGGTGATGCCTGGGTGACACAAACACTCGGAGGTCCCTCCCGCACGCACCCATCTTCCCTCCTCCCTAGACGGCCCTCTGACCGCTGCTCCACTGGCACCCAAGTCACCATCTGGACCCTCCTTCCCCCCGGGCCGGGCACTGGCTCCTCCGTCCCTCCACTCGACCTACAACCCGCGGCTCCGGGGCTCAGGCCCCACGTCCTCCCCCTCCTCCACAACCCCCAAGCCCCCAGCAGGCCGTGGGCCCACAGGCAGAACCTCCCAGAGGAAGCGCACATGCCCATCACGGCCGAGCCTCTGGGGTAACCCCGGACCAGTGCGGGCTTCCTTCAGCCCCAACACACCAGCGCCATCCCCTTACAGTCTGGGTCCTGCCCTGACACCACACCTCCTCCAGGGAAGGAAACACGGACTTCCCTGAATAATCATTCCAAAAACCCTAGGAGAAGTCAAACGTGGCTGCTTACCATTGATGGTAAACATGCTGTCTGTGTAGAGAACCAGCTTAGTGATGTCCTGAGCCTTAGCTTGCTCTATGGCTTTGCAGGCTGCCTTGAAGAAACACACCAGTTTCATGCTGAAAAGACCATTCAACTTTCGACACTGTTGTTCAAAATTACTGAAAAATTTAAATTCCTTTTCCTGTGCTAACTGTAAGGATAACATCGTCTATGTGAAATAAGGCTACACATACAATTCTGTTCAGACATCTACTCAAAACAAGCTTTATCATTTTTCTAGAAAACTCCTATTCATCAGGACTGTTATAGCCCCAAACTTCTGGACTCTTGAGTATTTTACATACAAGGAGCGTAGAAAGTCCACTGATATGTTCGAGTCAACAGTAAAGAACGATGAATTGACACATTTAGCAGAAAACTACACCCAGCAACTTACATGAATCTCCGCCCTTTGGTTTGTTTGTCGCCCGGGAAGTCTAATTCCTACATTTCTGGTATCAAAACAGTACAGAGGAAAATAAGTTGTAACACGAATTCTCAAAGTCAGTCCTTAAGTCACTTAATGGCTAATATACTTCTCTACATTTTTTATTTGAAATGAATGAAAGCATCATTCAAGAACACAGCCTTTAAAAATCAAACCAAGAAACCCAACATTTTATTGAAAAGTGCCACGGTATGGTCTTATAGGAGAACCCTGGACCAGGAGGCAAAACCCAAGATTAATTTCTGGACCTGAAACACACTAGCGTGTGATCCTGGCCAGGTACTAAGCCTCTGGATGCTCACACCACCTGAGCTCGCCACCCCGTGGAGGGTTCAAGGCTAAGTGAGGCATCAAGCGGAGGCGGGCGGACGTACAGGCCAGGAGGCGCGGCAGCAGCACCCCGCTCCCTCCCGGGGCCGCTTGGGAACCTGGACACCGCTGAGCGCTGAGCGGCTACTCCGCAGGGCTGCAGTCCCTCCTTCACGTGGATTCTGGGCTGTCAGTTACTCCTCAAGTTCTTCCGCACTTGGGGCAGGCGCGTGTGAACAATCTCACCCCCCTCACCCTGACTCTGTGCCTTTTGAAAACCACGGGTCGCCTCTAAGCTCACTCATCTTCAGGAGTGGCAGGGGCACAGGGTCCCCGTCTGGGGACTCGCCCCTGATGCATCCTTGCAAAAACCACTGCCCAGGGGCTCGGGACCCTCCCGCCAGCCCTGCCAACGCTTCCAAACAATCAAACAGTAGCAGATGCTGCCTCATCCATTCCCAAGTTTTGAAGCGTGACTCGGTTAAATGTGAAGCTTAATAAAAGCCACCTCTTCTGGCTTACTTACAAGGGATGGCCTGGCCCCCAGTACACGCCGATTCCTGCGCGAGCCCTCTTGCGCCCGTTACTGGAGCAGCAGCCATCAGTGTAGACGACCACAGAGTCCCCTGTGAGTGGGAAACTGAGTGAGTATCCAAGGACCAGCGTTATGAAAAACTCGAATTCATCTAAAAAATTTACTGCAGTTGAGATAGCATTCTAGTCCAAGAGGGCAGCTGTGCTTTGGAAGTTTTCTGCGCAGGAGAGCACTACTACTGCCTCAGGGGGCACCTGACTCTTCCGCTTGGAATCCGCTCATATTTCAGTCCTGCCTGCTGGGCAAGTTCAAGTGAAAGGGATCGCTCTGTAAACCTAGAACCTGCTGCTGTTTACAATGCTTGCTTTAGAGGCCAACCAGCAATGCCACGGCCCCCTCCCCACAGGGGTGGGGGTCGGGGGTACGTTTATCCCCAAAAGCGGCCCTTGCAGACAACAGCGCCTTGATGGTGATGAAGACCTCCCTGCCCGAAGGGATGTCCTCTGACAAATGCGCACCTAATTTTTGTCTTCGGCCTTCTGCTACTAGTGTTTGCTTCTTTCCACCAAAACAGAGTTTGATCGACACACCAGTACTGTATAAAGAACAAGGCAGAGGAGGAGTGGCTCTCACGCTGCTGATGGCCAGCAGAGCACTCAGCCGGGCAGAGGGGGCACTGGGTTGCCAGGTGCCGGGCAGCAGGGGTGTGGGCAGACAGAGGCGGTGCCTGTGAGGCGTGTCACAGGAGGGCAGACTAAGCAGGTGAAGGCAAGCGGGGCAGAGGCGAGGTGTGAGCGGGCAGGACTAGGAGGCTCCAAGACCACGGTCTGCTGAAGGAGATGCTCGGCATAACTGCCTCTCGGGTCCTCAGCTCTCTGCTGGCTGTGAGGACCCACCAGGCACTTAGGCGGGGACCCTCGCGCTTCATCTTCCAGTCACCCCGCAAATATCTGCTTCACTTTATTTAGATCATTTGATTTTGCTTTTCACATAACTTCAAACACAGTTTCCATGCAGTTTGACCAAACATTTTTTACTGGTTTCCCTTGAATTTATAATTCCCTTGAATTATAAAATGGCTTCTTCTTTGGGAAAACTTGGAACCCACAAATGCACCGATTTATATAAAAATTGCTACTTATTCCTATTTTTCATTCATACGTGTAAAGGACAAAAAGGAGACTCATGTACCGTAAGTCACTGAATATGGACACTTGATTCCTAGAGCTAAAGGCACAGGAGGAATTCACAACCATCTTGCTTCACAGGAGAAGACAGGATCATGTCTGTTTTGCAAAGATGGTATGTAAATGATTAAGATGCTGGTGCCAGTCAACATATAAAGGAGCTTTGTCCAGGGCCTTTCTTACCTGAAGAACTGAAGTCTTTGCATTTTCTTAGGGACCAGAAACACTGTGTCCATAGAGAACAACGGTGTTTACAAAGATCACCGAGTTTTTCACGTATAGCTTATAAAATAGTTTTCAAGTGAATGTCCAAAATTCTAATAATTCTGCACCATTTGATCGGTTATAAAACAGTGACCTTAGAGATTTTTAAATGACTTTTTCAGGTAAGAAGGTTACACGTCAGCTCAAACTTCTCTTAAGCGGAAGAGGTTTTTACACATAAATAATTACAGTACTAACATTTTTAAAATTCAAGACAGACTTACCCATGTAAGAAAAGGTGTCTTTGCTAACTGGAGGCAGTGGCTCTGCGCTCTGCCGCACGTGCTTCGCACACGCCTCTGCATCTTCATCCTCATCCAAGGGCTCACGGAGTCGCTTGCTCGCTTTCACTTGTGGTTCTTCTACGTGTTTAGTTTTTTGCCCTGAAAGACAGTCTACTCAAAAGCTAGAAACAACACAACGTGAGAGGAGGGAAAGACTGATGTCCTGGAAAGTGACTCTAAATTTTCCTTAAGAAGCTCCACAAGGGCAGGGTAAAGACCACAGCAAAGCTGCTGCTAAAGAAGACCACTGGTTGCCATGGAAATGGCAGAGATACCATGGGTGCTGAACCCTCCAGGGCTCAGAGTTAGAAACTCTGAGAGGCTCTTTCCCAAGAGAAAACAAGGACCCAGTTTTTGTACATAAGCTGAGAACAGACGATGGGACATATTAAGAAAGGGAAGTGGAAGCCAAAAGGGTCCGTGCAGGGACGGCACTGGTGGGCACCGCACGGGGGGAGTGGCACTGCCCGGGGGGACAGCACTGGCTGAGTGCTCCTTCCAGAGTGGACCCGAGGGTGACCCTCAAGGGATACTCATACCACTCAGGCTGTAGCTCGCTTCACTCTTTCATATAATTACGGCAGCTGACGCAGAAGAACCAAACCATGATTCAAACAACTGGTTTCTATCTGAGCTCTACCTTTCATCAGCTGTGAACTCTGTCAAATGACCTCACCCACCACAGCTGCTGTACAAGGAAGCACTCGGTGACCTGAAGCCGCTTTCCCTGCACCTCCCTTTCATGGAGCAGAAACAGGAACACAGAGATCTCGAAAACCACCACCTTAACCCAACGCTAGAGGGCACTCCCTCCCCTAAACCCTAAACCAGTGCATTCGCTGAGCACCGACCAGACAGGCATCGGCTGAAGCCCCCTGCCTGGCGCAGCCTCTCACCCCACACCTCTCAGAGGGCGGCAAAGCCAGCCCGGCAGCGCCGGAGGGAGTCTCCACTACGTCCGGAGCAGCACCGGTATGTCCGCTCTGACGCACTCGATCCGCCTCATGTTTACCTCGAAAGTCCTCCTCTAGGGGATTCCCTGGTGGTCCAGCGATTGTGACTCTGCCTGCCGATACAAGGGTTACAGGTTCGATCTCTGGTCTAGGGAGATCCTACATGCCAAAGGGGCAACTAAGCCCCTGAGCCCACAACTAAAGCCTGCACGCCAGAGCCCATGCTCCACAGCCAAGAGTTATCCCCACTTACCAAAACTAGAGAGCGTGCCCACGCTTCAGTGAAGAGCCAGCACAGCCAAAAATAATCTTAAAAAAAAAAAGGACCCAACCACGGCCCACGCATCAGTGAAGAGCCAGCACAGCCAAAAATAATCTTAAAAAAAAAAAGGACCCAACCACGACAAGACTGATACTCCCAAACTAGCTTTCTATCCCAAGCCAATTTCCATCTGGGGAGAAAATGAAACTGTCAATCACACTCCCATTGAAAGGCTGCTGGCAGATGGAGGAGGCAGCCACACGGGAGGCTGGGTCTCCTCCTCCTCGGAAACTCGCCTTTCAGGGCAGACTCCCAGCAGGGCCTGCCTCCCCTTGAACTCCGCTCGACCCAGAATGGTCACGACAGCCCAGAGGAGCACTTGTTCAAAGTTTGAGCACCTTGGTGAGCTCCAGACTGCTACAAAGAAGCTCATTTGAAATATTCTCCTCTCAGCCTTCATCCACTGCAGTAAAAAATGCCTTAGTAAAGTTCATGAAAACAAAAAAACTTCTTCAAGGTCGGTTACAGTTTAAACTCTTGTGCTCTAATGCAGTCACTCTCGGTGTCCCTTATGTTAGTCCGTAAACGTCAATTAACTCTACTTTCTAACACGTGAACTGCGGGAAGTTCCAATTGCATGACTTCATCCAGGGTAAAAAGCAAATGCCAGAGGTGCATGTTGGGAAAAGAACTACATTCATCATTTTACAACTAGAGCCCATAAAATCCACTAACAAGAATGAGTACATTTAAAGGTGGAATTAAGCATAGTGAGGACCCTGAACAGAATAGGAGATCTGAGTCCTGGCTTGTCTCTAATACTATTACCAACAGGAGTCCCTAAGTTAAAACGCTTTCAGCCTGTTTCCTAATCTGTAAAATGGAAACAACCATAATCTCTCCTCTCCGTGTTTAGAGGAGTAGCTACATAGATCATAGCAGAGGACAGAGGAGCCTGGTGTGCTGCAGTCCATGGAGTCACAGAGTGACACGACTTGGCAACTGAACCACCACCACAGCATATAAATCAAGAGACTCCTGGGCTATGACAGGCTTTGAATAGGCTACAATGTCACAATGCTGTGAGCTGTGAGTACCTTCTGAATCACTGGGGCTTTCAGACCTTCTGACAAAGGCCCAGGCTTCCTCCTCTGTGGCGAACTTCTTAAATCTGGCTGCAGGAAAGCGGTCCACCTGTGCTCTGCATTCATCCCTGAAACACAAGGCAGGGTCACTCCTTCGGGCTGTGACTCACCCACTTTCTAACAGACTACTTTCTCAGGCTGGGAACGGTGTGAAAACGTGGGCCTGTCAGCTCCGTGGAGGCGAAGGATCAAGCCTCCGTGTTTGTAGTTTCCTCTGCACGTCCAACCGTTCGCCCCGTGTCATGTTGTGTGCCGGCCAGACAGCACGCTTGCACCATAAGGCCTTCCTCAAAGCACAGGAGAACTTTGGAGATGTAATCACTTCATTACAACATAAAGATCAGCTTCTGAGGCCTCTTCCTCACAGCACAGCTGCAGGGGGCAACACAGGGCACTCACAACACATACACAAATAACAGACCTCGATAACGCGGGGGAAGAGCCCTGGCCCTGGAATCGTAACACCCGGGTTCAAGACCTCCATCTGTCACTTACTCGCCCCGTGAATTTCTGTAACACAGTAACTACACCCAAAAATGAGAATCCCATCTAACTCACAGGATTGTTACGGGGATATGAACACTAGTTGACAAGAATTTCTCTTTTTAAAAGCAGAAGATGAGATCAGGCGTTGAGCTCCATTATGTGTCACCGTTTGGAAACTCTTTCCGTGCAACAGAAGGGAAGAAGTGAAGTGATGTCACTCAGTCGTGTCCGACTCTTTGTGACCCCATGGACTGTAGCCTACCAGGCTCCTCCGTCCATAGTATTTTCCAGGCAACAATACTGGAGTGGGTTGCCATTTCCTTCTCCAGGAGATCTTTCCGACCCAGGGACTGAACCCGGGTCTCCCCCATTGTAGGTAAACGCTTTACCGTCTGAGCCACCAGGAAGGATTAAATAGAAGCAAGCCTCTGGCCATCCGTGACTGTAAGCGGCGTTTCTGATATTCCCAGCAAACACGAAGCGGACCCGAGGCCTACCACGTCAGGACCCCCGCGCGCCTACCCCAAGGTGGCCAAGAGGGCCGCGGGCTCCGGTCCCCAAGCGAAGCCGCCCACACCGCCCTGGATCGGCGCGACTTGCTCACCAGGTCAGGAAGACCCCGGCCTTGCGGCCCCTCCTCACGGCATAGAACATGGCAAGACTGCGGCATCCCACAAAGGCCAAAGCCACTCTGTGCACCACGCCCAGAAGCCGGGTCATCGCTCACTCCTTGCCACCGCCGAACCCCTCAGCTCCCGGCCGAGCGCCGCCATCACAGAGCCCGAACTTCCGGCGGCGGCGCAGGGAGATGACGCAGCCCGGCGCCGAGGGTGGGGCCCGGAGCCAAGTGCTCTCCTGACTCGTCAGTATCCCGGATGTCCGTGAGGACGCGGGGCCTGGGCGGAAGTCTCGGAGTCCGGGCCCAGGGGGCAGAGGCGGGGACAGGGACTTCCGGGGCGGGGCCCCGCGGAGACGGTCCGGGGGGTGGGGCCTGCACGGGGGCTGTGCCTCCCGGCTCTCGCCCGCCTGCGCTCCTGGGAACCGTTCCCGGGGTCTGCGACTGTGGTGGGCGCTGGAGGCTCTGCACGCTGGGCGTCGGGTCCCCAACCCCCGGCCCCAGGTCAGCCCCCCGTGTTCCTGGGCTTTCCCGGGGTGCGGGATACACTCAGGGTCAGCCAGGCACGCGGATGGGCTGGTTTACTCGCCCACTGTTGTCCTGGCCGGAAAGACATTGGCGTCCACAAGTGAAAAGAGGGGTGGGTGCGGCAGAGGGAGGGAGGGGGAAGGGGTGAGCCCGCACCCCGCCGCCGCCTCCACGGTCCCCTCAAGTTGGCGGGGGCACGTTTTCCCCACCTCTACCCAGGTTCTGTAACCAGAGGGATGTCCAGAACTTAACGCACTGCGACCCAAGGGGGTATTTATTGGAAAGTTAATGTCTTAGGATATTGCCTTAGACTATAATCTACCCAATATTTCACATTTCGTTCTGTAAGCAAATGGACTTCTGTAAAAGTCCTCTCCATTGACAAGCCTTCCTTTTCAAATAATTTTAAACTACCTAATTTTCAAACCAGTCCACCCTAAAGAAAATCAATCCTGAATATTCATGGAAAGGACTGATGCTGAAGCTTCAGTACTTTGGCCACCTGATGCGAAGAGCCGGCTCACTGGAAAAGGCCCTGATGCTGGGAAAGATTGAGGGCAGAAGAAGGGGACGACATAGGATGAGATGGTTGGATGGCATCACTGATTCAATGGACAAGTTTGAGCAAACTCAAGGTGATGGTGAAGGACAGGGAAGCCTGATGTGCTGCAGTTCATGGGGTCAGAAAGAGTCAGACAGGACTTAGTGACTGAACAACAAAAACAATTTTCTTGAAGTCTTCAGTTCAACAGATGTTACTGAACACCTATGCTGTGTGACCCAAGCCCCGGGGATACAAAATTGACAAAGACAGAGATAGGCATGTGAACAGACAGAAGACATCTCAAGAGAAAAGTGTATGCCAGGCAGGGGGAGTGAGCCAGTGCCTGGAGGGCCAGGGAACGCAGTAGTGCATGAGTAAGGTTTGAAGGATAAAAGAAGCGTTCCCTGGTGGCTCAGCTGGTAAAGCGTCTGCCTGAAATGCGGGAAACCGGGTTCAATTCCTGGGCTGGGAAGATCCCCTGGAGAAGGAAATGGCAATCCACTCCAGCACTCTTGCCTGGAAAATCCCATAGACGGAGGAGCCTGATAGGCTACAGTCCATTGGGTTGCAAAGAGTCGGACACGACTGAGCGACTTCACTTTTCTTTCACTCGGGTGAATTAGGCAGAGAAGGAAGTCTGAAACTCCAGGAAAAAGGAACCGCAACCGTGTGATCAGTGTGTTCTTGCCTGTGAACTCAATAAATATCCATTTGAAAAATTTCAACTTTACTAATTTAAATTGGCTCTTGTCCATTGCTCATTCCTATTGTTATTGCACTTCAAGGTAGCTTCTTTCAAAAAAGTTGCCCTTAAAAATCGAGTAATGATTGATGGCCACATCTCTTCTGTGGATATATGATCAGAGTTAGGGATGGCCCAGTGACCACTCTAAGAACGACCACAGCCCCTCTTCTTGAGATCATTCATTCTCCATTTGCCCAGGGCCTCTGGAGCTCCTGCAGCCTCCTGGTAGGCACAGACCAGGGCCTTGGAAATGTTACTTTTGACCTACTTTCTTTAGACGCATCACTCGCTCACCTCCCAGTGGCACAGGTTAAGTTGTGGACACAGATGACACCTGGAAGAGCTGACTTCTGATTGAGAAGCTGACGTGGAAATAAGTCAGGGTAGTGAGTCAAACTCCAGTACTCTTGCCTGGAAAATCCCATGGGCAGAGGAGCCTGGTGGGCTGCAGTCCATGGGGTCGCTAAGAGTCAGACATGACTGAGCGACTTCCTTTTCACTTTTCACTTTCATGCATTGGAGAAGGAAATGGCAACCCATTCCAGTGTTCTTGCCTGGAGAATCCCAGGGACGCAGGAGCCTAGTGGGCTTCTGTCTATGGGGGTCGCACAGAGTCGGACATGACTGAAGCAACTTAGCAGCAGTGAGTCAAAAGCAAATATCTTCAAAGCTTGGAAAGAACTGGGATTGTCAGACAGATATGAAATGATAATAGTTGTGCAGGATATAGACACAGCTGTAGGCTGCAGTGTTGCCTGGAAGAAGAAAGAGGCTGGGCCCCTGAAAAGGTGCTGTCTGACTGTAGCCCACCTCCCACTAGCTTGATCCTTGCGTCTGACCTACTTGATTAAGACTTGCTTTTGCATGTAAGTTAGCTGGCTGTGGTCCTTTATCACAGAGTACTCATCATCCCTGCAAAGTTGTTGTTTGAATTATCTGACTATGTTCAGAAAAGCATCTGAGTGGCTTTCTGCAATTATAAAACTGTTTCTTCTGGCATTTTTGTTGACGGATAACTGTAAATATTTTTTATCTTAATCTCTGGCTCCAAGTGTGTGACTTTACTTACTCTGGGCAAAAACTGGCTCATTCTCAATAAGGTACAGAGCCCTGGACCAGAGTCGGAAGATACTGCCAGGGGATATTTGCCTCGGGGTGGGGGGTGGGGCTGAGTGGCAGAAGTAATGAAGTGTTCCTGTGACTCAATCCCCCAGTTCTGCTGCTCTCCTGCCCCTGAGCTGTGAAGTTCACAATGTTGACTGAACATTCCAGCCTCACAACTGCCAGCTGTATAAATTCGGGGAGTTGCTTAAAGTCTCTGTTATACACTTTGGAAAATGGAGATGATGCTGCTGTGTCCAGGGGCTGTGAATATCCACTGACTCCGTGTGCATAGTGTGGTCGATACACAGCATGTCTGCAAAGGCACCAGTTCTTTTCATCTCGTGCATGTTTCATGAAGATGCCTGGGAAGAATGATGTTGCGTTTGATGAGATATATTGAAGATGCGCAAATAATTAGTTTGTGATAAAAGTCAAATGTATTAATATTTCTATAATTTAGAGATTAATATCTCAGCAATCACCTACTGCCTACTGACAGTTCACCAGTATTTCTACAGGCCACCTATAGTAATACAGGAAAAGTGACCTTCAGACTCTCCAGCAGAAGCCAGTGACCTTGCTTCAATTAAATGCATAAGATTTTCACATTCCTTACAGGCTTCCACATTTATTTCATTCACGTGCTCCTTACACTGGCTGATAGATAATACAATAAAAATCCTGCCAGCTATAAGTGGAGGGGAGAGAAAACCTTCTGTTAAATTCAGTCCATTAATTCTTGATCAGACAGGCAGGTCCATAAATTCATTTTACACTCAAGGACTCATCAGTAACTCTCCTGTCACTTTATTATGAACATCAGGAGTTGTGATCTGGAGGGAAGAGAATTGTTTTAACGTGTAAGCTCTCTCACCCCCTTGACCTCTAGGCTTTCTGCCTCACAGAGCTGAGATAAGGCATTCCCAGCACAGGATCCTTTTTCTCGGGGACTTTTATACAATAAACAAGTTAACTTTTTAAAGGAGAACCGATCTTGCTTGTTTAACTGTGCCCTCTGCCCTGGCAGTATTCTGTCCTGGGCCAGAACTACCCAGTGTAAAAAATTAATGAGCAGAAACCTTAAATAGACCTGGGAGACCAGAACGGGAGCTCTCCTGCCCTGCGACAATGGCAGAGCCCAAGACGAAGAGGACTTTTCTTTGCGGCAGAGACGTGGTCAGTGCACAGCCACAGACTGTCTTCCACAGCCCCCACCTCCCTCTTCTCCACAGAAGCACTCTCTTTCCCTCGCTGTGCTGGAACTCCCATGGCTCACCACGGTGGCAGATCCTGAACTGTACTTCCCTGCTGACCCTGAATAAGCCCATCTTCGCTGGAGAAATACCTGGCAGTCTATTTGTTTAAGGTCATCACTTTTCTTGTCCCTACAGGGGCCAGAGAAGGCTCCAGAGCACTTCAGATGTTGTAGCCATGCATTCCGGGAAACATTCAGAAGGACAATGCAGATAGTGGAGTGCAGTTTATTACATTGGCGGGCCCAAGGCAGAGTCTCCTCTTAGCCAAGGACCCTGACCAGTTTTTGTGAAAACCTTATATACCCTAAGTGTACATGCCCAAACCTACCTCCCCTAATTCCCTGAAACTAGTCTGAATAAGGGAAAAGAAAGATACAATCAAAGTTAACCCATGATTCATATGCCTTAAGCCTAGGTAGTTAACAGTGAACATACCCCTGTGATCATACCCCAATAAGCATAATAGAATTTATGATTCTATTCGGTTACAGAGATAATTAGGTATTCTTTTAGGCTACAGAGAGTCTAGGTATGACCCCTGGGGCTCTTCCTTCCAGGGGCCTGGTTTTCCAGTTGGTATGTCGTTACTGTAGATACTGGGCATATAGCTCTAAGTCCACAGTCCGGCGCAAGATGGAGTCCTGCTTTCAAGACAGAGACTGTTCTGTCTGTTTCCTCCTTCACTGGGTGAGCAAGGAGGGGTGGTACCCAAGTTGCTCCTTTGGGCTCACTGCTTTTCCTGCTGACCCTGCAGTTTGAGGGTACATCTTTCTCGTGGATCCAAGCTCACGCCCTCTTGTATGTGAGATCCTCCAGGCTTTATTTGGGATCTATGTCAAGGCTTCTTCTTTCCAGTTCAGGCCTTGCTCTGTGAGTTTGCCTTTGGCACTTCAGTCTCATCTTGAGATCAGACCGTTTCAACCAAAGCTGGCTGAAAATGCCACTGGCCTGGTTCCTGGGAAGGGGTGTTTCAGATAATGGGGGCTTCCTAGATGGCTCAGCGGGTAAAGAATCTGCCTGCAATGCAGGAGACGCAGGAGCCATGGGTTTGACCCCTGAGTTGGGAAGATCTCCCAGAGGAGGAAATGGCAACCCACTCCAGTATACTTGACTGGGAAATCCCATGGACAGAGGAGCCTGCTGGGCTACAGTCCAAAGGGTCCCAAAGACTTAGCACAGCACGTAGCACAGCTTCAGATAAAGTAGCACTGAGTTTTTCAGCCTTTGGCCTTTTCCTTCTGGGGAGAGACATTATTGTATTGCCAATTGGGAAAGATTGAAAGCAAAAGGAGAAGAGGGTGATAGAGGGTGAGATGGTCGGATGGCATCAGCAACTCAGCAGACATGAGTTTGAGCCGACTGTGGGAGATCGTGAAGGACAGGGAAGCCTGGTGTGCTGCAGTTCACGGGTTTGCAAAGAGTTGGAGGGCAAGACTTAACAACTGAACAACAGCAACTGCGTATGGGAAGATGCAAGAGTCTGGGCTCGCTGAACCCCTTCCTTTCATAGGCACCTCAGTGTTTTCACATCCTAATTTCCTCAGGGCTCACTCTAAGGAGCAGCTGCAGTCTGATAGCTTCCCCTGGCTGATACTCTTTGGTTCCTCCCTGAGTTCCCTCAGGGCTGGCCGACTCTCCTTCAGAGTTGGCTGGACTGCTGATGACTGTGGCATTCTGTGTTTACTGATGTGGCGGGCAATATTCCGCTTCTCAGTATCTCCATTTCCTTAGTGTTCCAGTCAGTGAAACAGGCCAGTACCTTACCCCTTTCACTTGAAAGAAAAACAACTCAGGGAGAGCATCGCCTCAGGATTTTACTGAGAGTCCTCATTCTTCACAAATCCCAAAGGCTGACCCAGAGGTTACAAACTTCCCGAGGTTCTACATTATTGCAACATGTAGATTTGCTTCTTTGCTCTCGTTTTTGAGCCTCCCCTCAGGAAGACAGCATCCACTCACTAAAGCTTTCAGCCGTAAAGGGACCTAGGACTGCCAAAGAAAAATGGCAGTTTTTCCAAGCCCAGGTTCGACACTTAAGGCATCTGCTGTCAGAACAGATGAAAAACCTGTCCTCTCCAGCACTGAGTGACCTTCCTCTGACCTCTGGAAGGTAGATTTTCCTAAAGAAGGGGTGCTTTGTTGTACCCCCTCAAAAGACACTGCTCTCCCGATCACTGCCCAGATGTCCTTTAACCCTGCGATGTACAAGCTGTTTCCACGTAGTACTTTCCTCCTGCGGGAACTCGAAATAATGTACTGACTTCAAGGTTCTTGTGGAATCTTCTTAAAAATACATATTTTATTGTTCTGAACATTAAAAGGATAATAAGGGAATATTATGAACAATTCTACTGGCATAAATTCAACAATTTAAATGAAATGTACCAGTTCCTGTAGAAGCACAAACTGCCAAATTTCATCCAATATGAAAGAAATAATCTAAATATTCTTGTAACTATTAAAGAAATGGAATTCATCATAGTGAAAACCCCTGGAAAAAGACATCTCCAGGCCCTGATAATTTCACAGCTGAATTCAACCAAATGTTTGAAGACTTAACACTGATTCTACACAATTGTTTTCAGAAAATACAAGATGAGGGAGCATGTCCCAACTTATTTTATGCTGATATTAACCTAGTCCAAAACCTGACCAAAACAATACAAAAAAAGGAAACTACAGACCAATGTCTCTTGTGAATAGACATTACAAATCCTCAACAAAATATTAATAAGTGGATGATGAGAAAGTAAGATGAGAGTAAGATGATGAGCCCATCTCACATGAGTGAGAAAGAATTATATTGCATTACCAAGCACGGTTTATTCCAGACATTCAAGGAAGGTGCAATATTTGAAAACCCATTAAGGTAGTCTACAATATTAACAGGCTAGGAAGAAAAACTCACATGATTATACTAACTGATGCATAAAATGCATTTGACATAATCCCATTTATGATAAAAACCCAGAAAACGGGGATAGGAGAGAACTTCCTCAATAAATCTACAAAATATCTACAAACACCTAATGCTAACATCATAGTCACTGATGTGATGAAAGAATGCTTTCCCCGAGGATGGGGAACAGGCAAGACAAGAATGTCCTCTCCCACCAGGCCTTCCAACAAAGTCCTGGAGACCAGAAAGAACTTTACTGGACGAACTTCTGGAGTGCTACTTTTGTGGAGTGGGAGACAGAAGCCAGGTTGAAAAAGTGGGGAAAGGAATGGAAATGGTTCATCAAGGAGGTTTGGAATGGTGACCCAGGTAAGATCACAGGTCAGCTCCATTTTCTCTCTTCAACAAGTTCCAAGCTGATTCCAGTGAGATAATCAGTTGGCCCCTCTCTCCCTAACATTGGAGAAGTATCAGTTCAGTTCAGTCGCTCAGTCATCTTCGACTCTTTGCAATCCCATGAGCTGCAGCACACTAGGCCTCCCTGTCCATCACCAACTTCCAGAGTCCACCCAAACCCATGTCCATTGAGTCAGTGATGCCATCCAACCATCTCATCCTCTGTCATCCCCTTTTCCTCCTGCCCTCAATCTTTCCCAGCATCAAGATCTTTTCCAATGAGTCAGGTCTTTGCATCAGGTGGCCAAAGTATTGGAGTTTCAGCTTCAGCATCAGTCCTTCCAATGAACACTCAGGACTGATCTCCTTTAGAATGGACTGGTTGGATCTCCTTGCAGTCCAAGGGACTCTCAAGAGTCTTCTCCAACACCACAGTTCAAAAGCATCAGTTCTTCTGCGCTCAGCTTTCTTTAGAGTCCAACTCTCACATCCATACATGACCACTGGAAAAACCATAGCCTTGACTAGACGGACCTTTGTTGGCAAAGTAATGTCTCTGCTTTTTAATATGCTGTCTAGGTTGGTCATAACTTGCCTACCAAAGAGTAAGCGTCTTTTAATTTTATGGCTGCAATCACATAGAGAAGTATATATAGCTTTAAATATCTGAGATGAACACAATCTTAGTAAAGGCTGTTGGAAATCTTAGACATCACCTAGTGTAACATTCTAAGCATTTTCCACAGCACCTGGCCCATGTGGATAATTGCTCTGGTAAATTTGACAGGTGAGGAAACTGAAGTTCAAGTAGATTATCTCCCCACAGCCAGATACTGTTTGCTAGGTTGGAAATGCCCTTCTCCCTAGTGACTCTTTGCCACCTCATGGACCGCAGAATGCCAGGCTTCCCTGTCCATCACAAACTGCCAAAGCTTGCTCAAACTCACGTCCATCGTGTTGGTAATGCCATCCAACCATCCCATCCTCTGTCTTCCCCTTCTCCTCACCACAGATTAATCTCATCTCTTCCACAGAATTCCCTGGTTTCTTAAAGCATGAGTCCTCCTGGCCCCCTTTACTCATTTTACTCGTATGTACTGTTGTAACTTGTCATTATGTATTCAGTCATACAAATTATGTTTTCTTCACTAAACTTCCCTGGTGGGCTTCCCTGGTGGCTCAGCAGGTAAAGAATCCACCTGCAATGTGGGAGACCTGGGTTCGATCCCTGGGTTGAGAAGATTGCCTGGAGAAGGGAGAGGCTACCTACTCCAGTATTCTGGTCTGGAGAGTTCCATGGACTGTGTAGTCTATGGGATTGCAAAGAGTAGGACACGACTGAGCGACTCTCACTTTCACTCTCGAAATTGCCATCTCCCAAGGGCAAGGATCCAGTGGGTTTTCCTTATAGTTAGCACAGAACACACACCTAGACAATTATTTGTGAATTGTATTTTTCGCTCCTGTCTAGGGCAGGAAGTCCTTGACACACGTGTTTCAAGTGACAGGATACTAAGCATTTTTCCAATAAAAAATTCTGCTGTGTCGAATTATTGACCCACTTTAAGGCCATTTGCCATCCCCGAATCTTTCACCACAGCTGCACTAAATTCAGCTGTCCAGCCTGAGCCCCAACTTTGCCCAAGTGTCCCTTATCCTCCTCCTGGAATTGCACCCTGTTTGGCCCCAGGTCTTTGCAGATGGTGACTGCAGCCATGAAATTAAATGACGCTTGCTCCTTGGAAGGAAAGTTATGACCAGTCTACACAGCATATTAAAAAGCAGAGACATTACTTTGCCAAAGTCTGTCTAGTCAAAGCTATGGTTTTTCCAGTAGTCATGTATGGATGTAAGAGTTGGACTATAAAGAAAGCTGAGCACCAAAGAATTGATGCTTTTGAACTGTGGTGTTGGAGAAGACTCTGGAGAGTCCCTTGGACTGCAAGGAGATCCAACCAGTACACCCTAAAGGAAATCAATCCTGAATATTCACTGGAAGGACTGATGCTGAAGCTTCAATACTTTGGCCACCTGATGCAAAGAACTAACTCACTGGAAAAGACCCTGATGCTGGGAAAGATTGAAGGCAGGAGGAGAAGCGGACGACAGAGGATGAGATGGCTGGATGGCATCACGGACTCAATGGACATGAGTTTGAGTAAACTCTGGGAGTTGGTGATGGACAGGGAAGCCTGGCATGCTGTGGTCCATGGGGTCGCAAAGAGTCGGACACGACTTGAGCGACTGAACTGAGCTGAACTTTCCCTCTTGGGATGGTTCTTCAGCTCCAGGCCGCCTCCACCACAGGTGTCCCTAGACGTCTCAGAATCGTCGGCCGCACCAAGCAGTCGATACGAGAGCCCAGTGTGGCCTGGAAACCACATTTATTCGTAAAGCAGTTCGTTCCCAAAGCGCTTTCACAAGCATCTCATTTGGTCCTCCACAGCCCAAACGGAACCCAAGTCTCCGGTTCCTTTCCGTTGTTTCAGCTGGGACGTTAAGCTTCCTCATGTTAAGTGAGGCTTTTGGTCCTATCTTCAGGGGTAGCCCAAGCCATTTTCCTCAGGAGGACCTGGGACCCCCGACAGACTCCCGCCGGGCCCGCCCACCGCCCGCCTGGAACCTCGGCTGCCCACACGGGAATTCCCGCCAGCAGCCGAGACAAGGATAACAGCGGAGCCAAAAATCCTTCCCGGCTTCCCGGCCCTCAGACGCCGCTTCAGGGGACTCTCTAGGCTGCCTCCGCGTCTCCGTGGTTCTTCCGGTTTCTCTACTCGCGCTATTCCCGCCTCTTCCCCTCCGCCGCCGGGATTTAACGAACTCTCGCGATATCTAGGCCTCTTCCTAGGCCTACTCGGGTCGGCAGCGGCAAGACTGTTTGGCCGCCTCTACAAGGTATGTGGTCCGCGGGCGCTATGCCGGTCCGCCGGCTTCGGGAGGCACACGTCTGGGGCCCCCGGGTGGGGATGCGGCCGATTGTCCGGCCCGGGGGCCCCGATGGCTTGTGCGGGGGGAAGATGGGGCCGGCCGCTCGCCCTGAGCGCCCTGTGCTTCCAGGTCCCGGCCATGTTCAGCTCCAGTGCCAAGATTGTCAAGCCCAACGGCGAGAAGCCGGACGAGTTCGAGTCGGGGATCTCCCAGGTGAGGGGGCGGGCGAGCCGGGGTCCCGGAGAGGGTCGGGGTGAGTGAAGGCTGCGCGCGCTGAGCGTGGGCTGCGCCCTCTGCCGCCCCACAGGCCCTGCTGGAGCTGGAGATGAACTCGGACCTCAAGGCGCAGCTGCGGGAGCTGAACATCACGGCCGCCAAGGCAAGGGGGTCCTCCCGGGGTGGGCTTCGGGTTCCCCCAGGACGGGGCGGGGCTTGGGCATGTGCTCGGGCCGCCGGTAGTGCCGGGGTCCCCCTCCCCGCCTAACTGCATCTGTGCCTCTCTTCCCGCTTCGACTCTAGGAGATCGAAGTTGGCGGTGGCCGGAAAGCTATTATTATCTTCGTCCCCGTCCCGCAGCTGAAGTCTTTCCAGAAAATCCAGGTGCGCCTGGTGCGCGAGCTGGAGAAGAAGTTCAGCGGGAAGCACGTCGTCTTCATCGCCCAGGTGCGTCCGCGGGGCACGTCGTGTTGGGTCGCTGGAGTGAGGGCTTGTGTTGGTAGAGTCACTGGTCGCCGCTTGCACCAGGTTAAAGAGATAGGGGGTACTGTTGCCGGGTGGCCACCTGATGCGAAGACCTGACTCATTGGAAAAGACCCTGATGCTGGGAAAGATTGAAGGCAGGAGGAGAAGGGGAGGACAGAGGATGAGATGGCTGGGTGGCATCACCGACTCTAAAGACATGAGTTTGAGTAAGCCCTGGGAGATGGTGATGGAGAGGGAAGCCTGGCGTGCTGCAGTCCATGGGGTGGCAAAGAGTCGCACACGACTGAGCGACTTCCCTTTCACTTTTCACTTTCCTGCATTGGAGAAGGAAATGGGCAACCCACTCCAGTGTTCTTGCCTGGGGAATCCCAGGGATGGGGGAGCCTGGTGGGCTTCCATCTATGGGGTCACACAGAGTTGGACACTAATGAAGCGACTTAGCAGCAGCAGCAGCAGCTGGGAGGAAAAGGCATGCAAAGGAATGGTTGGTAGGGTAAGGAGAAAATGGTTAAGAGGCTGTGTTTTTGTTTTTTAAGTTAGATTGGGCCTTCTTGCAAACAGAAATCTCTAGGACTTAAGTGCTTAGCTGACGAGTAAGTCAAGGAGTAGTATTCTGACTTAGTACCTGTAAGTGGGTAGTGGGTTGGATGAAATGTAAACAGGTGTGTAATATTTGGGGGATCAGTCACATTTTTCCAGTTACATTTTACTATAAGCTGGAGAAGGCAATGGCACCCCACTGCAGTACTCTTGCCTAGAAAATTCCATGGATGGAGGAGCCTGGTAGGCTGCAGTCCATGGCGTCTCTAAGAGTATAACTGAGCGACTTCACTTTTCACTTTACTGCATTGGAGGAGGAAATGGCAACCCACTCCAGTGTTCTTGCCAGGAGAATCCCAGAGACGGGGGAGCCTGGTGGGCTGCCAGGACACGACTGACAGGACTTAGCAGCAGCAGCGGGTTCTGAAAGAATAAATGAGGTCAGGAAGTACTATAGAGATTTTTACTCACTTGTTGGGTCTAGGTTGTTTGACTTTCTGGAGCTTTGAATTTATTCAGCCATTAAGTCCTTTGGTTTGTAAAGTAGTTTTGATAGTGCTTAGTTTTCTGACAACTGAAGTCTTTTTAAAAGTTTGTTCATTGATAATTTTTACCTTACAGAGGAGAATTCTGCCTAAGCCAACTCGAAAAAGCCGTACGAAAAATAAGCAGAAACGTCCCAGGAGGTAGGTTTCTTCAGCATCGAAAATGTGTGTACCCCTCTTAGTAACCATTGTTGATTGGCGTGGGTTATTTATAGTAAGAGTTATATAAGTTTTTTAAGTGTGAGTGATGTAGGAAAGCCATTCCCATGGGAATTTTTATCAAGTAACTGGGTTTCTGTAACTGAAATGTTTTCAGGTTGATTCTGGAGGTAAGAGTTACATACATGCACGTAGGTGGTACAGTAGGTCGCCGCGCTCACCAAAGGTGCGACTTTGATCCGGTTCTTCGGGTAAAGGAGGAGCGGTGAGGAGGGGTCCAGGGAGCGTGGAGGGTAGAGCACACCCGATGTGGGCTGGCGGCACGGTGTGTTCTCACTGTTTACTTTAGTTGTCGATTTGACGTTGAAAAACTAGACTTGTCTGTTGCTCATGGCAGAGGTTAAAGGTGTTGCGGGTGATGCATGTTTTATGAACCTGATTGACTTGCAGGTTATCTGCTGTAAACTAGATACTGGAGGGTGGCTCCTTGGTCTGAGCTTTCTGGTGTTGTGTTGAAGTCGCTGACTCCACACACTTGGTTTCTTGGGTCCCTGCAGGCCTGCCTTGGGCGGTTTGAGAAAGGACTTGAGCATCAGTGCTGGTGGGGTAAAGGGCATCACTCATCCTCCCTCCGTCCAGCCAGTGTTCGTGGTGCTGGTGTCTGAGCCAGGGAGTGCCTAGAAGCAGGGCATGAGGGTCTCTAGTGTTGTGGACGGGTGTTGATGGTGCCACGTTGTGGAGGCTGGAGAGGCACGTGCCGGGCGTTACGGAACTTGGCTGTTGGTGCTTTGGTCTTGTTTTCAGGGCAGTTGGGGTAGCAGTAGAATGTAGAACTGTTGGAGGGGGCTATTCTGGATAGTTTGCAGGAGATCAAATACAGGGGATAATCAAGGAGGTTTCATTTGTTAATGCTGCTACTCAGGTGGTTTTGCAGCCTGGGTCCTGACGGCCTGAGTTAGTCCTTGACTGTAAGAGCAGCCCCTTTGCTCTGCACACGGTGAAGGTGCTGACTCCCAGGTCTGTAGCCGTGGCTCTCCCTCGGCGCAAGCCTGTCTCCACTTCTCAGCTGATGACGCCAGCCTGTCCCATGGCCTGGCGCAGACCCGGGAGTCTTCCCTTCCCTTGCGCTGAGCAATCCCCCCCGTCTCCGGTCTGCCTTCCTGCCTGCGGCTTCTCTCCCTTCTGCGCTCATCTTTCTCCTGCACGAGTTGTGTGCAGGGTCTCGGTCGCTTTCCTTCTGAAGCAGCCTAGCTCTGCTGCTTCGTGATTGTCAAGTTGTGCTTTTCCTCAGAAGTTTAGATCGGGCTAGAGTTTGAGTTTGAGACCAGCTAGATTCCGTTCTATTCTTGTGTTTTGAAGGAAGTAAATAACAGGGTCCATAGTGCTTTCCTAACCCGTAAGGGTGTGCTTGGCCAGCGGTTAGCAGCCATTCGTCAGCTGGGCTGACCGTCTGATTTGTGTGCTGAGGTGCTGAAGCTGCTCTTGGCCTTGGAGCAGTGGAGCTTTGTGGTCATTTAGGAGCCCCTTCCGTGTGTGCAGAGCTGCCGGACAAAGAGAAACGAGTAGGACGTGGTGTCTGAGCCACTGAGGGGTGAATAAGACCTGGACACGTTCCGTAATAAAAGGGAGCCCTGCAGACGTTGGGAGTGAGAACAGTCTCTTCATTCTCTCGTTCCTGGTATCCTGTGGTACAAAACTAATAGGCTATAAGTTTGGGGTTAATTGAACCTTGTCTGGCAGCCAGATGGGTTGTGAACTTGGAGTCATATCCAGGAGAGGAGCAAGGCTCCCTTGGCAGTCTGGGATGGGATGGGCTGAAATTGGGACCCTCATGGGAGGGACCACATCCTAGAGCTGGGGTAGAACAGTGTCCTTTGGGTGGGGTGTTGCCTCATTCCATCACAGGAACAGGGAGGGGCTTTGGTGCATCTTAGAGGCCAGGGACCCCTCAAAGTGTCTTCGGTAGATAAAGCCTGTGGTGACATCTAAGCATTTGACAACACTGGAGAAGATCATTTTGGAAGAGAGGTTACTACAGAGAATCATGTGAATGACAACCTAAAGGTGTGTCCTATAATAAAAGTCATCACTAGTCTCCTTTTCTGGAGATGATCACTCATGACAGCTGGTGTGTGTGGTTTACAACACGCTGGCTTTGGAAGTGAGATGGGAGTGTGTGTGTCTCCCTCTCCTCGTGTGGCAGCGGCTCTGCTGTGATACATGAGACAAAAGGACGTAACTCGAAAGCTCGTGTTGCTGTGGCTTCGGGAACCTGGAGCCTTCCACTCAGGGTTTGACTTGTGGGGGTGCCCTGGAGGTTCCCAGGAGGGCAGACCTTGCTGGGTTTCTCACTTTTGTCGCTGTGTTCTTCAAGCCGCACTCTGACCGCTGTGCACGACGCCATCCTGGAGGACTTGGTTTTCCCAAGTGAGATCGTGGGCAAGAGGATCCGCGTGAAGCTGGACGGCAGCCGACTCATAAAGGTCCATCTGGACAAAGCTCAGCAGAACAACGTGGAGCACAAGGTAGGGACTGGCCTCCCGGGCCCGCCCCCTGGGGGAGGGGCCAGATGCAAGCCCGCCCCCTGGGGGAGGGGCCAGATGCAAGCCCGCCCCCTGGGGGAGGGGCCAGATGCAGGCCCGCCCCCTGGGGGAGGGGCCAGATGCAAGCCCGCCCCCTGGGGGAGGGGCCAGATGCAAGCCCGCCCCCTGGGGGAGGGGCCAGATGCAGGCCCGCCCCCCCTGGGGAGGGGCCAGACGCGGCCCCGGGCCGGGGTGAGCCCAGCCGGCTCCAGTGGTGCTGAACCTGCCTGTGGGAGCCGACTGCCTTGGGGGCTGATCAGGTTAAATTGGGAGATGTTTTAAACACTGGCATTGTTTTAAATTGTTAGGAGAAATGGATGTGAAGTAATTCCATGGTGTGTGTTAGGCTGAACTTAAGGCTGGGTGGTAGTCGAGATAGACTCTGGGGAGAACTATCATTTGGCTTCATTTCGGGTAAACCGTCACCCCCCGCGTCTCCGAGTGACCCAGAGGAGCCAGCAGGCGGCTCAGGGGTGGAGCCCTTTGCCCACCACAGCTTGCCCCGTTTGGAGCTACCGTCCCCTGTGTGTGTTGTGACCATTTATCTCTTCTCTTGTAGGTTGAAACGTTTTCTGGTGTCTATAAGAAGCTCACGGGCAAGGATGTTAATTTTGAATTCCCAGAGTTTCAGTTGTAAACAAACGACTAAATAAAATATTATTCTCAGTGCTGTGTTTTGGGTGTGGTTTTCAGACTTGCAGAGCTGCGGATGCAGAGCTGTCTGGATTTTCGGGTCGCTTCCTGCTCAGGCTGGGGGGTCTTGGACCGACGGCGCCTGTTGTCAGGGCCCCGCGTTGGTTTCCCAGCACAGTGGCTCACTTACACATGTGTTCATATTTTTCAGTTTCTTGCCCCTTGTAGGTGATTATAAGCACGTGTGTAGTTCATGGGCACTCAGTAGGCCCTCAGGGGTGGTCATCTGTGTTACATGGTGGAGCCCACTTCTGAGCTGCAGGGTTTGTCTTGGGGACAGTGACTGGCCGAGGACCCTGCTGCCCCAGCCTCCTGCCTGCCTGACGGCCTCCATGGCCTTCACAGTCCTCCTTGATTCTGGGCAGCCTCCTATATTAAGATCCCTGGTGACCTCGGGATCTTGGGTGTGACATGCCCTGACGCCTCTCCACCATGGGGCCCTGGGTGCGCCACGCTTGCACCCTTGTCCGTGCTGGCTGGGCTCCTGTGCCGCAAGCCAGCGGGCCGTGTGGCCTGTTGTCCCTCTGCCATCAGGAGCTCTGGAGAAGTGAAGCCTTGAGGGGAGGGCGGGTGAGGTTAACGTCCTTGTGGACAAAGTGTCCCGAGATACGGCTGCACAGAGGTGACCTCTGGGGAAGATTCCCAGCTGGAGACACATGGGCTTGCTGGGGCTCTCGTGTCCAGATGTCTCGGTTATATCTGAGAAATGTAAATAATAACTGGGACATGGGCCAGACTCTTGTCCGACCCCTTGGAAGTGGCCCGGCTCTTTGGCAGTCAGCGTTGGGCCGGGGGGCAGTGGGATGAAGACCGGAGGCCCAGAGGAGAAGCACCAGTGATGCTGGAGGCTTTTTGGTGCTTGTTGGCAAGGCAGCTGTAAATGCGATTGTGACCTAAAACGGCTCTAATTTACAATCTGCTTCAAGTAGGCAAGTGAATATCAGAAATGCACGTCAAAACCACAAGCTATCACCTCGCACCTGTCAGAATGCTGCTCGTAGAGGTAACAGAATGGAGGTAACAATGTTGAAAACTCAAGAAAACACTGGTGGAGTGTGTGTGAGTGCGGCCACTACAGAGAAGTAGGCAGGTTCCTCCAAAAAAGGAGTTGCTGTGATCTCACAATTCCATTGCTGAGGATTTATGCAAAAGTAATGAAAACATCAAAGGGATGTCTGTCCTCCCAGGCTTATTGCAGCATTATTCACAATAGTCAAGGTACTGAAACCTACCTGCCTGTCACGGGACAAATGGATAAAAGCTACAGATAGAGATGTACAATCAAACACCCTCGTGAGGAGGAGGGGTGTCCTTCATTGGACAGCGTGCTTTTCCCTGGAGGTCATAAGCTAAGTGAGGTAATCCAACAGAAAGACACTATGATTGTAACTTTCATGCGGGTCTAAGGAAGCCAGACTAGAAGGGGCGGTGGTTGCCAGGGTGGTGCTGGCAGGTGGGGACTGGGAGAGAGGTTTCAGGGACACGTGTGCAGCTAGTAAGTCCTGGAGAGCTGATAGCGCAGTGCAGTGAACACAGACAGCTATGTTGTATTAAAACCGTCAAGATTCCTGAGAGCTAGATCTTAATTATTCCCACCACAAGAGAGAAATGACGGACTTCCCTGGTAGTCCATTGGCTAAAGACTCCACTCCCAGTGCAGGCGGCCTGGGCTTGATCCCTGGTCAGGGAACTAGGATCCTGAGTGCCGCAGCTAAGACCTGTCAGCCAAGAAATTTTAAATCAACATTTAAAAAAGCAATGAGAACTCTGATGTAATGAAGTGCTAACTGATGCCACCCCTGTAGGCAACCATATTACCCTGTTCAGATGTGTCAGATCAATGTGCTGTACACCTTGGTCTTGAATGTTGGGTGTCAGATATGTTTCAATTAAAAATACAGTTTTTATTTTAAAAATGCATGCTCTTTGTCAAGATGAGGAAATCCCCCATCTGTTCCCATTTTTCTGAGAGTTTCTATCATCGAAGTGTGTGGATTTTGTCAGATGCTTTCTGCTTCAACTGATGTGACATGTAGCTTTTCTGTGTTAGTTTATTGGTATGGTGGGTCACTTTAGTCGATTTTTCACTGTAGCCGATTTTTGAATATTGACCCAGCCTTGCATCCCCAAAATACCACAGTCATAGCGTATAAATCTTTTCACATATTGCTCAATTCTGTTTGCTAATACTTGGTTAAAAATTGATTTCATCTACATTTTTTTTTTTTTTGCATCCGTATCTTTTGCAAGTTATTGGTCTGTACTTTTCTTTTTGGTAGTGTCTTTGTCTGGTTTTGGTATCAGGATAACACTAACTTCATAAATTGGTAAGTGTTTCTCCTCCACTTCTGTTTCCTGGAAGAATTGTATGGAATTAGTTTTTCTTTAAACATTTGGCAGAATTCTCCTATGAAACCATCTGGCCTAGAGATTTCCTTTTGGGGAGATTTAAAATCACAAGTGCAATCCCCTTAATTGCTCCAGGACTGTTGAATCCTCTCTTCCGTGGAGAGTCTGCTGTGGTAGCTTATGTTTTCCAGGACGTGGTCTGTTTCCATCCGAGTCGTCGGGTTGACTTACACAGTCAGGCAATTTGAATAAACAGTCCGTTCTTCCTCATGCCTTTGGGGATGTGTGTGGCATCTGTCAGTCCCTACTTCTGTAATTTGTGATAACTTCTCTTGTCAGTCTTAATAAACGTTCATCTTTGAACCTAGCTTTTTATGATCCTAATTTGCCAACTGTCTTCTTAAATGACACCCCCACCCCCGCGACCCACTTGCAGCCACACGGAAGCCGGATCCATCCAGTCACGGATCTGGCTTGCGTTCCCTTCCATGAAATTCCAGTGAGAAGAGGGCTTTTGCGGTCTCATCATGGGTTAGGGCTTCCCAGGTGGCGGCAGTGGTAAAGAACCCCGCCTGCCGATGCAGGGGACATAAGAGACAAGGGTTTGATCTCTGGGTCAGGAAGATCCCCTGGAGGAGGGCGTGGCAACCCACTCCAGTACTCTTGCCTGGAGAATCCCCATGGACAGAGGAGCCTGGCGGGCTACAGTCCATAGAGTTGCAGAGTCAGACACGACAGAAGCGACTCAGCACACACACACGCACAGATTAGGTCTCGGCAAGCAGCAGGTGAGTACTTCATGGTTTTGGAGTGAAACCCACGTGGAAAAAAAATACAGTATGTCAGCCTGTATTCTCTGTGATATCAGGTGATAATTGTCACTCCCCTTTCTGCTCTGCTGCATTCCCACAATACGCATGCTTATTTATTCAAAAGAAAGAAAGAGGAACAGGAAAGATGCATAAAGAAGGGACTGGTGTGGAAGTTTGGGGGGAAGAGTGAGGGGCCCTGAGACCCCGACTTCTCACACGTCCCCGAGTTCCCAAACTCCCTCCTCTGCCTGAGGCTTTGCAAACAGGAAGCCGTTTGCAGATAAGGCTGCAGCCCTTGGACGGAGTGGAGTCGCTGCCCGGCCGCCAGCCAGGCCACTCGCCCAGCGTGCGGGTCTGAGCGCAGCCCCAGCCCGGGGCCCAGGGTCCCCGTGGCCACAGTCAGGACTCCCCCTCCGCCTGGTGTGCGCCTCAGGTAGGGACTCTGCTGGCCCCTCTACAGCCTCGGGGCGGGACGCGGGAGATGCTGGGGCCACGAGGCGTGGCTGCTGGGGGGCACCGGGGGTACCGGGTGCAGGGCGGAGCGGTCTGCTCCAGGTCAGCCTG
Source organism: Bos indicus (assembly GCF_029378745.1). Lineage (NCBI taxonomy): Eukaryota > Metazoa > Chordata > Mammalia > Artiodactyla > Bovidae > Bos > Bos indicus. The sequence goes on along the minus strand of NC_091767.1, from coordinate 110,915,063 downwards.
TCGCAGGGACCAAGGCCGGGATAATTCTCTGGTTCATGGTGGAGACTGCCTGGAGCTGAGCAAGAAGCACTTAGTGTACCAGTTACTAGGAGACCAAGGCAAGCACTGCCAAGCTGACTCAAGGCGGGGAGAAGCAGCTTTTCCTGAGTCCCAGCCAGGTGCGTGCCCCACAGGAGGGGTGCCCAGGAGAACTGCTCCTCTGCTTTCAGTTCAGTTCCGTTCAGTCGCTCAGACGTGTCCAACTCTTTGCGGCCCCATGAAGTGCAGCACGCCAGGCCTCCCTGTCCGTCACCACCTCCCAGAGTTTACCCAAACTCATGTCTGCCCAGCAGCTCCAGGTGGGACTCAGTGACGGGAGTCGGGAGGGGCTGCAGAAGGCAACTGTCAGGACAAGTCAGGTCCCCTTGTGTCGGGTCCTTTTATGATCGGGGAGGGGTCATCCCGCCTCCAGCACTGGGCTGTGCAGTGTCGCAGGGGCACCCACCCACCAGCCGCCTGCCTGCGGGCTGAAGCTGGGCTGCAGTCCTGAAGCTGAAAGCGGACATCTGGGAGCCACCGAGTGTGTGTAACTGGGTTTTCGGTTTGATGGGAAACGTGTTGCCCTGGGAATGAGCAGAGCAGCACCCAAAACTTTCACAGCTCCCCAATTTTATTTACGGTTTTGAACAACCTATATGCCAAATAAGAGAACACACAGATGATTCTCTAAAGTTAGGGAGGGAAAGACGGAAAAGGCCCCTTCTTCCTGCCTTTGGGGTGACGCTGGCCCTGCTGTGGCTGCGAGGATGCCCAGTGTCGCTGCAGGAACAACATGGCGAGTGGGGTGGGGTTTATGCCCCCGAGACCCACGGCGATGCTCTGCAGGCCCTCGAGGTGGCCGGAAGGTGCTGGGCCCGCTGTGGGCGTTTAATGAAAATGGACAACTGAATGTTTGGCTTGCAGGAAGCCACATTTTTTTCATTGCCTGTTTCATTCTTACCATGTATTTCTACTAAAAGTTCCAAATTGAATTTCCTTTCCCCTTCGCAAAGCTGCCTCCTTCACGGAGGGGAGGGTCCCAGTCTCAAGGGCTCTGGCCTCCCGGGTCCTGGCTGGGAGATAAGGGTGTTATTGTTGAAGAGGCGCCAGGAGGAGCTGCAGCTTCCTGGTTTATAAAACAAAATTCCTCTTCTAAGAGGGCAGAAAGGAGCCTGAAGGCTGGGAAACAGGCTCCCACCAGGGTCTGCCCACCCCAACTTCTGCTGGCAGGACCTGCTGGGTGGGTGGGCACAGACACAGGAGTGGGCAGGGGGCCAGGGGATGAGGGAAGGGCTGAGTGGGCCGTCTGCCGCTCAGGGTCCTCCTCCCGCTGCTCCCCTTTCTCGAGACCAAGTCGGAGCAGTTGTTGTTCAGTCACTCAGTCATGTCCGGCTCTTTGCGACCCCATGGAATGCAGCACGCCAGGCCTCCCTGTCCATCACCAATTCCCGGAGTTTCTCAAATTCAAGTCCATTGAGTTGGTGATGCCATTCAACCATCTCATCCTCTGTCGTCCCCTTCTCCTCCCACCTTCAGTCTTTCCCAGCATCAGGATCTTTTCCAGTGAGTCATTTCTTAGCATCAGGTGGCCAAAGTATTGGAGTTTCACCTTCAGCATCAGTCCTTCCAATGAATATTCAGGACTGATCTCCTTTAGGATGGACTGGTTGGATCTCCTTGCAGTCCAAGGGACTCTCCAGAGTCTTCTCCAACACCACAGTTCAAAAGCATCAGTTCTTCGGCACTCAGCCTTTTTTTATGGTCCAACTCTCACATCCATGACTACTGGAAAAACCATAGCCTTGATTATACGGACTTTTGTCGGTAAAGTAATGTCTCTGCTTTTTAATGCGCTATTTAGCTTGGTCAGAGCTTTTCTTCCAAGGAGCAAGTGTGTTTTAAGTGTCAGAGCAATAGGTCTTGCTAAACACCCTGGTAGTCTCCTGACGCAGTTGTTTCTAGCTAGAGAGGATATTCTCGTGCACGCTTTGGATTAAAATAATCTGAACATGGCCTGCATCCCACAAACACCAATAAGCCAGTGTCCATCGACCTGAGCACAAGTGATCTGCCGCTAGAGTGGTGGTTCCCTCTCTCCCCACCCCCGAGCTCCTGTTGAGATGCCTTCTCATCGATGTAAGGAGATAACGGATAAGCCACAGGTGCCTGTAGCAGCATAATGTACATGCATCCTGGAGCGCTACTGTTGACTAAGGGCTTCCCTGGTGGCTCAGCAGTAAAGAGTCCACCTGCAATGCAGGAAACAAGGGTTTGATCCCTGGGTCAGGAAGATCCCCTTGAGGAGGAAAAGGCAACCCACTCCAGTAGTCTTGCCTGGAGAATCCCATGGACAGAGGAGCCTGGTGGGCTACAGTCCACGGGGTCACACAGAGTCGGACACACTGAGCAACTAAGCAAAACAAACTGTTGAGTAAAGCAGGTGAGACCACGCAGTGTGAACCAGGATCCCATGACTGAGAGCCGGGCGCACCAGCCCTGCGCTGTCCAGGAATCCGCTGAGCCGACTTCAGGGCAGGGGGAGCGGGCGGGCTCACAGGTGTGGGGACGGGCCCCTCTGCAGGAGGCAGGGCTGGGGCGGGCACCAGACACTGGGGTCAGGATGCCGTCGTGTGAAGGGGCGGCTCTCCAGCATTTGGTTTTTGACGATGAACACGCCTTTGTGTGTACTGAACCTTAGTTATAAAGAACCAGAAGACGAGAATCTAGAGTAATATGGTCTTCGTTGTCACTGCTGGGCAAAGGGGACGTCTGGGTGGAGGTTTAAGTTGGCACCCGAGTGAGAAAGAGACAGAGGCAGAGAGAGAGAGGGAGAGAGAGAGGGACGCCCCAGAACGAGGGGAGCGGCCCCAGGCAGGCGGCCTGCGCACTGTCACTCACTGTCAGGCTTTCAGAATTCCCGACACTGTTTATTCCTGCCCCCTCCCTCCAGGAGTCAGCGTCCTGCCAGCCTCACCATGAAGCGGGCTCTGGCTCTGATGGGCCTGGCCTTCCTGTGTGTGCTCCGGGCTGGGGCCGCGCAGCAGACAGTGGACGACGCCTGCTCTGTGCAGATCCTCGTTCCCGGCCTCAAAGGTAGAGTCCCCAGGCCTCCCGGGCAGCGTCGCCCATGTGGCAGCTGGTGGGCAGGCGGGTAACCTGGGAAACGCAACCAGGAGGGAGTTCTAAAGAATGCTTTACACAGAGAGCAGTTGTTGTAGGAAGAGTCAGCAGTTTTAAACGGTCCCTTCCGAATCCCAATAAAAATATGCAAATGCACAGAAGTTGGAAGAAAAGCTGGAGGGAGACCCACTGCCGTATCAGCAGCCGTGCTTCTGAGCACAGAGCCCAGGAGGGTGAGGCACGCCTGTCTACAGCTCAGCTTTGTCCACAGATTAAATAGAAAATGGGGGCCGCATCTAGAGTCAGGTATCTGGGTTTACAAGCGAATCTCGAGGGCACTTCTGAGAAGATGCTGTTTCCATCTGCTTCGGGACCATTTCTGCCGCATCCAGATGAGGTGTCTCTGACCTGCACGCTCCACAGGCCCCACAGGGCTTTCTCCCCCACCGGCAGCTGCCCCAGGGACCGGTCGCTTCCTTCAGCAGTGGTCTCTCACCACCTAACACTGTGCTGCGGGCAGTGATGAGCCACTGAACTGCCAGGTGAAGGCCGGTCCGCAGAGAGCTGACCGGCTGTCCTCCCCGCCCCTCCCACACGCACAGGCTGGGCGGGTGCAGTGAGCAAACGCGATGTGAGTTCTCCCACAGAGGGGGTGTGTCGGTGAATCTGCCGAGACCCTGCTCGCCAAGGCTCACCCGCCAGCAGGCAGTCGGACAGGCTCCAAGCGGCAGTGTGGGATGTCTGGGGCCACGGGCTACACGCTGTCACTTAGCCTGCGGTCTGGATTCTGGATCTCGGGGCAGCCTCGTCTCACACGTGTAGTTTCATGCTAGTCTGCCGACATCAAATCGGCAATTCCAGTGGAGAAACTTCCTAGTATGTTTACGAAAGCCCTTGGAAATCTGGGCAGCTGGTTCTTTCTTAGATATCCAGCTTTGCTGAAGGATAACTGGCAAACAGAAGCTGCAGCAGCTATGTGCGGCGAGCTTTGTGATGCTGGATTCTGCAGGCTTCTTGTGAACCGGCCCCAGAGTCACGCTGACGGAGCTGCCCGCACCTCGCCTGGTTACTCTCCGTGGCATGTTCTGACTCAGAACTGCGGGGCCGCGTGAGAGCCTTCTGGGCTGAGAAGGTGCTGACCGGAAGCGAGGAGGGATTCAGTGTTCTGGGCTTTACAGGGCAGGGGTGGGGGGGGCGCGGTGGTAGGCAGCGGGGGAAGAGTGGAGGGGAGATGCTCAGGTCCACGTGCATGCATGCCCCCTGCAGAGCAAGGCTCTGGCATCACAGCAGGGCCCGCCCCCCAGACCTGGGCCACTGCGGCGGGGGAGAGGGGGAGCAGGGGGCAGCTGCGCTCAGCTGGTCCTCACCGCCTGGATCCCCAGCTCACAGCTCCATCTCTGACCTCGCAGGCGCTCTGGGATGCTCCCCGGCTGCAGAGAGCAGGAGGCCCCAGGAGCGGAGAGAGACCTTTCTGACCCTAGGAGGCCCTTCCATGAGGCTCAGGGTCGTGGTGGGGCTGGGACTTCTCCAGCGCTTGGTGTGTAGAGCATCAGCGTCACACCCAGATTCAGGGCACAAGGGACGCCCTGCCGCCCTCTGCCCTCTCCAAGTGGCTTCCCGACCACTGGGTGCTCCAGCCACACAGGGAGCCAGGGAAGGGACGAGGGCTCCGCCGGCCACACCTGCCCAGAATGTGCCCACAAGAGCCTGTGAAAGGTCTGATGACTGCACGCGTGTCAGGAATGGCCTTGGCCAGTGGGGATGGAAGTAAAAACACAATACGGGTCCTGCTTTTAAGATGAAAGAGGAGGTGCGTGGCCTCCCCTTGTCCATTAGACAAACGCCGGGCCAGGCTCAGCCCAAGAGGACGAGTCGGTGCCCATCTCCTTAGAAACGGAGCCTGGAGGCACAGGGGATTTTAAATGCTGCCACCTCCACCGTCCCATGCGGACACCTCCTCCACTGAGTCACAGGGGCTTCAGGTCCTTCTCAGCACGACTCCAGGCAGCCTCCCCCCAACTGGCACTGTGCTCGAGATGAGGTCCGTTTGCAGACCCAAAAATAGCAATCTCTCTTTGCATTCAGAGAGAGTAAGAGCCCTTTCCATTATGGCTGGAACAATGGGGTTGCAGGAAGGAGAATACAAGTGTGTATTAGCAAGCCTGCCACTCAGAGATTTTAAAACAGCATCGTTATTCTGAAGGTTTTATCCAATTGATTGGTCAGTTCAGTTCAGTTGCTCAGTCGTGTCCGACTCTTTGCGACCCCATGGACTGCAGCATCCCAGGCCTCCCTGTCCATCACCAACTCCCGGAGTTTGCCCAAATTCATCTCCATTGAGTCGGTAATGCCATCCAACCACCTCATCCTCTGTCATCCCCTTCTCCTCCTGCCCTCAATCTTTCCCAGCATCAGGGTCTTTTCCAATGAGTCAGTTCTTCCCATCAGGTGGCCAAAGTATTGGAGTTTCAGCTTCAACATCAGTCCTTCCAATGAACACCCAGGACTGATCTCCTTTAGAATGGACTGGTTTGATCTCCTTGCAGTCCAAGGGACTCTCAAGAGTCTTCTCCAACACCACAGTTCAAAAGCATCAATTCTGCAGTGCTCAGCTTTATAGTCCAACTCTCACATCCATACATGAACACTGGAAAAAAATTGATTGCAGGGAGGTTGATAAAACCAGTTAGTTGACTCATACACACACTTGGGCATTTCGCTCTTCTAAAATGTTGCTCCGGCCCGTACCCTCTTCTCCTGCAGTCTCCCGGCCCCTTCCTCCCTAAGCTGGGCACCTCTGCCCTGCGCTTGGCCTGGGGAGGCCTGCCCGCAGGCATTTGCAGCAGGTGTGGTGAGAGCCGAGCCGCTGTGGTCCTCCCCTGGCGGCTGTGGACTCAGCCCGGCGATGCACGGCCTGAATCTACTGACGGGCGTGCCTTCCCGCTCGGGTGGAGAGTCTCCCTGAGTGCGGTCTAGGCGGGGGAGCTCGCGCACGGTCCGCGTGGTGCGCAGGCGCGGGGCGAGCCATACGCACAGGACACGTGGTCTTCCCTTCCGCGAGGCCCGAGGACATATGCACACGGCCGCGGGAAATGAGCAAGACAGCGGAGCGTCAGCCTCTGCTGGTCGAGACACTACAAATATCCGTCATTCAGAACCTGATGTAGCAAATTGGCCCCAGATCAGCGCCCGACAGAGACCCAGCTGTGGGGAAAGGCTCCGGCGTTCCCGGGTGCGTGCGCGTTGCGGGATACGTGTCACGTGTGTGCGGGAGGGGTCAGGAAGACAGTCACCAGCGAGCACACCCCCAGCCCCGCAGGAGCGCAGGCTCTGTGCCCCCAGACAGCAGACTCCATGAATTCAAGCCCTGCTGAACACCAACAGGGCTTGGAAATCGCCTATGTTCCTGGAAGCGCCTCTAGGGCGTGCCTGCAGAGAGGAGGTCAAGGTCAAGGTCACAGGACAGGTGGTCAGGAGCTTCCTGCCGCTGAGTCTCGGGGTCTGGGCTGCCTCCAAGGGTGGGTGGGGAGGGGGGTGAGTCTTTCCAGCGACCCCCAGCACGCCGTGTGCACACGGGTCGTCCCCTCTTCGTCAGAGATGAGGGAGCTAGGTGGGACAGCCTACATGGCCCAGGATGAGGAGGCCCGCGGACTCCAGGTTCTGGACGCCCCACGGCAGGACCTTGAGGAAGGCTGGGGCCTCCATCCACTGGGGGAGGCTTGAAGGGCCTGGAGCCAGAGAGTCACGGGTCAGAGCCTCGGGAGAAGGGCGAGGAGGGGGTTTCTGCCTAGACTCGGGAGAGAAACCCCTCGGAGGAGGGAGGTGCGACGGGGTTCAGGATGGGGGGAGGGGGACACGTTTGTACCCGTGGCTGAGTCACGTCAGTGTACTGCAGAGATCACCACGGTATTGTAAAGTAATTACCCCACAATTAAATTAATTAGAAAAAAGAAAGAAGCCCTACGGGTCCCGCTCCTCAGGAAGCCTTAACTGTGTCCGGCGTCGTCTTATTCCTGTTCCTGTCTCAGCGAGGAGAGTCGGGAAATATGAGGTGACGTTTGGGGCTCTTCAGGCTCTTGCTGACCTTGGATCCTTACTCCCAACCCCTGCTGGATCCTCGGAGACGGCCGTGGAAGTGGGTGGACGCAGGGCAGGAGGCGGCATGACTGACGGCTTTCTCTCCCCGAGGAGGGGCTTGGCAGCCTGTCCTCTCCCCGGGGCTTGGCGGTCCCGGGAGGCGTGGCCTGTCTCTGGCCTGAGTCTTCATCCGTGAAGTGGACACGGTGCCCGCATCACATGGGGCGGCGGGGGGCGGGGGCGAGGTGGTGTTGCTATGGAGATGACTGGAGCGTGTGTGAGCTCTCTGAGTCCATCTTAACAGACGAAAGAAAACCTGGGGGGTTTGCTGGCGCTACTTTTCCAGGATTGTTGAGGCCTCCGTGAGGTCCGGGCTCCCCAGGTGCTCTCAGAGACGCGGACACACCCTCCTCACTGCCCTCCCACAATGCAGGGGGTGCCCTGGTGGGCGCTTCCCTCCCTCAGCCCGGAGGGGCATCTGGTCCCAGCGCCAGCTGCTCCGGGCTCCCCACCCAACATCCCAGACCCCCGGCTCGCGGCTCCTCACCCGCCCAGGTGGTCCTCTCCCCCCACTCCCCACTGGGTTCATCCGCCTGCTTCAGCAGGCCCCCGTCAGAAGCCGGGTCATCGGGGAGGCCCCTTCTGATCTTTGTCTAAATTGCGGGCTTTCGTTGAAAGCCTGCCTCATTTATTCTTGTGGCCCATGTCGCTATTGGGGATTCTACGTCTGTCTAATCCCCATTCACGTGCACACAGGCTCTAAAAATTCCTTTTGCTTGTGTTGTTTGCAGAATTTTCTCTTTACTCCGACGTCCCGTCTGTCACTCTAGCACGTCTGAGTTGTTTCCCCCATTTTTTTCTGCTCCCGCTCCATGGGTGCTCGCTTCACACCCTTCGTGACTTTCCCCAGAGCTGGAAAATCACAGCTATGAAGGCTCGAACGTCTGTTCCCCTTTCCGGAATTCCTGAGTGGTGGATGTGGGGATTTGTGGGGTTTTTTCTTCAACTCCCGACTGGATAACTTCAAAACTGAAACAAAACTTTTCAGCCCTTCATCCAAGTCCTTCTGTCTAATCTTTTGTTTCATAAACTAGCCTTGTCGTTGGCTATTCTGTTGCTCAGCCTGTCTACGTGTGTGTTAAGCCACTTCAGTCATGTCCGACTCTTTGCGACCCCCATGGACTGTCACCCTCCAGGCTCCGCTATCCACGGGATTCTCTAGGCAAGAATACTGGGGTGGGTTGCCATGCCCTCCTCCAGGGCACCTTCCCGACCCAGGGATGGAACCCACATCTTTCTGGATTGGCAGGCAGGTTCTTTACCACTAGTGTTACCTGGGAAGCCCTGTCTATAGAGTAACTGGTTTTGGAAACTCATCTGATGCAGAAGATCCCTAGGTGGTCCTTCTTCACTGCCGTTTGCTCCTGTTCCCTCTCATCTTTGCGGGGATCCTCCGGGTCTCATTTCAGAGCAGGTTCTGGCTGCCCCCCGAGGCCTGCCTCCTGGGTTGTTCCTTCTCCATCACGATGCCGGTGGCCCTGCAGTGTCTGCCAATTCCTGGCGGTAACAGATGAGTCTGTTAGCTGGTTCTTCATGCCGGACTTTCAGTGGTTCTCCCAGTACCATTGCTGTAATGGTTTCCTTCCTTTTTAAAGAGAGAAAGTGAAGTCACTCAGTCGTGTCTCTTTGCGACTCCATGGACTGTAGCCTACCAGGCTCCTCCATCCATGATATTTTCCAGGCAAGAGTACTGGAGTGGGTTGCCATTCCTTTTTGAAAGATAAGAAAAAAATCCCGAGAACTACCCTGCGATTCAAGGGCCCGTGTGTGTGCTGCACATGCTGGTCGCCCTGCGTAGTGGCCCCCGGAACCACCACGGCTGTGCTGGGGTGGCAGTGACACGGCCCCTCAGCTTCCAGGTCTCCTTGGTGCTCACTTTGCTCGTCTCTTTGTTGAATGCTTCCCAGCCCACACACTTCGGGCCAGATGATCGGTTTGGGGAATGTCACTGGGGAGTTGGTAATCTCAGAGAAGACGGCCACCCCGTGAAGGTGCACAGGGGGCGTTCACGCAGGACAGAAGTGCACTCGGACTTGTGCACGCCGGGGAAGGCGCATCAGCCACAGCCACTCCCGGGAGCAGGGGCAGTGGGAGGCTACGTGAGCCGTGATGACTGTGGTGAGGACAGGCTCCCCATCTCCAGAGAAGGGAGACCCACCTTGCGGGGGGTGGGGGGGTGAAGCCTCCTGGAGGGTCCGATGATGAGATGAAACCCCTCCAGGTGGAAGCAGCGTGTGAGAAAGACCTGGGCTCTGTGCACAGGGTTGTGGGGCTTAGAGACGGGATGTTATTTTTAGGGACATTTGGCTGTTGGTGGTTTTGAATCTCCAACCAAGGGAGGTGTCCTGATGGGCTCTGTGTTTTAGGAAGGTTGTTCCGGCCTGGACTGGAGCGGGGACCGGGGCGGGCAGGGGGAGGACTGGATGTTCTGTCAGGACTCCACCCTCGCTCCTGCCACATCCTGACCTGCTCCGGCAGGGTTCTCTACGACCTGTCCCCTGTGCCAAGCTGCGTGAGGGCAGGCTCGTGGTCCACGCACCCCCAGAGCTGCAGAGACACGGCCGGGCATGGGGGCTGCAGAGGGAGACCGGGGGAGCTGGCTTGCCTGTGCACAGTTGGTGGATACTCACTGGCTCAGATGCGTCCCAGTCTTTGGCTCAGATGGTAAAGAGTCTGTCTGCAGTGTGGGAGACCCAGGTTTGATCCCTGGATTGGGAAGATTCCCTGAAGAAGGAAATGGCAACCCACTCCAATATTCTTGCCTGGAGAATCCCATGGATGGAGGAGCCTGGTCAGCTACAGTCCATGGAGTCAGAAAGAGTCAGACACAACTGAGCGACTTCTCTGTCTCTTTGCGACCCCATGGACTGTAGCCCGCTAGCCTTGACGAGGGGGATGGAAAACCAGAAACGACTCAGGGCCTGGGGCTTGGCGTCTGGGCGAGTCGATGTCTCAACGGCAGGAAAGTCCACAGAAGAGACTCACTTCTGGGGGAAACCCTGGGGTCGATTTGGGACGTGCCAAGTATGTGGTACCCAGGAGACTCAACAGACAGCCCAGTTCCCTGTTTCAGTTTTGAACAAAATAAATGAAACAGAACCAGTGGAAAGACTGGGCGCCAGTCTGGAGAGGGGCCGGAGCATTGCTGCAGGGAGAGGGTGGGTGAGGACGCAGAGTCCTGAGAGCAGACCGGGGAGGGAGACCGGCTGGGACGGGGTTGGGGAGCGAGGGTGAAGCCCCTGGGGGCTGGGCAGGAGGGAGGTCGGGGCCTCGGCCGGAGGCACAGACGTGGAGCAGCTTTCTCTGGTTGCTCCCTCCGCACAGAGGCCAGGGCCCAGAGCTCGGCACGAGGTCCTAACGGCCTGTGGCTTCTTCCGCAGGGGATGCTGGTGAGAAGGGGGACAAAGGCGCCCCAGGACGGCCCGGGAGAGTCGGCCCCACGGGAGAGAAAGGTACCGGCCGCCCCTGGCCCCGGGGCACTGCGGGGGAGAAGAGGCGGGGGGTGTGAGTGAGCAGGTGCCCAGGGTACCGGCCGCCCCTGGCCCCGGGGCACTGCGGGGGAGAAGAGGCGGGGGGTGTGAGTGAGCAGGTGCCCAGAGTGCTCTGTAAACAGTGCTCCCGGGTCCTGCCTGCCTGGTGCCAAGAAACAAAGTGCCTCCTGGGAGGCGCACGTCGCGGGACGGCTCAGGGCATGGCGCTCGGCTCTGGCTGGCCCTCACGTGCCAGTGATTGTTACACGCAGGCACAATTATGAGGGTGTGCAAACAGTGATGGAAGCAGTTACATGGTGTGCAGGGGAGAGGGCACAGATTTGGGTGGGCCATGGTGGGGGGCACTCTGTGGCCTCCTGTTTATGGCTGATGGACCCTAGTCATTTTTTGGGGGGTTCTGAAACCCGAGAACGGAAGTCACTTTGAACCTATTCCCTCGTTAGTAAAACGGTGTCGTGTAGCCTGCTTCCTGGGCTGGTGCTGAGGTTCACAGGGAAGCAGCTACACGGTGCATGGCGATGTCAACCAATGTCCCCTTTAGGGTTCACTTACTGCTGCTGCTTTAAAATTTGCAAAGTCCTTAAAAGCGGTGTGTCGAGTGCTCTGTCAACGCTGGGACACTGTCCTGGGAGACCATGCCCTGAGATGCTCTGGCCCGTCCCCAGCCGAGCTCTCAACACTGGTGTCAGGAGGAGGTTGCAGCCACACGGGAAAGGCCATTGTGATTGTCAGCCCTTGCCGTTTGCTCATTCTTTTGAGGTGTGATTTACCCGCCATCGCCTTTTGGGATGTGCCGTCCGTGGCTTTGGCCTATGAAACCCTGATTCCAGGCAAGACCTAGAGCGGTTCTGTCACCACCACCCCTCCGTCAAGCCCAGGAGCCGGTTTTTATTTATTCTCCCGTTACTTGGAACAAATTAATTCAAAAATAAACCGACTATGCTCCTGGCTCAAAGTTCAAAACGTATATTCCCAGGGACTAGCCTCCTTCCTTCCCCACCAGCCACCCTCCCCTCTGACCACCTGTCAGGGTTCTTCATCTTCGCAGAGCTATTTTGGAACGGCCAAGTGAGCTCTGGTCTTCCCTGCTCTGTAGGAGCAGTTGCAAAATGTATGCACCGTCGTGCGTTCTGTTCCTGCTTGTCCGTGCACTTGGAGCTCCATCCACAGGAGGACACACGGGTTTGCTCGCTCCCTCCTGACGACACGGTATACGTGCTTTAGCTGGCTGGTCTCCTGTTACTGCAGGTTTGCAGTTTCCTAGGGCCTTGCTGCAGTGAGTCATCTTTAAATGTCATTCTTAATGTGCATGAGTGGAGCTTGAAGATAAATTCCAGGCATGTAATTGTAGATCGAAATGCTGGTGTCTTTTGAACAAAGGGTCAAATCTGTTCACCCTTTCTTATTGAAGCAAAAGGAGGCCATCCGCCATCACCCTCCCTGCCTCAGAGAGCTGCCAGCCTGGCGGCAGTGAGAGGCTACATCAGTGTGCTTTTTAAAAAAGACGTATTTTCCTCTCTGGCCGCGTCAGGCCTCGCGGGGACGCGGCGGGGCTCTCGTTGCAGCGCAGACTCTCTAGTTTCGGCCCGCTGCCTTAGTTGCCCTGAGGCGTGTGAGATCCTAGGTGTCTGACCGGGAACTTTTTTGTTAGTTGCTGAGAAAGTGTGAGGGATTCCCTCCAGATGTCCAGAATGTCCCATGGGTGTCCAGTCTCCCTGGTGTGCACCGTTTTCCCCATGGGACCCCTTCCTTCCCCTCTCCGCTGGCTCCTGACTGGAGTCTTCCCATCCCATCAAGGACCCGGCCGTTGGAAGGCCCTCAGTCAGTTGTCTGGGAAACATCTGGAAGGAGTGCGTCTGAAATCTGTGGGTGGCCTGTCTGAGGGCCGGGGTGACTGTGCGGGGACCTGCCCCTCCCCAGGTTCCAGGGAGGGGGGTGGTCTGTGCCGAGGCATCTGGCCACGCTGGGCTGAGTTCCCCCTGCTGCCCTCTGGGCAGACGCTCTACCTTGAGATGCTCCTCCAACCAGAAGGACCAGCTGGGCTTATGCAGCTTCAGCTTTGGTTTGGGGGGCGGCCGAGGTGGGTAAGATTGGCAGCCGGTGCCAGGGGGTGGGTTGGATGGGACCGCGGCACCCTGTCCCTGGCGCCCTTCTCAGCTCAGCTTCCATGGAGGGCCGGCTGGGTCGATGTGGGGCTGCTGCAGGCGGGGGCCTGCCACTTTGGCTGGCATGCCATGTGTTGGGGGTGGTCTCTGGTCACACAAGGAGCAGCCCCCCTGCTGGCAACTCAAAGCAGCTGCAGCAGAAAGTGCCTGCAAGCTACTGGCTGGCTTTTTTGGAAGAACAAAGACAGCCCATGCGCTGCGGCAGAACCCACCCCCCCCCCCCTCCCCCCCCCCCCTCCCCCCCCCCCGCTCCCCCACCGTTGTCGGGATCCTTCATTGGAATGCGAGTCCTGCCCGCACTTCCCACACGAGCTGTGCTTGCTGACACCACCTGCTAAACGCGTGTCGTCTCAAGCCCCCAGACACGCAGCTAAGAGGCCGCCCGCCGGCCCCCAAGCGCAGGAGCTGGGCCCTCCCGGTGCGGGAGGGTGGAGGGCGATCCCGCCCATCATCAAGCCCCCAGACACGCAGCTAAGAGGCCGCCCGCCGGCCCCCCAAGCGCAGGAGCTGGGCCCCTCCCGGTGCGGGAGGGTGGAGGGCGATCCCGCCCCTGATGGGCTTTCTAGGCGCTGGAATGTGTGTGTCATCCCCGTTAAAAATCGCTGAGGAAGCAGGTTGCCAAGTGCTCTTTCTGCCCTGTCTCCTCTTCAAAGGACCGTGTGAGATCTTCATTAAAATTAATGAGGATCGCCAGCCCGCTGCGAGCCCCGTCCCCGTGCGTGTCCAGAGGACAATGTGCGCAGTGCCCGTCTCATTAGCGGAGGGGACGGGCTCCCTGTAGGCGCCACCGCCAGCTCCGGAGGCATGGAAGGACAGGGTCTGAGTGTGTCCAGTGTGTTCCCAGGACGGGGGAGTTTGCTTTTTGTCCTAAAGGACTCGAGAGGGGGCAGAAGGCAGTGGGCTCTTGTTGCGTCCAGTCCCCGCCGGGTTGGCAGTCACCCGGCTTTTCTGCTGCTTCTGGTTAACCATGGGTGTGGATCTGTCAGGGGACCCAGTGGCTCTCGCCTCTTTCTTCTCCAGCAAACCCCACAGAGAGAATATTCCTTGAGGAGTGGCAGCCCACACCCCAAAGGTCTCGCATGCATGCGCAGGGTCACACTGCAGGACCTGCTGGGCTCCTGCTCCCAGGTTCCAGCCCAAGTGCATCGAGGATGACAGCGTTGCAGGGTGTGTGTTTACGTTTGCGTGTCTGGATGTGTTGTCCGTGCGTGTGTGCATGTTTGAGTGTCGACATGTGTATGGATGTGGGTGCATGTGTGCATCATGCACACACATGCACAGGCATGTATACGTGCACACTCGCACGAATGCGTGTGCACATGTATATGTGTTAGTATACATGTGTGCACACATGTAACAGGCACATGTGTGTATGTGTATACACACGTGTAATATAGATGTGTGTACACACATGTGTAATATAGATGTGTGTACACGTGTGTGATATAGATGTGTGTACACGCGTGTGATATAGATGTGTGTGTACACGCGTGTGATGTAGATGTGTGTGTGCATGCGTGTGATGTAGATGTGTGTACGCACGCGTGTGATGTAGATGTGTGTACGCACGCGTGTGATGTAGATGTGTGTACGCACGCGTGTGATGTAGATGTGTGTACGCACGCGTGTGATGTAGATGTGTGTACGCACGCGTGTGATGTAGATGTGTGTGTACACGCGTGTGATGTAGATGTGTGTGTGTACACGTGTGTGATGTAGATGTGTGTGTGTACACGTGTGTGATGTAGATGTGTGTGTGTACACGTGTGTGATGTAGATGTGTGTGTGTGTACACGTGTGTGATATAGATGTGTGTGTGTGTACACGTGTGTGATATAGATGTGTGTGTACACGTGTGTGATATAGATGTGTGTGTGTACACGTGTGTGATATAGATGTGTTGTGTGTACACGTGTGTGATATAGGTGTGTGTGTACACGTGTGTGCGCACATGAGTTGCCCAGCACCACCACTGCCCGCAGCAGCACCCACAGGTGGTGGCTGTTGTCACTCTGCCCTCCGGGAGCCTGATGTGTGGGAACCGTGTAGGGCAGGGTGCTGGTCGTGCTGGCCAGGGCGACCCCTCACTTGGGGCCCAGCTTCCCCCAGGGCCCAGCCTTCTGCACAGAGGCCCTCTTGTGAGGCCACCAGGCTGGGAGCAGGCCAGGGCCTGCTCCGGCTCTGGGGCCTTGGAGTCACTCTGCGATGTGTTAAATTGTAGATTCCGGTGTGTGAGGTGGTGTGCCCAAGGCTCTGTGTGTCTGGGTGGGTCCAGGCGGGGTCAGATGACAAGGGGAGTTCAGCCAGGGCCAGGGCCCAAGTTCTGAGCGCCTCGCACACGGCTCCTCCGGGGCAGGTGGGCAGCGTCGTGTGCCCAGCGTCTCAGACCACAAGGAGAACGTTATTATCACACTGTTTGGAGAGAGTCGACTTTGAGGGCCCAGATGCAGGGCTGACTGACCCCCAGCCTTGGCTTGCACAGGCGGGCTCCTGCACCTCCAGCCTTCTCGCACCCCCAAAACCCCAGGGGTCCCCAAGCCTGGTTCTGGGACCAGGATGCAGACCAGCATCTGCATCGCCTGGGAGCTTGGGGACACCCCTCCCAGACCTGCGGAGTCCCCCCTGGGGTGGGTCCAGCCATACGTGGTGACAAGCCCCCGGGGGCCTCTCCCCGGATCTGCAGACCCACAGTGCCTTCACTGCCCTTGGCCTTGGGCTCCAGGCCCGCCTCCATTCCCTGCCCCATGAGCCGCTAGTGTCCGACCGTCTGATTGTCCATATCCGTACCTGGTTTCTTAGAGCTCCCTACAGCAGGGACCACCTCCCACACTCCTCCAAGAGCAGGAGCTAGACACAGACATGCTGGGGACAGGAGCCCGGTGTCAGTAGCAGCCTTGAATTAGTGGTGAAGTTCGGCTGTGCAATTCACAGACGGGCTGAACGCCAGGGGCTCTGCAGTCATCCTCAGGTTATGACTTATTTACAACAGCAGGGTGTGTGCTAGACCCTGACTGCGTCCTTCAGCAGATGAACTGAATCATTACTTGATCGACTGCTAAGCTGGAAGGTTTTGTGTGTGGGGGGAGGCGGGGGAGGAGGCATTTCACCAGATTGTTCCTGATGGAGGTGCTTCCCCTCCAGGCCCTCCTCCCAGCCTCCCCGCCTCTCCTATCTGCTTGGGGTGGTAGGGGCCATCTCGGGGGAGCAGAGGGCTGGGCAGGTGTTGTTCCGAGCGCCCCGCTGCAGGGGTCTCGGGAGATGTGAGCCTCAGCTTGTAGGAGCTCTGCACTCGGTCCTTACCTTTTCTAGTTGGACTCTT
Organism: Bos indicus; assembly: GCF_029378745.1. NCBI lineage: Eukaryota > Metazoa > Chordata > Mammalia > Artiodactyla > Bovidae > Bos > Bos indicus. The sequence goes on along the minus strand of NC_091767.1, from coordinate 110,898,813 downwards.
CTTGGCAAACAGCAGACTCCAGGTGACAGGCCCGCGCTCACACCCGACCTACCCCAATGTGACCCAGGCTCCTCTGCGGTGGTGGGTCTTCTGAGTGAGGCAGCGCATTCCCCAGGCAGGAGGTTGCTCCCCGGGCTCCAGCGGCCCGCCCCTCTGCAGTGGAGCCCTCGTGCTGGGACCCATCCGCCCCGTCCACACTGTAGGTGAAGTCTTTTGACTCTGTGTGTCTGCCCTCCCGTCTGCAGCTGTGGTTGGGCAGGTGGTCTCCGAGACCTCCAGCTGCTCTGGGCATGGGTCTTCATGGGGCTGCTGGTGGAGCCCAAGTTTAATCTAATTTAGCGGATCTGCACGTCCCCTAAGGAGGCCATGGCAACTGTCCCAGTGGACCCTGCTGGTCAATGAGGAAACAGTGTGAAAACCAGCCGAACCACCCCAAGAGGCCCCCGTGCCTCTCCTGTTACAGTACTCGTTACTGAGGTTAGAGCCACCTTCTCCAGCAGATGCTGAGCTCTGTTGCTCCTGTGTCCCCCCAGCATCATGCAGGGCATATGGTGTCTGGGGCAGGAGCTCGCCTCGTGGCTGGACCGGGGACCTAACCCTGGGAACCTGGTCTGTGCAATGAACCCGTCCTGTAATAAACACAAGCGCGTCCGTGCACGCGCTCTGCCCCCGACCCCTCCTCCTTGTGCGGATCTGAGCCGGCCCTGGTTGGACTGGGGGCATGTTAGACGGGTGGCTCTGGGCGGCGTGTTTCCGTCTCCACTGTGGTTCAGCCCTCAGCCTGCATTCTGTCCTGTGACCTTGACCTGGTCTGAGCTGGGGCAACATCACAGAGGTAGGACTTGCCTGCTGGCTGCAGTGCTCGGTCTGAGGCTTGGTTGAGTGGAGGACATCGGGGTGTGCGAGGAGGCCTCTGCCGTTCCGTAGCGTGCAAGACTTAGGGGAGGGAAATACCTCAGCAGGTGACATGAGTAACCCTCCGGGGTCAGTTGACCCCACGACCTTGGAGAATTTTGTGCGTGGCTGTGTGTGCATGCGTGTTCCGGGGGATGGCGTGCCTACCCGTTACCTGTACACGTTACCCGTGCCTTGGCTGACCGTGATCTCGTTGTTTCCGCAGGAGACGTGGGCGACAAGGGACAGAAGGGCGGCGTGGGGCGCCACGGGAAGATCGGCCCCATTGGCTCCAAAGGTATTTCACTCGCACCTCTGGCTCACGTTCCCTCGCAGGCTCCCCACTGGGTGCTTGGAGAGCAGCGGGTGGGCGTGTTTATCGTGTGTGCTTTACACGTGATCGGGTCTGCCCTGATGTTTAGGTTTTGGGAGTGATCAGACTTGACTGGGTGCCACCAGGCAGGGGTGCCCCCACCCTGCAGGGCTCACGAGCTGCCCGGGCTCGGGGGACAATCAGGAGACCCGTTTGAGCAGCGGAAGGACCGTGTTCTGGATACACGGTGTGTCCACCTCTAGTTCGGTGGCTCAGACTTCCTGAGATGAGCACAGGGGAAGCAGCATCAGTGCCCATGTCATCCCCTTTGACCTGCACGACCCTGGAGGCTGGGCTTGGACGACGAGGCCCAGGGCAGTCAAGGGGTGGCTCGGCCTCAGCTCTGCCCCCTCCACCCTCTGTCGGCAAATGATTTCTGAGCCCCTGGCTTATCTGCACCTCTGCTGGCCCCCGGGGCTCATGATGGGGCAGGCAGGCCCCCAGTCCCATGGAGGCTCCCCACAGGTCTTGTCGCGGGTGCTGGCGGCAGGAGACCAAGGCTGGGGGGCCTGGAAGGCTGCAGGGGCTCTGCCGAGTGGGCACACCATCCATCACAGTCCTGGCCAAGGAGCCCTTCCTGCCAGGGCCAGGCTGGGCCAGGGCAGGTCCCTGTGGCCCCCATCAGGAGAGACCACCTAGACACACTCATGGCTCTAAGCCCCAGATGGGGTGATGGGGCACAGTCCCCAGGCCCCACGCTGGGGACGGGGACTGTCCCCAAAGCGCCTCTGCCCCTAGCAAATCCGCAGGGAGCCCCTGCCCTGGGGATTCGTCACGGAGCACACACATGTGTGTGACACAGAGGAGGGTACGACTGCTTCCGGAAAACTTTAAAAAGTGGTGGTAAAACGTTGGTAACATAAACTCCATCACTTTCAGCGTCCAGTTCAGCACCACTAAGTTCACTGCCGTGATGTGCAGCCGCCACCGCTGTATACGTATTTCCAAAATGCTTTCGTTACTCCAAAGAGAAACTCTGTCCTCATGAAGTAGTAACTCCCTCTCCCCTCCAGCCCCAGTAACCGCTTATCTGCGTTCTGTCTGTGAACTTGCCCACGTAGGTAGTTCACATACCTGGAGTCACACACTCTTTGTGCGTTTGTATCTTATTTCACTGCTACGATGCTTCCGAGGTTCATCTCCGCTGCAGCAGGCGTCAGGACCTCCTCCCCTCATAGGCTGAACAATGTTCTGTTGCGTGGATGGACCACGTTGTACTTGCCCCTTCATCTGCTGCGGGTCGATGGAGGGGTTTCTGCCTTTCAGCCATTGTGCAAAAGGCAGTGGGTGTTGCCTACGAGTAGGGGTGTACATGCTTGTAACACACAGCATGTGCTCTGGGTACATGTCAGAGTCTCACGGGGGACAGCTTGCCCTGGGGGTACTCGGTGGGCTCAGCTTACCTGAGCTTCCGTGTCTCTGAGGCTGCCATGCCTGGGCCCTTGTCAGGCTGAACCCAAGTCATTTGCAAGCTCCTGATGCTGATAAACAAAGGCACCAGCAGGGTGGAGCCTGCCGAGCTCTCCATCCCCATCAGACAGAACACGGGTCTCCAGGGACACGCACTTCACTGTCCCTTCACTGCCCCCCGGTCAGTGGGGGTGCTTACGTGCTCTCGGGGGAAGAAAGATATGCTTTAGTGACATCCCTGTGATTTAAACATAAATATCCATCGTCTAACTTCAAAGCAGCTAGAAGCTCTGTCTCCATGGCTTTCTCTGATCCCCTTGTTTCATAAGTTGGGAGAAATGGAGGGTCAGAGTGGCTGAGTGGCATGTCCTGTCCACAGAAGGCTGGCGCCCAGGTGTCCATGGTGACACCTCGCTGCCTCCCAGAGAGGGTCGGGGAGGCCCTCATTTTGACTCTGCTTGGCTGGGTAACCCATAAGGTCCATTCATCTCTGAGTTCACATGTTCTACTTGGGTTCTCTTGCTGTGATGAGGGACTTGGACAGGACTGGCACTGAGCCCAAGATTTCCTGAGATGATGGATGTTCTAGGAAACATGCTGGCTTTCCAGGATCGACGTGAAGAATGGTTGTCTGGTAACCTCTCAAGTCCCATGCTGTGTGTGTGTTCCCGGTCATGTAAGCAGAGCCTGGAGAAGCGATCGCCGACAGACTGTGCCTCCCTACAGTTCACTGCGGGAGTAGGGACCGGGAGAAACCCCAGGCACTGCCCATGGAAGAATGAACGCTGTCGCCTGGACAGTCTGAGCTCATGAAACACGCCCCGGCCCTGCTTGGTGACTTTGGCCTTGCTTCTCTTTTGCAGGTGAAAAAGGAGATTCTGGTGACATAGGACCCCCTGGCCCTAACGGAGAACCAGGTATGGCATAAAGAGTCCAAGGATTTATTAAACGTGTGTTCAAACTGCACTTTTAAAACATATAAATCATGACAGCACGCTTCAAGGGGCTGGAAAGCAGCACAAGTACCTGCCCTCCCCTCCCCAGGTGTCGCTCCCTCTGTGGACTCCTTCAGTGTTCGGTTTCCTCCCGCCTGAACGTGTCCCTGTCCTGCTTAGGGCCGTGGTCTGCCTGCCGACTGCATGTGGTCCCAGCTCCTCATTCGGCTCAGACACAGGGGTCCTTTCCTAATGCGTCTCTGGGGAGCTACTTGCTCTGAGCACCCGGCTTCTTTGAAAAGCATGTCTGCACCTTCTGGTTCTGCTCTTTCTGGAGTCCTTGCAGGAGACTCCCCAGGGGACCCCAGCCCAGCTCGTCCCTGCCGGCCACCCCTCCTGGGGGCTGCGGAGGCCCGGCTGCGGGCAGACCCGTCCTCTCTGTCAGCGTCCTGTCACCCCCACTTCCCCTCTCTCCCCGGAGGAGCCCCTCTGCTGCCCCCGCTTCCTTCTCCAGGAGGAGCCGCCCGCCCCCACCCCCCTCACTGGCCAGCCCACTGCCCAGCTCGCGCCTCCAGCGTCCCTGCCGCGTTCACGTTGTCCACACACAGCCTCCCCCACCCCTGCCGGACTGTCCCTGCGGTCACCCGCTTCGGCTGTCCTGTTTCCCGTCCCTGCCACGCCCTCCCTCGGCTCTCGCGGCAGCTCAGACCCGTTGCTGAGACCCCCTCCTGGCGGGTCTGCACCTGCCGGTCCTTGTCTGTCCCCCCACCCCCCTGCCGGTGACGCAGGAGACACCTCACAGATTCTGGATGAGGTGGGAACGCGGTGTCCGCGTCCCAGGGGCGGCCCCTGTGCGCGCTGAGGGGCCCATCGGGTGGACAGCGGGCCCAGCCCTCCAGCTCGGCCCTCAGAGACCTTGAAGACACGTCTCAGAGAAAGTTCCCTCAGAGCGAACCCACCCAGGCGCGGTGGTGCCAGGTGCCCCGGGATGAGGGCGCCCTGTGGGTGGTAGGGGTGTTCGGGCTCTCGGTGATAAAGGGTGGCTGGGAGTCTGGATGACGGGCCAGACACCGAAGCTGACGATCAGACTGCGACGGTGGGCTGAGCGCTCATGCGGCGGAGTCCTCAGGAATGGGGAGAAGTCCTGCGGCTGGGCGGAGCCGCTGGTCGGCTGGGCAGGGGGTGCGGAGCCGCGGGTGGGTGGACGGGGCCGCCGGAGGGCCGAGCCGCGGGTGGGCGGGGCCGCTGGTGGGTGGGCGGAGCCGCCGGAGGGCCGAGCCGCGGGTGGGCGGGGCCGCGGGTGGGTGGGCCGAGTCGCGGGGGTGGCGGGCGGAGCCGGCAGCCGGTCCTGATCTAGAGCGGATGCTGGAGCCAGGTGTGTCTCCAGGTGTGCCTCCACATGCGACTCGCCTAGGACGCTGTGACAGCCAAGTGACATTCCGAGAAGGCTCCTTACCCCGTGGAGCTCCTCAGGGCACGAAGATTAGGGTCCTCTTGAGAGTCCGGGAGGAGACCACGCGTGGGTGACCAAACATCGCCCCAGGGCTCCAGCTCCACCACACTTCTCAAACGTCTCGTCTTCTCTCCCCCGCCCCCGAAACACGGTCCAGACATCCTCCCGCGGTGACGGTCACGACCCCCACTGTCGCCCACCCCGTGTCACTTCTGCACCCCACTGATTCCTTACTACGGTGACCAGAGCGAGACTGAGAAACTCGGACCTGACTCGGGCGCCCCTGTTGCTGACCTCCCACCGCTCCTCGCCTTTAGGGTCAAGTCTCGCTCACAGCCTGGACGGCCTGCGTGTCTGCTGCATCACGTCGGTGCTTTGGGGAGGGGGCTCATCTCCTAACATGCTGGCCGTGGTCTCCATCCGCAGGCATCCCGTGCGAGTGCAGCCAGCTGAGGAAGGCCATCGGGGAGATGGACAACCAGGTCACCCAGCTCACGGCCGAGCTGAAGTTCATAAAGAACGGTACGTGCTTCCGGGCACCTTCCTGCTCCGGGGCCTCCCCCAGCCCTGCCCCGTGAAATGCTGGCTGCGGGGGTGGTTTCCGTGGGCCCGGCCGGGACTCTGTGTCTGCCCCCACTGCACGGTGCGCTGGGTCGGTGCTCCGTTCGGGGACCTCTGGCGCTCACCCTGCAGCCCTGTCGTCGCAGCCGTTGCCGGGGTGCGCGAGACGGAGCAGAAGATGTACCTGCTGGTGAAGGAGGAGAAGCGCTACCTGGACGCGCAGCTGGCCTGCCAGGGCCGGGGCGGCACACTGAGCATGCCCAAGGACGAGGCCGCCAACGCGCTGCTGGCCGCCTACATCACGCAGGCCGGCCTGGCCCGCGTCTTCATCGGCATCAATGACCTGGAGAGGGAAGGCGCGTTCGTCTACGCGGACCGCTCGCCGATGCAGACCTTCAGCAAGTGGCGCAGCGGGGAACCCAACAACGCCTACGACGAGGAGGACTGCGTGGAGCTGGTGGCCTCAGGGGGTTGGAACGACGTGGCCTGCCACCTTACCATGCACTTCCTCTGCGAGTTCGACAAGGAGCACGTGTAGGGGGCCCTGCCCTGCAGCCCCTGCACCTCCAGTGTCTGAAAGGAAAAACAAGTGTTTCTGGATATTATTCCTGAAGAACTTAAAGTTTTACAACTTTAAGTAGCCAAAATGTTATGTAATTATTACTCAGAATTGCTCTTGGCTTTGTCCAAAGTATAAAATAGCTTCTTTAATTATTACAACAGTTAAGTACAAACAATGGTAGTGAGGTCATAAAGGACTATATATGGAAAAGCATCCTCTTGCCTTTGATCAATGCTTCTGTAAATTATATTAAAATATAAGTTCCTTTTCTTTGTTAATCAAGTAGAGACAGCTTTGCTTTGCTGCAAACCCAGATTTCAAGAACAAGAGAAATAAAGGCTCTGAATCTGATGACTGAATGTGCCATGTCCTTTCGTGTCCAAGTCCTCACTAGTGGTATTCCTTGTCTGTTCCTGTATCACTGTCACCCTGAAACAGCAACTTATGACAAGTCATCGGTGTCCTTGAAGGTGCTGTGGGCCAGGACTTCATGCCAGGCACAGCCAGGCTCTGCCTCACTGGCCGCACTTGACCATGAGGTCACACGGGTGGCTGGACGGGGCCTGGGTTCCTTGCTGGGCGCCTCTGCCCTGGACAGCTCCCAAGGACCATTGGTGCCTCTGAGCAGTGCAGCCTGAGCCCATCAGGGAAGCGATGCCCCATCGCAGTCTGCATCCCCGTCTCAGGAGCCAGTGGCCAGGCCCAGCCTACACTCAGGAGAGGACTCCTGGGGGCGGGGCCAGTGGGGACCATTCTAGAAGCTGCCCGCCACAGTCACCCATGGTTCTTCCTCCTGTTATGTCAGAAACCTCAGCAAAAATATAACAAGCATCTTCATTTTTCTAAGGAAGCATGTAGATGTGCACGTACAAAGGAAAACAGCTGGGGCTGGGGACCAGAAGGGGGCTGTGGGGAAACAGTCTCAGGGCCTCCTGCGAGTCTGTTTTGGGAGCGAGGCCCTGGCTACCTGACTATGTCTGCAGGATGCTTGTATACTGACTGCCTCGGAGGAAGGGACGGTCTGCCTAGAGCGGCTGGGGCAAAGGGAAGGCCGGGTGATGCCCAGTGCGGGTGGGGCTGGTGCTCTTCGAGCGCCCTGTGGATGTGTAGAAAGCACAGCAGCCCTGCTCGGGGTTTCTGCGGGCGCCCCCACAGCACTCCCGGGCCTGCAGGCATCCCCGCCTGCAGCCCACAGCCCTGAGCTGGCCTGGGTGCCTGCCCCTCACAGGACATGCAGATCCAGCCCAGGGGGCCTGTGCCAGGGAGCTGACGCGCGAGGACGGTGCGCAGCAGGGCCTCAGGAGGGGTCCGGCCTGGGCCTCCTGAAGCCTGAGCCTCTGCAGCGTGAGGGCTGGGACCTCTGCCTGTGAGACTGCCCTCGATCACCGCCCTGGTTCTAGGGTGGGTTAAGGGTGCCCCCACCCGGCCAGAGCCGGGCTCATCTCTCGGGGTAAGTGCACCTCCCTAGTCTGGGTCCCTCTCTCATCGGGAGGGAGTGGGGCACCTCTGTGCTCTCATGTGCTCTCGACTCTCAGGTGGAACCAGAGGGAGTCATGCCCGCCGCCTCCTCCGCCACACCCTCCTGGGAGGCCCCGTGCCAGCAGGCCGCCCAGGAAGACCGCTGCTCGGTCTGTGATGACTGCAGCCGCATTTGCTCGGACGCGACAACCGGCGGGAAGCCAGGAATGAAGTGCTAATTCAATCTCCGGGCTTGGCAAGGGAGGGCGCGGCGCCCGATCTGCGGAGGAGGAGCGGCGGTCTGGCTGCTGGCGGGCCGGGCTTCTCAGGCTGCACCGAGGCGGGACCGCGACGCTGTGCGCGGGTCTCCGAGCGCCCAGCGCTGCGCGGGCGACACGGATGCGCGCCGGACGCGGCCTGAGGGGGCTGCCCGGCGGGCGGCCGGTGCGCGCGTCCACACTGCCACCCAGCGGCTGCGGAGACGGACGAAGGAGGAACAAAGGGATGACGGACGCCTGGGAGGGGAGGAGGGGGCCCCAGACCGAGCCGCAGGGAGCCGTCAGGAAAGAGCACAGCTCGTGTGGTGTCCCCTCCAGGAGCGAGTGTGACCCCAGGTGGCTGCTCGGACTGCAGGGGGGCAGACGGCTCTAGCCAGGGGTTGTCATTCCTGCCCCGATCCCCACCCCCTGCAGCCCTGGGCCCTGGGGGTCTGGGGGCGAGGGCTGCAGCTAGACCGGGCAGGAAGGTGTTTCCTCGCAGACAGATGTCCTGTGGCTGTCCATCTTCTTGTCCCTGGGGCAGCCTTTGTCTGGACATCCCTGCCTCTTGATGGGGGTGACAAGGGCTCTCACATCTGCCCACGGCCGTCTCTGGTGTCGGGGCAAGACGGAGCCCACGTGCCCCTTTGGGGGCAGGTGTTGAGGGAGGGCCTGGGGGGGGGTCACCAGGTGTAGCCCAGTTTAATCCAGCAGGTCAGACCCGAGGGCAGGGCTGTTTCTTCGCTGTAAGCAGGAAAATCGGAGTCTGGCTGATGTAAGTAGAAAGGGGATTTGTTGAAAGAGTTGGGGCAGGTGAAAGGGATTTTGGAAAGACTGGAGAATGTCTGGCGCTCAGTCCGAGGAAGGGAGAAGCCCACACATCCTGCAGAACGCGGGCCTGCAGGGCTGGCAGCCTCTGCCAGCTCCAAGCACCCTGCCGTGGCTGCTGTCTGTGTCCAGCTGGACTCAGAGAAGCAGAGGACAGCGAGGCCCTCCTGGTGACCCACTGGCCACAGCCTGAACACTGCAGCTGCTGCCTCCGAAGAGGCCGTGGGTGACCGGAGACATCAGGACAGAAGCACACCCATTAATTTAAAACAATCTGCTACGTGAGGAAGCACAGGATGGGTTTTGCTATTAAGAATTTCACTTGGAAGGGAAGATGCATGCCCTCTGGAACCAGAGGGTCTGGTGGGGGCCGGCCAGGTTCCTGGAGAAGGACGGGGGCAGCCTTTCCATCAGGGCAGGGTCGGGGTGCAGGGGGAACAGGGTGGGCCAAGGCATGGGAGGAGAGCCCCGGACGGGAAGTGGGAGGGGCTCCTGGGTTGGGAAACACCTCCAGACGGTAGGGGCGCCCACGCTCCTGCACACTGGGTGTTCTGAGCCCCCACTCGGTTTAGCCGCTCGTGAGGTAGGCTCCCAGGATCACCTTGGCAACCTTGGCCGCAGTTTCTGCATCTGTGAGCCGGGATAACACTGGCAGGATGCTGTGATGACAAGTGCAGTCGGCTGTGCCCCTCATATGTCAGGCATGACCATGGGTGTCAGGTGTGACCAAGGGAATTAGGCATGACCATGCATGTCAAGTGTGACAAAGGGAGTCAGGCGTGACTATGCGTGTCAGGCATGACCACACGTGTCAGGCATGAACATGCATGGCAGGTGTGATCAAGGGAATCAGGCATGACCATGCATGTCAGGCAAGACCATGCGTGTCAGACACAACCATGTGTGTCAGGCATGACCATGTGTGTCAGGCATGACCATGAGTGTCAGATGTGACCATGGGTGTCCAGCATGGTCATGCATGTCATGTATGAACACGGGTGTCTGGCTGTGCTCAGCTGTCCCCATCTCATGGGGTGCACTTCCCCAGACCCCAGGCTTCCAGGGCCAGGACAGGTGTCTTTCCTGCACCACGAGGCACAGGTATGTTTTCTCCAGGTCCATGGGCCCCTTTAGCCCCTGGAAGCTCCGTGTGCACCTGCACTTTCAGGCGGAGGGTCCTTCCTGCACTCACCCCCCAGGCTGTTGTCTGCTGGGTGCCCACGCTGGGTGTGCTGGACACATGCTCTCACAGGAGCCTCCTAGAGACGGACCCCAGGGGATCCGAGGGCTGGCAGCGGGGGTTTCAGGTCCACATTGTTCAGTAAGGGTTGGGGGGCCCCTTGGCTTCTGCAGGGAGGGGCCGCTCAGCTCAGAGTTCCGTCTCCTGCAGCCCTTGTGACGTCACACAGGCACAGCCCGTCCCTGGGAAACTGTGAATTCTCTCCTGCTGGCACCTGAGCGCCATGAGACCTGGGCTGGCTTGTGGGACAGAAGAAACCCGATCCTGAACACGGAGCCTCAGACTCCTTCCTGGTGAGCTCAGAGGCCCGTTGATAAACAACATGTTGTTTTTAAGTTGTTATTGTGGAAAGAACAGGGCAGCAGAGAGGAGCTTACTAGCACACGAGTCCCCCCGTGAGAGGGGAGGGTGGGACGGGTCTGGCAGATGCTCAGTGTCGGGGGTGGCTAAACCCCGGGAACAGTGTTTGCAGAGCCAGGAACAGCCTGAGTGCGCTCAGCGGCTCTGGACTCTGGTCCTGCTCTGCTGGGGCTCAAATCATTTGACTTTGGTCTTTACAAAACTACAGAAACGTTGACAGCACTAAGCCCATGGGTGAGATGAAACTTTATTCCAAAGGAGAGCCGCACATCTGAGAAAAACCTGAATAAATCCCCAGCTGTGTTCACCAGGGCTCTCAGTGCCCACCTCGGCATTCTGTGTCACTGTCTCAGTGCCTACCTGGGGCATTCTGTGTCACTGCCCACACTGGCTCTAGTTGTGTCCACATGTCAATAAACTTCTATTTTCTTCTGTTTTGCTATAAACCTTATACTTCTGGCCAGAGGCTTTTTTTTTTTTAATTAGGACTTATCAACAGTGATGACAGAAGTCACTGTTGATTCTGAATTGTCAGCGCAGCCTGGCTGGCTCCTCGAACAAAGACCTTCCACACACATTTCCTAGATTCACCCCGTAGCACCTTCCCATTTTAGGGCAAATCCCAAAGGGAAATAGCTCTTGACTGTATGAAATTTAAGGACTAAGCTTTTTCCATCGGGAGGGAATAAATGGCCTCCTTGCACTGGAATAACCCATATAACGCTCCTGATTTCTGATGACTGAGTTGCAGTTTGCCTGAAAAGCTTTAGCCTATGCATTAAGCATCGCAGCCTGACCTCAGTCACAGCTCCTTTTAGAGGAGGTCTTGATTTTTTCCTAGAATTAATTAAAAGCTAATTTTAAATGAAGAGGTAAGGGAATTCCGTATTTAGTAGTTAGATGTAGAGGTGGATGCAGCAGGTGGTCTGAGCGGGTGGGAATGGGAGAAGTCAGGTTTGGGGGCTCCTCCATCAGTAGAAACAGTGGGGGACCATGAGCTGAGTTTGGGGGACCCGCAGCACCCGAGTCTCAGAGCCATGGACATCCCCCCACAACGAGGGGCGAGAACCTGCTTCCCCGAGAGGTCTCAGGTGGTTAGGGTAACCCCACCCGGGCCACCCAGACTCCCCTCCCTCTCATAGGGTCTATAACCTTTGTCACAGTTGCAAACTCCCTCTTGCCATGTGAGGTGATGTGGACACGGGTATATTTCGGGACGAAGGAGCAGACATTAGGAGGGGGCCTTCTACCCACTGAGGGTGGGTGGGCTGCGCCGGCACTCGGGCCGCCATGTGTCTGTTACTGAGACCATCCACGGGCACCGGTGTCTCTGTCTCCCCATCTCCCGGTGTCACTGGACCCCATCTGGCAGTGGGAGGTGTGTGTTCCTGGGTCCCCGTCACTGGACTCAGACCCAGTCCACGAGGGAGCCTCACGTGGGCACAGTCCCCAGGCCCTGTGTGTGCATCTCCAGAGGTGAGGCGCACCCTGCCCGTTTCTGCGGGATCTCAGCCCACTTCACGTTTGCTCTGGCAACGCCCACCCACAGCACCCTGACATGAGGCCCTCTCTGCACCCACCGTGCTCAGCCCCGCCCACTCCATCCCACCCACTCTTCTCCCAGCGACGTCTTTGAAGGAAGGGGGATCAGTTTAGTGTCCATCCTCAGCACCCAGCGTGCCCAACTGGCTGTCAGAAGCAGCTCTGGGAGTGGATGGCTGATGCGACAGACAGACTGAGGACTGGGTGCTTGAGGCCCACGGGCAGGAAGGGGCCAGCGTCTGAGCAGCCTGGGAGGCCAAGCGCTGGCCTTCCAGAACTGGAATTTTTGCACTGCTGCTGCTGCTGCTGCTGCTGCTGCTGCTGCTGAGTCGCTTCAGTCGTGTCCGACTCTGTGTGACCCCAGAGACCGCAGCCCACCAGGCTCCCCAGTCCCTGGTGTTCTCCAGGCAAGAACACTGGAGTGGGTTGCCATTTCCTTCTCCAATGCATGAAAGTGAAAAGTGAAAGTGAAGTCGCTCAGTCGTATCCGACTCTTGGCGACCCCATGGACTGCAGCCCACCAGGCTCCTCCGCCCATGGGATTTTCCAGGCAAGAGTACTGGAGTGGGGTGCCATCGCCTTCTCCGGAATTTTTGCACAGAAGCAGCCAATTGTGGATCCGTGTTGGAAGTGTTTCTTTGGCTTGCTTTTCATTGCTTTTGTTATTATAATCAGACAGAATGGCCTGCCTCGGAGAACCCTGCCTCTCTGCCTGCCTGTTAAACCAAAGTGTCTTCTTCAGAGTCTTCTCCACCTGTGGATGGCAGGAAGGAAGAAATGAACACACCCCCTGGCTGAGGCAGGCTTGCCATTCTAGGAGATGTGTGCAAGACTAATGGCCTTTTGACTTTGCTTCCTCATCTCTCCCCCGCAATCTCTGATCTGTAAAAGAACCTGGCATCCAGACCCCGCTAAGATTTTTGGCGCTAGCCTGCCGTCTTCTCTGTCAGCTGGCTTTCTGAATAAACTTATTTTCCCAGCCTCATGCAGCCGGCAGAGCGAGCCTGGACTCGTATTTAACAGAATGAGGCTGGTGGCGTAGCTGAGGATGTCATGCAGGGCGGGGCTTGGTGGTGGGGTCCTCAGTCCCCAGGAGGTGTGACCAGGTGGCTGTGCAGCAGGAGAGCAAAGTATGGGTGGAGAGCGGGCCCGAGCCTGGGGTGCAGGCGTCTATGCAGGGAGGCCCGGTAGCCATGGCGGGCAGCTGCCCTTGGCTCGCCGGCGACCTCCCAGTGGCCTCCTGTCTGACAAGCCCTGAGCGAGGAGCATTGGCTTTGCAGGGGATGGTCCGAGCTCACTCCCCAGGCCAAGACCGAGCGGGGCTGGATGTGCATGGTATCCTTGGGGAACGTGGGGACAGACACGGCCACCTTGTAAGAAGCTCATGGGCGTTAGAGCCTGTGTCATGGTCTGAGCGCCGTGCCTGGCGCCTAGTAGATCTCCAACTTCAGGGGCACCTAGTAGGTCTTTAACTCTGAGACACCTAGGAGGTCTCCAACTGCAGGGGTGCCTATTAGGTCTTCAACTGCAGGGGCGCCTAGTAGGTCTCCAACTGCAGGGGCACCCAGTGGGTCTCCAACTGCAGGAAGCCCACAGGCAGCTCTGAAGTGTTAGCTCTGGCTTTCCTGCATTGGTGGGAGGTTGTTAAAGACTTCCGAGACTTACTGAAAGTCGCTATTACACCCAAGGTCATTCATGAAAAGGCATGAAAATAATGAGTGTCCTCCTATAACATGCAGCAATGTGCTTTGCATCCACACACCTCCATCTTGACTAGAACTTTCTACAGCAACGGAAATCTGTCTTCTGGCTGTTCGGATAAGGGGCATTGAGCTTTAGATTTCATTCGCTTCAAACTCAAATGGTTCAAATAGCAGATAGTTGCCATCTTAGCGCAACCACAGCACACATAGGCACCACACTGCATCAAACCTTGTGTGCTCAGAACCCAGGACTGAGTGACTCGCCTGTTCGAAGGGCTGGATGTTTTGTCTAAACACAGGATCGTAGGAAAAGCTGTGAGTGTCTGAAGAGAAGACAGGGGGCTGGATTTCACACCCCCCACCTCTGCCCCTGCAATTTCTATTAAACTGGGTTGGGAGTTTCATTTTCCTCTGAGATTTCTCTCTGTCCTGACTCCTCTACAGTGTTTCACAAAGATCTGTTTTTCTTTTATTTCAATGCAACACATTTTAAACACACTTGAGTAGCGAAATCTTACCTGTTAATGGAGTTTGCCAAGAGAATGATAAAGCTTTAAGTCACTACGTCTTGGAGTAGCTGTAAGGTCACCACGTGACACCTCAGTTCTAGCCAAGTATGCAGGCTCAGGAAGTGGGCAGACGTGGCCTCCAGCGAAGGCTATGAAAGACGCCATGGAGAATTTCTGCCCCAAGCCAAGGTTACTCTGCCAACTAAAACAGATGTTTCCAAATGGCAGAGTTCATGGGGAAAAGCAGAAGTCAGCCTCGGAAACTTCCAGCTGTTTTTGAAGTGCCCTTTGATGAATATTGGGGCTTCCCTGGTGGCTCAGAGGTTAAAGCATCTGCCTGCAATGCAGGAGACCTAGGTTCGATCCCAGGGTTGGGAAGACCCCCTGGAGAAGGAAATGGCAACCCACTCCAGTATTCTTGCCTGGAGAATCCCATGGATGGAGGAGCCTGGTGGGCTATAGTCCACGGGGTCGCAAAGAGTCGGACACGACTGAGCGACTTCACTTTTGATGAATATATATATCAGATCAGATCAGTCGCTCAGTCGCGTCCGACTCTGCGACATATATGTAGTAACGAACTCGAGGAAAGTGTGCTCACCCCGTTTGAGAAACAGACCACGTTAAAAGATCTGGCTTGGTGGCCCCAGACGCTGCCTGTATCTTGCAGACGGACGAGGGTCGGCTTCGGCGGCTTTACCCGTTAGCTATAGAGGGTGCGGCTACAATGACCAATGTGCGCCCAGGAAGGACTTTTTATGTAGGTATTTTCCAAACGGAAACATTCATTTTCAGAAGGGGCATTCTCTTTTTTTTTTTAATTTTTGTTATATTAGAGCATAGTTGGTGAACAGTGTTGTGTTAGGGGGTGTTCTTTTTTAAAAACAAGTGCTGTGCCGCGGTGTTTATTGTCTAAATGGAGTGCCGGTTTTCAGGGTGGGGCTGGAAGAACCTGAAGCGGTGACTCCAATATTTAGGAAAAAAGTGTAAAATGTTTTTCCCCTTAATCTCTTTCTCCCTTGAATCTGCAGCCTTTGGTCGACGCATGTCATACCAACTGTTTGTGTAGTCTGAGGCGCATCAAAGCAAAAGATAAAAGACGGCTAAGATGAAAAAGAACGCTCTCCATCCTCCACAGCTCCCTGGGAGGCAGGGAGGCAGGGAGGCAGAGCGATGCCTGCTCCGTGTGGGTTGGGCCTGTGTTGCCATGACGCCGGGCTCCTCCCATCCAGTGGGGTACCGGGCCGGGAACCCTGCATCCCTGACTCAGGCAAACGTGTGGATGCTCTGTCCTGGGGTGTCTCGAGCTCACTGCAACCGACTGAGAAACAAAGCCAAGCCTGTTTGAAACAATGGGTGACTCACATGTTCCGTAATTAGCTAAGGAAATGAAATACTCACAAGTCTTTGTTGAGTGTGCATGATGGTCCTGGCCCTGTGGGTTTTGTTCAATATGCGGGACACGGACTGAGTTGTCGTGGTGGTAGTGGTCGGGGGGACATCTGAGCGACCCACCGAGTCTGGGACGGGTCTGCTCCCAGCCTGGCCTTGCCTCGTCCCTCTGAGCCCCCAATATCCTGAGCTGCCGGCAGAGCTGAGCAGAGCCGAGTATGTGAGCTCTGACGGCTACCCCGGGGCATGGCAGGGACGCTCCGGGAAGAAGCATTTGATCAGCGGCCGTGAGGGCACGTCTACCAGGTGGGCTAGTGTTGCCTGTCCTTTGGCGTTAAAGGTTTAGAGACTGCGTGTGTGTGTGTGGGGGGGGGGGACACGGGTGGGCTGCCCACTATTATCTTCTCCAGCCGGTAAATGTCCTGAGTGGATGGAAAGTTCTCTGTACCAGGCAACCTGGGAGTCACGCACAGCTATGAGCACTCAGAATATGGCCAGTACAAGAGGAACTGTACTGTAATTTTATTTTATTCACTTTTATTCACTTGTAATTCTTTAAAATTTTATTTTGTTCACTTGTAATTCTTTAAAATTCACTGCAATTCTTGTAATTCAATTGTAATTCTTTAAAATTACATTTTATTCACTTGTGATTCTTTAAAATTCGCTGAATAGCCACCTGTGGCCAGGGCTTCCAGGCTGCCCCATGCAGGTCTGGACCAGTGCGGTTCTCCAGCCCCCAGGCCCCGGATCCCACCCGGCCAAGTGCTCTCTGTCGCTCCGTCTCCATGGTGCCCAGCTTGGGTGTCCCTCCTAAAGGGGGCCCCTATCACCCCTGGAGAGCAGGGGTCGGGGTCAAGGGTCAGGGGTCAGTCCCACGTGTGGCCGTGGGCCTGGCCACCGTGGGAGCTTCAGCTACAGCCACTGGATAAGCCTAACACTAATGTGTGAGCATCCCTTCTGAGACTCTGACGCGGGCTGAGAGCTCTCAAATATCCGTCATGTCAGGACATGTCTGGGTTGGAAATAGGGTTCCCTCCCCAGCTGTGTGGTTTGGACAGTTCACTCGGCCTCTCAAAGGGGCATTTTGTTTGTAAGATGTGAATACCAAACTCACAGGGTTGTTCTGAGGATTAAAATCAGATAAAATAAATGAACTGTGTAGGACGCTATTGTAGACTCAAATAAATGTCAGGAAATAAATGTCCTGTTTTCTTCTGCACCTATTCATCCTTGGGAAGATTTTAGTCCATTTGAGGAATCAGTATTTTAACACACAAATCAAGAAAGCATTATTCACTCATTCATTAATCCAGCAAGTATTTGTCAGGCATCTTGTATGTGGCCGGCAATGTTCCAAGCCCTGCAGATACACCCGTGTGGCAGGCAACTTTCCGAGCCCTGCAGATACACCCGTGGGCCAAAAAAAAAAAAAAAAAAAATCAGTGTCCTCAGTAGTTTTTCAGCTGTTCAGGTGGGTCCGACTCTTTGCAACCCCATGGACTGTAGCACACCAGGCTTCCCTGTCCTTCATCGTCTTCCAGAGTCCACTCAAACTCATGTCCATGGAGTCGGTGATGCCGTCTAGCCATCTCATCCTCTGTCGCCCCCTTCTCCTCCAGCCCTCGGTCTTCCCCAGCATCAGGGTCTTGTCTGATGAGTTGGCTCATGAGTGTCCTCATGGAGCGTAGCACATCCAATTGGGAAAGAAGATAATAAAAACCTACAAGAAGGCGAATCCCACAGAGGTCTGTGTGCTGTGGAGACAAAGATAGATGCGGTGGGGGCGTTGGCAGTGCTGGGGTGGGGGTGTGGGTGGAGGTGCCACCGCACCGCAGGAGCAGTTTGCACCCAGAAGGTGACAGTCCAGCCGGGCCTTGAGCAGAGGTAGCGGGTGAGCTGCACAGGTGCCGGGAAGAACTTCCTGGCAGAAGGAACAGACGTCTCCAAGCCCCAGAGGCCGGGCGCCTGGCACGGTGGACGAGGAGGGTGCTCTGTCCTGTTTTCTGGGCCCGCCTCCACCAGGGTCTAGTGCCCAGCTGCTCGATATGTGTGTGTGTGTGTGTGTGTGCTCTTAATATATATATTTTATTGAAGTATAGTTGACAAAATGTTTTAGGTGCATAGCAAGGTGATTCAGTTATACATATACACATATATTTCAGATTATTTTCCATTATTGCAAGATATTGACTATAGTTTCCTGTGCTATACTCTAAACCTTTGTTGCCTGTATATCTTTTTTTTTTTAATTGGAAATCTACCATTCTATTCATACTAAGACAAACACGTGGAATCAAAACACATTTTGTTTTTTAAAGTGAGATTGTTTTCTAATGTCTCAAAGTAGCCTTTCTGTAAAGGCTATTTTCCAAATAATTTTATTTAGGTTTACTTATTTTTGGCCATGCTGAGTCTTCTTTGCTGCTTGGGCTTTTCTCTAGCTGTGGCGATCCGGGGCTTCTCACTGCAGTGACGTCTCTCGAGGATCGCGGCCGGAAGGGCGTGTGGTCTGTCTTTGTGGCTGGGTCCTAGAGCGCAGGCGCCTAGTTTTGGCGCGCAGGCTTAGCTGCCCCGAGGCGTGTGGGATCTTCCTGGACCAGGGATTGAACCTGTGTTTCCTGCATTTGCAGCGGATTCTTTACCACTGAGTCGCCAGGGAAGCCCAGTATGTGTTTTTTGAATGTACCTCAAAACTATTCAAGGCAAATTGTTCTTTTCTACATTGAAGCATTTTTTCCTCCTTGAATAATGACATTTTGCATTTTGTGGCTGCAGAATTTGTGTATTTTCTTCCTAGAAGGTTCACACGGGGGCCGTGCTCTAGTTCCCTCCCAATGCAGTTTTGTGCAAAGTTGCTGGGGAGGGACCCTGAGCCAGCGGGTACCCCCACAACCAGTGGGGGGCACGTGTGTTGTTTGAATGGCTCAAGCCTTGGTTTGCGGGCCTGATGAGGGCCTTGCTCCCTGAGACTCGGCACCCAGAGGCTGACCCAGCCTGCCTTTATCCTTGCAGGAAGCATGGCTGACTCCCCCAGGGAAGGAAAAGTGGCCAGGCCTCCAGACTTCACGCAGCTGATTGACTTGGCATCTGAGTTTGTAGGAGGAAAGGTAAGCAGGGTGTCTCAGGGCGGGAACAAGTGTTGTACTTAATGCACCCAGGCTGAGGCTCCAGCTGACCACTGTGGGGACCTGAACTGGAACAACAGGAATCAGGAAGAAGGCTGGCCTCCCCAAGGAAGCCCGTTACTGTGAAAGTCTCCCAGGGAACTTTCCTTAAATTGGTGACAATTATGACCAGGGCAGCATTGCCCGAGGTTGGAAGCACACATTTTGCCCCTGTGAAAAGAACTCTCCACCCCGTAGTGTGTTTTCTTATGGGGCAGAGGAGTGGTCCTCAGACTTCAGTATGAGAATCACGTGAGAACCTAACATGAGGCTCCAGGTAAGCTACAGACCTACCCTCAAGAGCTTAGGCTCTGCTGGGAGACATGCAGACCAGGGCTGGCATCAAAGCAGGACAGGGCGCTGCAGGACCACATCTGTCATGCAGGGTGGGGAAGCAGAGGGAGGACCATACAGGGAAGCGATGCTCAAAGGAGCCCTCAGTCAGGGGAGGAGCCTGTAAGGCAGGGGGGTGATGGGGAGGGTCAGACAGAGGACGAGGGGAAGGGAACTGATGTGGGGTGTGAGGGCAGGAGCCTGGAGGGGTAGCAAGGCCCCCCATGCCTGGAAGGTCTCTGCCCTGGAGGAGGCTTGCAGGCCCTGAGCAGGGGAGAGACGCCCAGGTGAGCTCACTGAGCTGCGTCCTCGGGAGGCAGATGTCAACAGACAAAACCACGCACAACCTGAAAGCTGAGCACAATGCTTTATTCGGAGACAAAACTGAGGGCCTCGGCCCTGGACACAGCCTCTCACTTGGCTCTACGGACGGCTCCGAAGAGGTGAGGGGGGAGCCAGGATATGTAGGGGTTTTGCAACAAAGACCATGTAATCACAAGATCAAAAGATTCCTATTTGTAAAAGAAAACCAGACATCTTTAGTTAAGGAATTTAGCCCTTTTCTGTGTATGGGCTTCCCAGGTGGCGCTCGTGGTTAAGAACCCGCCTGCCAATACAAGAGACGCAAGAGACGTGGGTTCGATCCCTGGGTCGGGAAGGTCCCCTGGGGGAGAAAATGGCAACCCATTCCAGTATTCCTGCCTGGAGAATCCCATGGAGAGAGGGGCCTGGTGGGCTACAGTCCATGGGGTCACAAGAGTTGGAGACGACTGAGCAAATCTGGGCTCACTGACACCTTCCTTTTTTATTAAATTAATTAATTTATTTTAATTGGATGCTAATGACACCTTCCTTTGATGTGCGCTTCACTCCAAATCCTATGCTTTCCAGTCACACAGAGATGGCCCCCACATTTGGCCAACCAGACAACCAGCAGCTCCCAGACAGCTAGGCCCTCCCCAGCCTTTTAGGTTCTGGCTGGGCTCAGAGGTCAGGACACTCTTTCCCAGACCACAGGGGTCCCCAGGCTCCAGGCTTGGTGGAGTGGCCAGCAGCCAGTCTGCACCTCACTCTCTAAAGTGTTCTGCTTTGGGAGTCCAGTGGTGAGGACTCAGCTCTTTCATTGCCATATCCAGGGTTCAATCCCTGCTTGACAGGGCAACTAAACCCCCCCCCGAACCATGAGGTGTGGCCAAACAAACATTCTGCTTTGGTTAACAAACCACAGAGGCAAAGGAGAAGCCTCAGCAAGATGGTAGGAGGGCAAAATCGTGTTTAGAACCAAACCCCTTCCCCGCCAGAGATGCTTGGACAGAGCAAACAAACCTTGTGTGCACCAGGACCCAGAGACCCCCCCCAGAGACTGAGCCAGAACTGTCTCTGAGTGTCTCCTGTGGAGGTCCGGGGCAGCAGTGGACTGCCACAGGGGCAGGGGCTCGGGGTGCAGCAGACCTGGGTTTGGCATAAGCCCTCTTGGAGGAGGTCGCCATTAATCCCCCCATAGAGCCGCCAGAACTTACACAGGACTGGGAAATAGACTCCTGGAGGGCACACACAGAACCTTGTGCACCAGGACCAGGAGAAAGGAGCAGTGACCTCACAAGAGACTGACCCAGACTTGCCTGTGTCCAGGAGTCTCCAGTGGAGGCATGGGTTGGCAGTGGCCTGCTGCAGGGTCGGGGGACCTGAGTGTAGCAGTGTGTGCTTGGGGCCTTTTGAAGGAGGTCGCCATTATCTTCATTACCTCCACCATGGTTTGGTCTCAGGTCAAACAACAGGGAGGGAACACAGCCTCAGCCATCAACAGAATATTGGATCAAAGATTTACTGAACATGGCCCCACCCATTATAACAAGACCCAGTTTCCCCCTCAGTCAGTCTCTCCCATCAGGAAGCTTCCATAAGCCTCTTATCCTTCTCCATCAGAGGGCAGACAGAATGAAAACCACAATCACAGAAAACTAATCAAACTGATGACATGGACCACAGCCTTGTCTAACTCAATGAAACCATGAGCCATGCTGTGTAGGGCCACCCAAGATGGACGGGTCATGGTGGAAGTTTTGACAAAACATGGTCCACTGGAGAGGGGAATGGAAAACCACTTCAGTATTCTTGCCTTGAGAACCCCATGAACAGTATGAAAATGCAAAATGATAGGATGCTGAAAGAGGAACTCCCCAGGTCGGTAGGTGCCCAATATGCTACTGGAGATCAGTGGAGAAATAACTCCAGAAAGAATGAAGAGACGGAGCCAAAGCCAAAACAACACCCAGTTGTGGATCTGACTGGTTATGGAAGTAAAGTCAGATGCTATAAGAAAAACATTTCATAGGAACCTGGAATGTTAGGTCCATGAATCAAGGCAAATTGGAAGTGGTCAAACAGGAGATGGCAAGAGTGAATGTTGACATTATAGGAATCAGAGAACTAAAATGGATTGGAATGGGTGAATTTAACTCAGATGACCATTATATCTACTACTGTGGGCAAGAATCCCTTAGAAGAAATGGAGTAACCATCATAGACAACAAAAGAGTCCAAAATGCAGTACTTGGGTGCAATCTCAAAAATGACAGAATGATCTCTGTTGGTTTCCAAGGCAAACTATTCAATATCATGGTAATCCAAGTCTATGCCCCAACCAATAATGCTGAAGAAGCTGAAGTTGAATGGTTCTATGAAGACATACAAGACCTTCTAGAACTAACACCCAAAAAAGATGTCCTTTTCATTATAGGGGGTTGGAATGCAAAAGTAGGAAGTCAAGAGATACCTGGGGTAACAGGCAAATTTGGCCTTGGAGTACAGAATGAAGCAGGGCAAAGACTAACAGAGTTCTGCCAAGAGAACACACTGGTCATAGCAAATACCCTCTTCCAATAATACAAGAGAAGACTCTACACATGGACATCACCAGATGGTCAACACCAAAATCAGATTGATTATATTCTTTGCAGCAAAGATGGAGAAGCTCTATACAGTCAGGAAAAACAAGACCGGAAGCTGACTGTGGCTCAAATCATGAACTCCTTATTGCCAAATTCAGACTTAAAGAAAGTAGGGAAAACCACTAGACCATTCAGGTATGATCTAAATCAAATCCCTTACGATTATACAGTGGAAGTGATAAATAGATTCAAGGGATTAGGTCTGATAGAGAGAGTGCCTGAAGAACTATGGACAGAGGTTTATGACATTGTACAAGAGGCAGTGATCAAGACCATCCCCAAGAAAAAGAAATGCAAAAAGACAAAATGGCTGTCTGAGGAGGCCTTACAAATAGCTGTGAAAAGAAGAGAAGCGAAAAGCAAAGGAGAAAAGGAAAGATATAAGCATTTGAATGCAGAGTTCCAAAGAATAGCAAGGAGAGATAAGAAAGCCTTCTTCAATGATCAAAGCAAAGAAATAGAGGAAAACAATAGAACGGGAAAGACTAGAGATCTCTTCAACAAAATTAGAGATACCAAGGGAACATTTCATGCAAAGATGGGCTCAAAAAAGGACAGAAATGGTATGGACCTAACAGAAGCAGAAGATATTAAGAAGAGGTGGCAAGAATACACAGAAGAACTATACAAAAAAGATTTTCATGACCCAGATAATCACGATGGTGTGATCACTCACCTAGAGCCAGACATCCTGGAATGTGAAGTCAAGTGGGTCTTAGGAAGCATCATTATGAGCAAAGCTAGTGGAGGTGATGGAATTCCAGTTGAGCTATTTCAAATCCTGAAAGATGATGCTGTGAAAGTGCTGCACTCAATATGCCAGCAAATTTGGAAAACTCAGCAGTGGCCAGGCCTGGAAAAGGTCAGTTTTCATTCCAATCCCAAAGAAAGGCAATGCCAAAGAAGGTTCAAACTACTGCACAATTGCATTCATCTCACACGTTAGCAAGTTCAGTTCAGTTCAGTTCAATCACTCAGTTGTGTCCGACTCTTTGGGACCCCATGAACCACAGCATGCCAGGTCTCCCTGTCAATCACCAACTCCTGGAGTTCACCCAGACTCAAGTCTATCGAGTCAGTGATGCCATCCAGCCATCTCATCCTCTGTTGTCCCCTCCTCCTCCTGCCCCCAATCCCTCCCAGCATCAGAGTCTTTTACAATGAGTCAACTCTTCGCATGAGGTGGCCAAAGTACTGGAGTTTCAGCTTTAGCATCATTCCTTCCAAAGAAATTCCAGGGCTGATCTCCTTCAGAATGGACTGGTTGGATCTCCTTGCAGTCCAAGGGACTCTCAAGAGTCTTCTCCAACACCACAGTTCAAAAGCATCACTTCTTCGGCACTCAGCCTTCTTCACAGTCCAACTCTCACATCCATACATGACCACAGGAAAAACCATAGCCTTGACTAGACGAACCTTTGTTGGCAAAGTAATATCTCTGCTTTTGAATATGCTATCTAGGTTAGTCATAACTTTCCTTCCAAGGAGTAAGCATCTTTTAATTTCATGGCTGCAGTCACCATCTGCAGTGATTTTGGAGCCCCCAAAAATAAAGTCTGACACTGTTTCCACTGTTTCCCCATCAATTTCCCATGAAGTGATGGGACCGGATGCCACGATCTTCGTTTTCTGAATGTTGAGCTTTAAGCCAACTTTTTCACTCTCCACTTTCACTTTCATCAAGAGGCTTTTTAGTTCCTCTTCACTTTCTGCCCTAAGGGTGGTGTCATCTGCATATCTGAGGTTATTGATATTTCTCCCAGCAATCTTGATTCCAGCTTGTGTTTCTTCCAGTCCACCGTTTCTCATGATGTACTCTGCAAGTAATGCTCAAAATTCTCCAACCCAGGCTTCAACAGTACATGAACCTAGAACTTCCAGATGTTCAAGGTGGATTTAGAAAAGGCAAAGGAACCAGAGATCAAATTGCTAACATCCAATGGATCATCAAAAAAGCAAGAGAGTTCCAGAAAAACATCTACTTCTGCTTTATTGACTATGCCAAAGCCTTTGACTGTGTGCATCACCACAAACTGGAAAATTCTTCAAGAGATGGGAATATCAGACCACCTGACCTGCCTCCTGAGAAATCTGTATGCAGGTCAAGAAGCAACAGAACTGGACATGGAACAACAGACTGGTTCCAAATTGGGAAAGGAGTATGTCAAGACTGTATAATGTCATCCTGCTTATTTAACTTATATGCAGAGTACATCATGTGAAATGCTGGGCTGGGTGAAGCACAAGCTTGAATCTGTGAAAAATATCAATAATCTCAGATATGCAGATAACACCACCTATATGGAAGAAAGTGAAGAACTAAAGAGCCTCTTGATGAAAGTAAAATAGGAGAGTGAAAAAGTTGGCTTAAAACTCAGTGTTCAGAAAACTAAGATCATGGCATCTGGTCTCACCACTTTATGGCAAATAGATGGGGAAACAATGGAAACAGTGACAGACTTTATTTTCTTGGGGTCCAAAATCACTGCAGATGGCAACTGCAGCCATGAAATTAAAAGGTGCTTGCTCCTTGGAAGAAAAGTTATGACCAACCTAGATAGCATATTCAAAAGCAGAGACATTACTTTGCCAACAAAGGTCCGTCTAGTCAAAGCTATGGTTGTTTCAGTGGTCATGTATGGAGGTGAGAGTTGGACTATAAAGAAAGGTGAGCGCCAAAGAATTGATGCTTTTGAACTGTGGTGTTGGAGGAGACTCTTGAGAGTCCCTTGGACTGCAAGGAGATCCAACCAGTCCATCCTAAAGGAGATCAGTCTTGGATGTTCATTGGAGGGACTGATGTTGAAGCTGAAACTCCAATACTTTGGCCACCTGATGTGAAGACCTGACTCATTTGAAGAGACCCTGTTGCTGGGAAAGATTGAAGGTGGGAGGAGAAGGGGATGGCAGAGGATGAGATGGTTGGGTGGCATCACCAACTTGATGGACATGAGTTTGAGTAAACTCTGGGAGTTGGTGATGGACAGGGATACCTGGCATGCTGCAGTCCATGGGGTCGCAAAGAGTTGGACACGACTGAGCAACTGAACTAAACAAACCACAGACCACCCCCCACCCCCAGCAGGGCGCCCTAGGATGGGTTGGCTAAGCCACAGTTGTGACTCTGGTGACAATTTTTTCCCCATTGCTCTGGGACAAGGGTCACAAAGCCCAGGGTCCTCCGTTCCTGAAAAAAGTTGGTTTATTTTCTCTCTAAGAAGTTAGCACTTTTGTATCCAGATGGTAAGGGGGATTAAGAAGGAAAGGGTGGGAAGGCAAGATTAAGGAGGAGGCAGGCAATGAAATCGAAGCATTTAAAAGGCATTGTGTCTTAATTGCATATTGTTTCTCTCCCCCTCGGCAATTTCACATTTTCTTTTTACTGCATCTCATAATGTTTCACCAGGGAATGAAATAAAATGGTTTTAAATTTATGGTTATTTTATCTTTACTTCTTTCTTTGTCTAGATTTTATTTGCAACAGATGACTTCTTTGCTCCTGCTGAAAATCTTTTAAAGGTACTGTAAATTGGTCTCTGCTAAGTGCTGGGGTGGGGTGAGCCACGCAGTCCTGCTAATTAAAATCTCCCTGTGTGTTTAGGCTGGGAGTCACGTGATGTGGCCCAGAGAATTAGGGTATTAGAACAGTAGAAACGTGTGGAAATTAGCCCCCACTCCTATTAAGACCGCAGAGACAAATGCGGACCGACACAGGATTCTGGGACCACTTTGCTCTATGGGGGAGTCGCTGATGTCCTCTGTATTTCTCTCTGCCCCACATTGTGTTCATAACTTGTGATGGGAAGAAAAGTGTTGCAGAGCTTGAATTTTTTGGAAAATGTATTTCCTACTTAGTTATAAAAATGTTGTTCAGTCACTCAGTTATGTCTTTTTTGTGACCCCGTGGACGGTAGCACCCCAGGCTTCCCTGTCCTTCACTATCTCCCAGAGTTTGCTCAAAGAGTTGGTGATGCCATCCAACCATCTCATCCTCTGTCGTCCCCTTCTCCTCCTGACCTCAATTTTTGCCCAGCGTCAGGGTGTTTTTCTAATGAGTTAGTTCTTCGAATCAAGTGGCCAAAGTATTGGAGCTTCAGCTTCAGCATCAGGCCTTCCAATGAATATTCAGGGTTGATTTCTTTTAGGATGGACTGGTTTGATCTCCTTGCAGTCCAAGGGACTCTCAAAGCGTCTTCTCCAACACCACAGTTCAAAAGCATCAATCTTTGGTGTTCAGCCTTCTTTATGGTCTAACTCTCACATCCGTACATGACTCCTGGGAAGACCATAGTTTTGACTATATGGACCTTCGTTGGCATATGTTTATTAAAAACAGAAAATACTGATAAATGTAGGGAAGAACGGGAACTCTGGGGAATCCCGCCACCTGGTCCCTGCAGTGGGACCAGCGAGAGTTACTGCTAGAGGGGTGATGGCCTTGGTGCCCGTAGAGCTGGCGCCCGGCAGCGTGTGACTGCTGTGGGGCGGGGGTCTCACTTTCACTGCTGGGCCTGGAGCAGCTCAGAGCATGGGAGTGGGGGCAGGGGTGACTGTTCAGAGTGACCCTCAGCATCGAGCCTACGCTTCCTAAGACTCGGCCGGATTCTGGTTGCCCAGTCTTTTCGGGGTTGCTCTGGGAGTCCAGCTACCCTTTCTTGCTTTGCTGAACGGCCTTTCAGGAGGCGCCCAGGTTGCGGCTGCACCAGTGGTGGGGCCCCTGGAATGAGCCATGTGGTTTTACCTTTTGCTGCCAGTGGCAAGTTCCCTGGATGAAGGCCCGCAGAGAAGGATGAAGGCCCGCAGAGAAGGATGAAGGCCCGCAGAGAAGGATGAAGGCCTGCAGAGAAGTAGGACTTCTTTCTTGGAAGCCAATATGAAGATATGCGGGCATCGTCCTCCGTCTCCCCTACAGTCCCTGTTCTCTGTACCACCCATCTGTCCCTTTGGGGCAGAAGTTTATTTGCTGGGAGCCCAGGCTCTTGCGTGAAGGTTAACGATCCGCTCATCTTTGCTTTAGAGGGACAACCCAAGTTTTAAAGAACACGAGTACACTGAGTTTGGGAAATGGATGGATGGATGGCAGACCAGAAGGAAAAGGATTCCAGGTAAGACGATGATGACTGTTCACTCACTCCTGTGACATTTGAGATCAGGGGCTATTGGAAAGCAGTGCACGTTGGGAGTCGATTTTAAAACGGGCCCTTGGACTACTCGGTCACCTCAGATGTCCCTTCTGAATGGCAGGCTCTGCCAATTCAGGAGGGGTCGCAAGAGCCCTGGTCATCAATGCGAGCAGGAGCAGGCAGGCACTTGTGAGGAAAAGGAGACTCTGGAAAAGGAGGGCTGTGGGTGAAGGAGACTGAGCCGTGTGCACACACGGGTCGGTGCGTGTGCGGCATTTGATGTCAGCACCCCTCTCTGAAGTAGGTGTTCTGGTCCCATCCGATTGCCATGGAAACAGCCTCATTCACTTAGCTCAGGTCACAGCAATGGTGAGAGAAGCCAGGAGCTCAGCCAAGATCCATCCTATCTTTATGTCACCTTAAGAGGCTACTTCCGCTCACTGCTACTCATCAGTCAACATACACCCTTTAAATTTAAAGAAATGTCTGTAAAAGAAAACCAGCCAGCATCAGGCTAATCTCGGACTTTCTTGCTACTGTCTCAGGTGTTACAGAAACAGTCGCTATTTCTAATTTTCTGTATTTCTGTGGTACGCCAGGCCTTAATGGCTGTGCTCATGCTGTGCTTGGTCATGTCCGACTCTCTGGGACCCTGTGAACTGTAGCCCGCCAGGCTCCTCTGTCCATGGGATTCTCCAGGCAAGAATACTGGAGTGGACTGCCATGTCCTCTTGCCAGGTCTCCCGCATTGCAGGCAGAGTCTTCACCGTCTGAGCCACCAGGGAAGCCCAGGCCTTATTCAGTTCAGTTCAGTCGCTCAGTCAGTCGTGTCCGACCCAGAGCCTCGACTAGATGGTCCTTTGTTGGCAAAGTATTAGGCCTTATTAGATTCTAATAAAACTGGACATTTTAAGGTGGATTTGAATCTGACTGCTGGAAACCAAGAATCACACAGTGTCATACTGGGAGTTCTTCTATGTCATCCGATGCAGGGTGGGGTAGTCCTGGCTGGGGCCCTGAAGGCAAAGCTTAGGCTGTTCCAGGAGACCCAGCTCAGTACTGAGCCCTGGCCTAGCTGGGCTGGTGGTCCCTATACCAGAGTTACAGCTGAACTTTTTGGAAGCTGAGCTCATCTCTGATTTGCAGGTAAAAGAAATGAAGCTCAGAGATGCCCGTCTGCCAATGCTGCCCACAGGAGGTGGCCAGTTTGGAGTCAGACATGTGGCCCCTCTGGACCCAGGGCTTATGTACGCTCTGGTCAGATTAGAAGTGAGGGTCCGTGTGGCGAGTGGCGGTCGGGTGTAGCCACGTCATAAGAGACCTTGCAGCCTCGGGAGAAGGAGCCCGCACCGTTTTCCCCGATGCGCGAAGGTCGTTTCCGGTGTTTCACTTCCGCTGTCGGCGTGCTCAGCCCTGCGGCTCGGCGGCGGGATTCAGCCGCGGGGGTCCTGTTTTCTACGTCTGCAGGTCACGACTGGTGCGTGGTCCAGCTGGGCATCCAGGGAGTTATCCGGGGCTTCGACGTGGACACGTCCTACTTCACGGGAGATCACGCCCCTCGAGTGTCGATTCAAGCGGCAAACTTCGAAGAAGGTGCCTGGGGGACCTTTGTGGGGAGCTTTGTGGGGGCCCCTGATGGCTCACTTCGCGCCCAGACAGTCTCGTCCAGAGGCCCCCCTCGCTGCCACAGAGGCTGATGACATCCCCCCTCAAGGGCTCCGTGATTTTTGAGATTTAGCTTAACAGTGTCCTTCGGCTCAACTTTCGCTATTCTCACACTGCAGCACCCCCGGGAGGCGCAGGGTTTGGGGAGCAGGCTGCCTGGGCGGCCAGGGCGGTCTGGAGCCCGGTCCGGGCAGCTGTGGGGCCGCTGCCCCCGCTCATTCTGCTGCACCCCAGCCCCCAGGGCCTGCATAAGGACGCGGCAGCTCTGGGCTTTCCAGGAAGGTTCCTTTCCGAATCCTGGAATGGAACTGGTGTCCTCTGAGGTTGGTCCCAGAGGTAGCTTTCTAGAAACATGTACCCTCAAGGGCATGTCTGTACATTACTTGGGAAACAGGAGCCATGTCAGTTAGCGGTCTTATCCTGGAGGCTCTCTGTGCCCAGCTTGTAGGAGGCTCCTGGGGCGTGACAGTCTCCCCTCCCGAAAGACAGTTGGAGGGACCTGAACCGTCACATGATGGTGGGAGGCAGTGACCAGTGACGCAGAGAAAGATGCTTTCAGGAGGCTGACTGTCCACACAGGCTCCTGTTGGTGAATCGCCCGTGGGTCAGTTCTGGAATGCCACTGGGGGAAACAGTGTTTGTGAATTGACTAACAATATTCCAGAACTTTATCAGTCCAGCCTTTTGAAAACCCAAGTCGTGTGATGAGTTTGTCTATCTGGCTAAACTTGGAGATGATATTTACCCTCTGATGAGCAGACAAACCACCAGGTGTGCAGCACCCCTTCTGAAGTTACCCTAAGTATTTTAAATATGGAGGAACTTTAACACGTATATCTATTACATTGGGCATCTGATACTTTGACTTAAACGATATCTTTAGGCAAAATGAAAATGACCCTACAGCCCACTAAGAAAGTATGTATATTCTGATTTTGAATGGGAATGGTAACCCTCATGGTCACTGTAACTTTAGATAAGCAGCCAGAAATCCCACAACGAGAAGTCAGGACAGGAGCCGCGGCCACCCCCGAGGAGTTTGAAGCCATTTCAGAGGTACGTCCCCCGGGGGAGCGGGGGCTTGTCACGGGCTGTTGGGAGCAGCTCTGCCCACCTGCCTGCCTGCACTCAGCCTGGCCGAGCTCACACGTTGTGCTTACCCCGTGCGACCCTGCAGAGGTTTCTGGGTGGATCTGTGCACCCCTGACCCCAGCGCATGCGAGGTCCAGGGTGCTGCTTTCCATGGGGCAGTCTGCTCACAGGGACGCAGGAATGGTGCCCGTGAGATAAATACAGAGTCAGTTCACATACTTTTGATAGCAATTGGACAAAGTAACGTTATGCCGGATGAATGTAATCCAATAAACAATTTGGTTTGTGTTTGGGGACGTTCTTGCTTTTTGAAGTTTGTCTGCTGATCTTCATTGTATTTTACAAAAGTGTGGATCCATAATACACTGGGGAAATGCATAACGGCAACAACAAGCGGGCCCTTCCAGTGAAGTGCTGACCTAGGGGAGAGTGCTGGGAGGCTCAGGCTGACTCGTTTACCCCCAGGCCCACGGCAAGAGCCTGGGTTTTATTTAAACGTTCACATCACCTTCTGGCTGCTGCTTTTTTATGAATCCTCAAAGTGAAGACATCCGGAGGCTCGGCCCTAACCCCCTGCCCATCCCTGGCCACCACCAACAGGTGGCTGTTACGACCGGGGTGAAATAGAAGCAGGCCTTTACTCTGCTTATTAAACCTGGGACTTGATGTTTATTAGTGCTTTTATTACAGTGTTCCATTAGGCGTCCATCATTCATTTTGTTCCAAAGTGGTTGCCCCGTAAGCCCCACGCAGGCATCAGGATGAAGGGATTTATCGCTCCCTAGAGCCATCTCTACTGTTTTTATATTTGTTGCTAGCTGAAGTCCGACGACTGGAGTTGCTTGGTTCCCATGACAGAACTTACACCGGGAAATCCTGCTTCCAGCCACAACTACTTTCCGGTCACTTCCCAGCAGAGGTGGAGTCACATACGACTCAACATTTTCCCGGGTAAATACAATGGACCGCCTCCAGTCCTGTGCTTTCTTCATTGAGTGCCGGCATGTTTTCAAAACACAAAGAAAAGTCACCGTTTCCTCCTCGGTCACTGATCTCTCTAGCATTTTAGGATTTTGATCTTCCTTTCTGTGCACTAGGAAGTCCTCGTTTTAGCCCTGCTGTCCATAGGTAGTTAGGAAAAACTGTCAAGTAAGTTAGGATGCGATGGACCTAAGCTGTATTGGGTTAGATGTCACCTAACAATGTCTATTTCACAGACATATTAGCAGTTGGCGTGCTGTGTACAAATAACCCTTATTTTGTTTTATTGAACAGCTTTATTGCAATGTAATAAGTGTTACATGCATTTCACCCACGTGAAGTACACAGTTCCGTGGTTCATAGTACATACAAGTATACAGTGTAAAGTCTATGTAAATATATAGTGTGGCTTCCCAGGTGTCTCAGAGGTAAAGGATCTGCCTGCAGTGTAGGAGATGCAGGCTCAATTCCTGGTTCAGGAAGATCCCCCGAAGAAGGAAATGGCTACCCACTCCAGTGTTCTTGCCTGAAAACTCCATAGACCGAGGAGCCTGGTGGGCTACCGTCCATGGTCCATGGGGTCGCAAAGAGTCAGACACGACTGAGCGACTGAGCTTGAGCATGAAATACATATATATATATATATAGTATATGTGCAGCCATCACCACGGTCAACTTCAGAGCACGTTTATCACCTTGAAAAGAAACCTGATACCTTTGGCTATCAGCATTCATCTCCCCAGCCGTAAGCGGTCACTAGCCCACTTTCTGTCTTGATCCACTGGACTGCTCCGGACGTTTCATAGAAATGCTCTTTTGTGACGCGTTAGCGTGTTTCCAAGGCTCACCCGCGTTGTCGTGCGTCAGTACTCCATTCCTTTGTGTGGTCAAATAATCTTCCATTGTGTGGACAGAGCTCATTGTCCACGTATCAGTTAATAGACATTTGGGCTATTTTCACCCACTGAAAGCTTACGAATAATGCTGGTATAAACACCCTTGTACAACTGTTTGTGCAAACGTATGGTTTTCATTTGGGTGTGCAACTAGAAGTTGAAATTGCTGAGTCATATAACTGTGTTTTTAATTTTATGAGAAATTATCAGACTTCTTTCCACAATGGCTGCACCACATTACATTCCCACCAGCAACGTGTGAGGGTCCGGTTCTTCCACATCCTCCCGACACTTGCCACTTTCTGAGTTTTTGATCACAGCCACCCCAGAAGAAATGAAGTGGTATCTCGCTGTGGTTTTGATTTGCATTTTCCTCACGACCGATTATTATTTTTTAAAAGTTTCTATTTTTTGTATCAGAGTGTAGTTAACAGCGTTGTCTTAGTTTCCGATTTTCTGATGTTCAGTCGCTCAGTCATGTCCAGCTGTTTGCAACTCCATGGACTGCAGCATGCCAGGCCTCTCTGGCCATCACCAACTCCCAGAGTTTGTTCAAACTCATGTCCATTGAGTCGGTGATGCCATCCAACCAGCCCATCCTCTGTCATCCCCTTCTCCTCCTGCCTTCAATCTTTCCCAGCATCAGGGTCTTTTCCAGTGAGTCAGTTCTTAACATCAGGTGGCCAAAATATTGGAGTTTCAGCTTCAGCTTCAGTCCTTCCAATGAATATTCAGGGCTGATTTCCTTTAGGATGGACTGGTTGGACCTCCTTGCTGTCCACGGAACTCTCGAGAGTCTTCTCCAGCACCAGTTTGAAAGCATCAGTTCTTTGGCGCTCAGTCTTCTTTATGGCCCCACTCACATCTGTACATGACTGCTGGAAAACCTGTGTGTGTGCGTGCCCAGCTGGGTTTGACTCTTTGCGACTCCATGGACTGTAGCCCGCCAGGCTCCTCTGTCCATGGACTTTTCCAGACAAGAATACTGGAGTAGGTTGCCATTTCCTCCCCCAGGGGATCTTCCCAACCCAGGGATTGAACCCACTGCATTGACAGGTGGATTCTTCACCACTAGCGCTACCTGGCAAGCCTCAGCTTTGACTTATGGACCTTTGTCAGTAAAGTGATGTCTCTGCTTTTTAATACTCTGTCTAGGTTTGTCATAGCTTTCCTTCCAAGGAGCAAGTAAGTGCTAGTTGCTCAGTCATGTCTGACTCTTTGCAACTCCATGGACTGTAACGTGCCAGGATCTTCTGTTCATGAAATTCTCCAGGCAAGATACCGGAGTGGGTTGCCATTCCCTTCTCTGGGGGATCTTCCCGACCCAGGAATCTAAACCGAGTCTCCTGCATTGCAGACAGATTCTTTACCATCTGAGCCACCAGGGCTGCAGTCACTGTCCGCAGTGATTTTGTAGCCTCCAAAATAAAATCTGTCACTGCTTCCACTTTTTCCCCTTCTGTTTGCCATGAAGTGATGGGACTGGATGCCATGATCTTACACAAGCCCCTTCACTATGTCAAGGCTGTGATCCATGAAGGGGAATATTCCTTGATAGTTTGATTAAAAGTGAGGTTGGATATTAATTCTATAAAGAAGAATCTTATTTTTTTTTAATGTAAAATCGGCTTTACATGAGCAGACATTAACACTAGGTACCATGAGGGCAGCTCATAATATTCAATGAACCAGTATAGTGTTGTGAATTACTCCTGTTAGTATATTTTCTTGGGTTTTATAACAACACTCCAGGAGATGGTGAAGGACAGGGAGGCCTGGTGTGCCGCAGTGCGTGGGGTCGCAGCGTTGGACGTGACGGAGGGGCTGAACACCAACAAATACGAGCACAGCCTGGTTTCATTTACTGTAAATGCCAAGACTCCACTGTTCTGTCGAAGTTCTTTCAGATCACTCAATTTCACCAAATTTTTCATGTAAAAATATAGGGCTTGTTTCATTAGAATATTCTGATTAGTGATTTTGAGCTTCTGTATAAAAAAACTTGGGTTCCACCTTCTAGGACATGATGCTCAACTAAAAAACATTCATTTTATTAGACTCACACAATATAAGTGGATCTTGGTAGTTATTTTTTGCTCTGCAGACCTACTGTTTAGGTGCTCTGGTTGTCAGCAGCTACTTGAATTTGTGAATGTTATCTTCAGTATTCTCAACCGCACTGCAAAGCAACGTGTGTAAAAATAAAAACCTAAGATCTTGTGTAAGTTGGTGTGGGATTTAGCAATGTTGATTTCGGGCACCAAGCATTATATCTGCAGTGAATTTACCAACTGATTTTTGGCTTTCCTGGAGTTAATTCACCAAAACACAAATATGTATTTACTGTGTGCCACACGGAAGCAAGCAAGACAGGTAGCTATTCTGGCCTTCAAAGATTTTTAGATTCTGCTTTTGGGAGACTTCTTATCAGGGACTTAAGAACAAGATAATTTTGGACTGTGATTAGTGCAGTGGAATAAATAAGTGTGTGTGGGGGGGGTTGATAACCTTGACCCGGGGAATCAGACCGTGGCTGAGGTGGGGGTGGGGGCAGGAAGGAGATGGCTCTAGAGAGGGAAAGAAGGCCTTCCTGGGGCCACACAATTAAGCTGAGACCTGAGAACAATGAGAGGTCCTGGGCAGCAGGAAAGTTGTCTGAGGACAAGGGGGTGGCAGCTGCAAAGGCCCTGGGGCTTTGGGCTCAGTGTGTTTAAGAAGCAGAGCAGGCAGGTATGCGGAGCTCTGTGTTTTAAGATCTACCAATGGCAACTTTTCCCAGGTAATAATAATAATATGGCACGTCTCCGTTTCAGATGGTGGAATCGCACGTCTTAGGGTGTATGGTACTGGACAAAAGGACTGGACCGCGGGTGACCCCAAAGAACCGTTAGACCTGGTGACCGTCGCCTATGGGGGTGCCTGTGTAGGATTTAGCAATGCACATTTTGGGCACCCAAACAATTTAATAGGTGAGACGATGCTTGAGGAGCTTGGGACATGTGGGCCTCACACTGAGCACCCGGTATGGTATGAATCACTTAAGAGGAAGGGGCCGTCTCAAGCCATATGGGTGGGTGAGGTCCTTCATACAGGATCGAAAGCCTTTAAGACAGGAAGTAAATCAATAGCAATCTCCCTAATTTTGGCTTAAGCAGTTGCTCGGGTGTGAACTTGCTGACGCATTCACCTTAATGGAAACCACGGATGTTGCACTGCTCAGGCGCACGGGGTCTGCTCTGATCACGCCAGTGAATGTTTATTCTAAACATTCTCGCGTTTAGGATAAAATGCGATGGTACTCTGACATACCACCAAACACTGTTTTTGGCAGGAGTCGGCACGGCGACGTCAATGGCAGACGGCTGGGAAACCGCACGGAGGCTGGACAGGCCCCCGATACTGGAGGTGAGATGTGAAAGCTGCGTCCCAGCGCTTCCCAGAAAGTAAAGGTTGTTTTCTTCATTTGATGTCAAGGAGACTGATAGTTTAGAAACCTCTCAGGCGTTTTTGTAAATACTTGCTGCTTCTACATGTTTTCTAAATCTTCTACTGCTTCAATGTGATATCAGAGCCAGACTACACAGAAAGACCTAGAGGTCAAACTTGCTAATTAACGCTGGCTGTTCTAACACATCACTGGAATCATCCCTTTTTTAATACAAAAAAGCTAGAGCATCTAAATTTAATAAAAGCCCATGAGTAAATTTGTTGATCTGGAGAGAAAAAAAAAAGCACCATTTCCTCATCTTTGATTTTTGTGTATCCCTGGGTGAGACCACTTCTGTGAACGTGTGATGGCTCAGCTGTTTAATTTGACCAGTAACTAACTCAAGGTAAGGAAGTAAAAAAGGAAAGAAAACACCTTTCAGTGTGTAAATCATATCACAGACTTAATTGTAAACACCCCTTTCACGGGTTAGTTTTTGTATCACCCAATGCTTCCAAATATAAACAAACTCTCCTCACTAGAAACTTGTGTTTGGAGGCAGGTCATATATTGGTATAGATGTGGTCAAAGACATATCTACTTTGAAAAGTCAAACCAACCACAGGAGCTATTGGCTGGGTTGGATAAACACCCTTTGGAGTACAGCATACTACCTGAGTTCACGTACATGTGTGCTAAGTCAGGTCCAGCTTTTTGCGATCCTGTGGACTGTAGCCCGCCAGGTTCCTCTCTCCATGGGATTTCCCAGGCAAGAGTACTGGAGGGGGTTGCCATGCTGTCCTCCAGGGGATCTTCCCAACCCGGGGACTGAGCCCTGGTCTCCTGCATTGCAGGCAGACTCTTTACCACCAGGGATGCCCTACTCCTTTCAGGAGGAAATGACACGTGCGTGCTAACCTTGTTGCTGGATGGTTTTCAGGATTGCTGTCTTGAATGACAGCAAGCTGACTTAGGTTGTTTCTTCCTTTTTTTAAATTCTAGAATGATGAGAATGGTATTCTCCTGGTTCCAGGCTGTGAGTGGGCAGTTTTCCGATTGGCGCATCCTGGAGTAATAACTCAAATCGAAATTGACACAAAATATTTCAAAGGTAAACGTAATGGCACTAGGAAACCGCTTATAATTGGTGTGCTGGTCATGATGGCAGGAGGCTCCATGCCGCAACTAAATTAAAACTATGAAAAAGAATAAAGACAGCAGGCTCCAGCAGGGGAGGGACTCAGGGCGGTGGGCTGTGGACCTGGCTCTCCACTCACAGTTGTGCAGCTTCAAGCGTGTTATGTGAACTCTTCGCACTCTGCTTCTCTCTTTATAAAGCATTAGATGTGCACTCGACCACAAAAGTCATGAGGTTCTATGAGGCACTAAGGCTCTTCACCACAGGGGCCCTGAACTCCATGTGGAAAAAGCCTATGAAACACTTGCTGGTTAGGTCGTCGAAAGAACGGGGTGGGGGTATCGTCTCAGGGGAGGGATCGCAGGCAGCTTGGTGACTGTTTCTTCTCCGGGCAGTGCTCTACACACATTTTAAATTACGGCCTTCCTTTAGTAAAATAATACTTGGAAAAAGCACCCTTAATATTCCTTATTTATGTTCTTATGAAATAGATACATGTTCCATTCTATTAAGTTCAAAAGAGGTTACTGAACTTCTATAATCGTTAGGTCTTGCCAAGCACCGTGGTGGGTGTCTGATGACTCTTTGGCCGTCTTTGAGTAAATACAGCAGTTTGTATTCATACACTGCATGCTTGATTTTTAAATGTCTTGTGAATCATTATGACCTCACTCAACTATTAACTCTTCCACCAAGGGTCAGTATATATTTAAGGTGAAGTTCATCCTCAATGGGTAGATGTAAACAGTTTTAAGAGGTCTTGATAATTTGAACTCCTGTTGGGAAGACCATGGTTTAGATCTGATTAGCAGCCACTGTTTCCACTTTTCAGCATGACTGGCCCAGGGCAGCTCCTGAAGGTCAGGAGGAATGTCAGTCCTGCTATCTTCTTGCTGTTTCGGATGTTCAATAATCATCTCTAGTGATATATTTCATCCACGGTTCTCTGTGTGGTAGTTTAAAGTCACTTCTTTATTTTTGCAAGGGACAGTTTAGCCAAAATCAGGGTGAAAGTGAAGTCGCTCAGTCATGTCCGACTCTTTGCGACCCCACAGACTGTAGCCTACCAGGCTCCTCCCTCCATGGGATTCTCAAGGCAAGAGCACTGGAGTGGGTTGCCATTTCCTTCTCCAGGGGATCTTCCCGACCCAGGGATCGAACCTGGCTCTCCCGCCTTCCAGGCAGACGCTTTAACCTCTGAGCCACCAGGGCCAGGGTAGAAAGCAGCAAATCCGTGGAGCCAGGGACCCCAAAGTGCAACGTGGCATGGATGCACTGGTCGTGGCCTTGGCTATCTCTGTCAGCCAGGATGATGGTCATGGGGATCGGGAACAAGCCAGCATCCAGTTATAATATCAAACACGCAAGGCCTAATACATACACCCACACACACACGTGTACACACGCACGTACACACATGCACGTATATACACACGTGCACACACATATGTACACGCGCGTGTATATTAAAGACACAGAAACAGTCACTGGGATGTCCTCTCACTGTGCCCCAGAAGCATGCTCACCTCACCCATGCTCACTTTTTGCTGGGTCTTTCGATCTGATTTAAAAGGTCAACATTCCATAAACCAAACTGCGCTGAGTGCAGACAGAGTGGAGAAGGTGCCCTTTGTCTTGTTCCAATAGGTAATTCTCCTGAGAGCTGTAAGGTGGATGGCTGCATCCTGACGACTCAGGAGGAGGAAGACATGGTCAGGCAGAAGTGGGACCTTCCGGGCCATAAGTGGAAGCCACTGCTTCCAGTCACAAAGGTAGTGTGGTGTGCGACCCCTTGGGGTCACGCAGGCAGCCCTCCAGCGGGCTACTTCAGTCAAGGCCGGATTTCAAAGGGTTACAGTTCCACCCCAAAGCTTCTGCTCAGTTGAACTGTGCAATGAATGAGATTTTAAAAACTGTCTCCGCCCCTTTGTATAATAAGATGACGGGCTGTCTCGTCTCACGTTTTTGCATACCTAACTCTCAAATTTTCTTTTAGACCACCTTGTTCAAGCATGCATACATGGAGAAACGTTTCCGCGATGTACTAACTCTTTAAGCAGGGAGCTAGCATATTTAGGGGCAGCAGGATGGGGCCAGCCGTGGGATGGATGCAGGAGGGGCGTGGTCATTTTCAGGTCAGAGACGGGAGTGAGCGCTGCTCCCCTTAGTGAAGGGTGACCGCTCCCATGGCCCCCTGTCTGCTTTCTTTTTCTCACCAGTTTGTCTGCTTACTTAACTATCAGAAACATCACGGGGACCTGAGTATTCATGCCGGTCTCTTTGGGGCATCCTGTCCCCAAAAGCAGATTGCTAGGCGAGCCAAATTATTATCATGGAATAACTTTTCACCTTTTAAGGCCTAGAGTCCAAGTGGATGGGTGGCCTTGGGAGAGTCATCCCCCTGGTCATTACAAGGACCTCCGCCTCCCCTCTCTTTCCAGCTGAAGCCCGATGAGATGCATGTGCTGGACAGCCTGACCCCCGAACTGCAGGACGTCATCACCCATGCCAAGTTCACCATCACCCCCGACGGGGGCGTGAGTCGCCTCCGACTCAAGGGCTTTCCCAGCTCCATCTGCCTCTTGCGGCCCCGCGAGAAGCCCATGATGAGGTTCTCGGTGAAGGCGGGGTTCAGGGCGAACCTCTAACCCACATGGAACCTGTACAGTGACTCAGACTCTTCTTCTGAAGTATTTTCAACACCTGAAACTTAAGTTTCTAGCAATTAGTGTTTTGAAGGTCAATGTAATTCCTGATGATTTAATAAAGTGGTCACTCTCACACACTGGTGACATTTAGTGTCATTTAATGTCATTTAATGGAGTGCTTGGCAGTTGGATCCCTGGATTGGGAGGATCCCCTGGAGGAGGGCCTGGCAACCCACTCCAGGATGCTTGCCTAGGAAACCCCATGGACACAAGAGCCTGGCGGACCCCAGTCCATGGGACCACAGAGTCGGGTACCACTCACTCGTGGGACACTTGGTAGTTCAAAGCCTGGCTGTGGCTGTGCAATAGCAGGGTTTCTTTATTACTTTTTTAAACAGTTGTACAAGACACTGATACTTTTATAACATCGGTATTCTGTGCCTTCAGAGGTACTTTAGCACTTCATACGTAGTCTACTGTCCTGAAAAGTTTGCTGAAGCCCATCAAAGCCACTGGAAAAATATAATCCTAGAAGCATTCTCTGTCTGGGTTGAAGAGGCGGGGCTTGCCTTTACCTGGAACAGGAAGTGACCTTCCCAAGGTCACCCAGGCCCTTGACTCGCTCCTGCTGCACACGAAGGTGCATTCTGAAGGTTACACTTTGGAGGCAGCGCGGCCAGCTGCGCCTGCTCGCCTGGATTCCCACGTGCTCTGGATGGTTCGTGGCACATCCTCTGACCAGCTTTAATTGTCTGGATGGTCCTGTCCGCCATCTCCCCTCTGCTCGGCAGAGCGGGAGGCGGAGGAGCAGGGGGAGGGTCCCGGTGGGGCCCAGGGCACCCTTGGCCTCCCACCCCACACTGTGGCGGGTGCCTCCCTCCGTGGCCCCGAGCTCCGCGGGCCTCACCTGCCGGGACTCGGATGCCCGTCGCCTGGCCTGGCCCTGCCCCCGCCCCTCCCCTGTCTGGCTTGGCCGCCTCTTTCCTGGGCGGCGGGGCAGGTGGGCGGCGGTCACAATTGCCGGTGGCGTCAGCGCGGGCGGTGGGCCCGTGGACCCGGCGCCCCGGGGGCCGGGCTGCCCTGCGGCGGCTGGAGCACACGGGCGGCGGCCGGGCGGCAGCGGAGGTGCGCGGCCATGGGCTCGCGCGCGCCGCACGCGCTGGTGGACACCACGCCCGCCAAGACCATCGTGGTGTACCGCAACGGCGACCAGTTCTACGTGGGCCGCAAGTTCGTGCTGTCGCGGCGCCGCGTGGCCACCTTCGAGGCGCTGCTGGAGCAGCTGACCGAGCAGGTGGAGGTGCCGTTCGGCGTGCGGCGCCTCTTCACGCCGACGCGCGGTCGCCCGGTGCTGGAGCTGGACTCGCTGCAGGCCGGCGGCAAGTACGTGGCGGCCGGGCGCGAGCGCTTCAAGAAGCTGGAGTAAGTGCCCGCGGCCCGCGCGCCCCTGCCCCGCGGGGGCCGCCGTCCGGCCCCCCAGACGGGGACAGCGCCGACTCTGCCCGGCCGGCGCCAACTCCTGGCGCGCCATGCACCATCCGCCTGGTGATCAGGGCCGAGCAGAGTCTGTCCCCGGAACGTCAGTGATGCAGAGGGTCAGGAAGGGGATGGGGAGAGGACGGCGGGCCTGGCAGTGAAAATAGGGCGCCAGGGCGCGCCTCTTTGGAAAGGCGGGAAGCTCTGCGGGGAGAAGGGGAGTTGGCCACACAGAGCAGAGAGGGAGGCAGAGCTGGGTCATAACTGGTCCAGACTGGCGTCCCTGGGGACCTGGGCGCACGCCCTTCCATGAGTGTGCCTCCTGAAGAGTGCTGTGGGCCTGCTCACCATTCTCTATCCTGCTAGATTCAGACCCTACTGAGGACAGGCACCTGGGATTCTGGAAGTTCTGGCAGCTAAGGAAATGCAGATGTGCCTTCCAGCCTCTGAATGCCCGCTGGGAGCAGGGCAGGGACACCCCTGCCACCCCAGCGCTGCAGAGGTCAGGACCGCAGCCAGGGAAGGATGTAGGTGTCCTGAGCAAACAGGCCCATGTACCAATTCCAGAGCCCCCTGGAAAGCCATGATGGAGCTGGCCGGGTTCAGGCCGTCCGTAGTGCTTTGGGTGCCCACCCAGAGCGTGAATTCAGTTCTGTTTCATTTAGCCTGGGGATGGTATTAGTGCAATACCAGTTTGTGAGATCTTTCAGCAAATGGGGTCACCACACTTCTATTCATAGCCTTACTTTTCTCTCCAGGAGTACGTCTGTCTCTGTGCTCTGACAGTCTCCATCGTTTCTGTAAGCTCTGGGTACCTCGTTATACAAATGTCATATCAGTGCAGCGCTTTCTTAAGTTCCTTAACAAAAGCTATTGTGCGCGTCTTCCTGGAGGGCAGCCTGGGAGAACTGGGGAGGCTGCGAGGGCCTTTCCGTGTGTGTTTCGGGGAGATAAGACACAAACAGAAGTAACTGCAGAAGAGAAAGCAGAGACTGTGCGGACAGGCACAGGTGTTGAAGTGCAGGACCTCAGAAAAGGCTTCCTTTAGAGAGCAGAATCCGCCTGCAATGCAGGAGACCCTGGTTTGATTCCTAGGTCAGCGAGATCTGCTGGAAAAGGGATAGGCTACCCACTCCAGCATTCTTGGGCTTCCCTTGTGGCTCAACTGGTAAAGAATTCGCCTGCAATGTGGGAGACTTGGGTTTGATCTCTGGGTTGGGAAGATCCTCAGGAGAAGGGGAAGGCTACCCACTGCAGTATTCTGGCCTGGAGAATTCCATAAACTGTATGGTCCATGGGGTCGCGAAGAGTCAGACACAGCTGAACAACTTGCACTGCACAACAGAGCGGAAGGGAGAAAATCACTTGTTTGTTCGTCCTCCGTGGATTCCCGGGCTGCCTTGGCGTCACTCACGTCTTGTGTCTTCCTTTAGAGATATCATTTCTGTTCCTTACATGTTGTTGACGCCATTTCTTTTATTGTGAAATATGTCCTGTACACAGAGGAGTGTGTGTGTGCTCAGTTGCTGAGTCATGTTCAGCTCTTTCGACCTCATGCACTGTAGCCCTCCAGGCTCTTCTGTTCGTGGGATTCTGCAGGCAAGGATATTGGAGTGGGTTGCTGTTTCCTCCTCCAGGGGATCTTCCCCACCCAGGGATCAAATCTGCATATCCCGTGTCTCTTGCATCTCCTGTGTTGTCAGGCAGATTCTTTACCACTGAGCTTCCTGGGAAGCCCCATATACAGAGGAGTATGTGCAATTTTATGTGTAGTTTAAAGAATAGTAATAAAGCAAGCCTCTGTGTGAACCACGATCGGGATTCAGGAAAAGAGGATGACCAGTATTTTCAAAACCTCCTATCTCCACTCCCATCCCTTGCCCACACGGAAACACTATTTTGGCTTTTGTGATAATCATCGTTTCATAATAATCTATCCCTGAAGGATACATTTTTTCCCAGTGTTTTATGTACTTTATGTAAATGCAATTATGCTGTGTGTATTTTGTTACTTGCTTTTTCACACAATAATATGCTTCTGAGGCTCATCCATGTTGTTGCTGCTGCTAAGTCGCTTCAGGTATGTCTGAATCTGTGTGACCCCATAGACAGCAGCCCACCAGGCTCCCCTGTCCCTGGGATTCTTCAGGCAAGAACACTGGAGTGGGCTGCCATTTCCTTCTCCAATGCATGAAAGTGAAAAGTGGAAGTGAAGTCACTCAGTCGTGTCCGACCCTCAGCGACCCCATGGACTGCAGCCTTCCAGGCTCCTCGGTCCATGGGATTTTCCAGGCAAGGTACTGGAGTGGGGTGCCATTGCCTTCTCCGTCATCCATGTTAACAGCATGTAACTATAGGTCATTTGTTTTCACTGTTAGGTATTATTTTGTTGACTGACATACCAGTTTATTTATTCAATCTGTTGGTAGATAATTGGGGTTGTTTTAAACTTCATGCTAAGTCAGCACACTTGTGCACATTCCTCTACCCATCTCCTGGTGCACGTGGGTGAGACTTCCTCCCGGACAGCATGTGGGTTATCGGTTGCTGCGTGTCCTGTTCATGAGAGCTTACTGGTGGGAAGCAGTGTTTATTGTCTCATAGTTCCTCCTACCAGGAAGTCTGGAGCAAC
Organism: Bos indicus; assembly: GCF_029378745.1. Classification (NCBI taxonomy): domain Eukaryota; kingdom Metazoa; phylum Chordata; class Mammalia; order Artiodactyla; family Bovidae; genus Bos; species Bos indicus. Next base: position 110,855,807 of record NC_091767.1, on the reverse strand, counting down.
TTAGTCAAGTGGTTCTGCTTCAGAGACTCTCGTGTGTTTGCAATCAAGATGCTGGTGCAGTCACATCTGAAGGCCTGACGGGGCAGGTGCTTGCAGGCTCATGCCCATGGCAGGAAGCTTCATCCGTGTCGTGAGGCATCCACGGGAGATCTAGCTGCTGGGTCTCCTGGGCAGGAGTGGTCCAGCCCAAAGCCACAGTGGCTCTTGTTACAGCTGCGTCTCTGTTAGGCTGTCTTCTCTCGCCCTCTGCCTCATTATCTCTCTGTGCTGCACATTTTTACTTTTAAAACTTATTTGCAGAAATAATTTGAATGGTATCATCCCAGGTCACGGTCACTTTAACACAGCTTCAGAGTGTGGGGTGGTTCGGACCACCCAGGGGTCTCTAGGAGAGTGGGTCATGACGACCCCCTGGCTGGCGGGCCCTGAGGCCATGCTTTGTCTGTGGTTCATCCTCTCTGCTCTCTGCTCCCAGCAGCCACCACCCCGAAACCAAAGTGGCCCCAGACACCGGGCTCTTGTCTTTCTATTTCCTGTCTTTCCTGGACTGTGCTGACCCCTCACTACCTTGTTACGTTGCAGAGGTGTGTTTTTCAGTTTGTCCAGTTGTACTTGTTTCTAAGAGGACACGTTGATCAGGGTTCCTCAGCCCACGGTTCCCGGAGCCGAGGTCTTCTCATCCTTTTTCTTTTTTGTAATAAATCTGTGGATGACAGTGTCCTTCAGCCCATGGAAGGTGCTTTTCATTGTCTTCTAACTCAGTGGTCGCTGATGAGAAATCAGCCATCATCTTTCGCTTCTTTGAAAGTAAAGTTTTATCCTTTTTGGCTTTTTGAAATGCACGGGTTGAGTCCGGATGCTGTGCTTTTAGCAGCGTGTCTAAGTGCGGCCTTTCTGGCGCTCCCTGCATCCCGGATGGTGGCGTCGCCAGCTCGGGGGAGTTCTCAGCCAGCCTCTTTGGATGCGCTCTGCCTTGTCTTCCCGCTCTGCTTCCAGTGTCCAAGTGGGTGTGGGCGGGCCTGTTTCACTGGCTCAGACCTCCTCTTTCTCGTCTCTCTCTCTCTCTCAACGTTGTGCTGTAATCTAGGCACTCTCTTCACATAGATCTTCTGATTAATTTTTCTGCCTCTGTGTCCTACACTATCAAACCTACTCATTGAATTTTAAATCATTTAATTTTTCATTTCCAAACATGCTGTCTGGTTCTTCTTTCAAAGCTTCCGTTTTATTCTCTTGGGTCTCTCGGTCCTGCATGTGTTTTCAGTTTGCCTTTTGTTGAGGTCTTGTCCCGCTGTGATCTGTTGGGGATTTTCTCCCGGGACTTGGAAGCGACGAACCTGGAAGAAGGACACGTGGACAGTCTCTCACAAGGACTGACAAGTTTATTTCTGCAGTCGAGCTTTTTTATAGAAGCAGGAACAAAGAGCTTAAAGTATGTGGCCAGCAGAGCGCATACGGAGTTAACACATAATCAGTAGAAACATTTCAAGGACAGCGCGCTCTAAATGACTCATGGGCTTCTCCCACAACCCGCTCTCACAAGTAACATCCCTATTTATTATTAACTCTTGGTGCCCAGAATAACCAAAGGCAGGAGATGTCTTTCTGTCCTTAGCGCAAAGCCGAGTGCTTCTGGCCCTTCGCCATTTTCCCAGGGACTTTCTCCTTTTACGGCTGTTTTGCACTGCGCTTCCCAACATGATCTGCGCCTGCAATCCCACTATTTGAACTTGCCTCCATCTTCTCTTCTTTCACCTGGTTTTCTCCTGTGGTCCTTGCTAGCCTTGTTAGTTTACTTACGTTTTGAATGCAAATGACTCCTTTTCCACGGAATTCGTGTTTTGAGGAGATTCTTTGAGGCCCGAGATAAAAGTGAGATGTTCCGGAGGGGATTTCCATTTTCTTCTCCCAAATGCCCAGGATGCTCCCTATCCAAAGGGCCCTCCAAATTGTCAGTATCTTGAGTTTTTCAGGGCCACCCAGATAGAGGTATTTTGTGAGCTAGCTGGCTTGCGATCTAAGTTCTTAATGGCATATGCAAATGTGCAGACTTGACATCCTATTGCTTTTGAAGAAAAATCATAGACGTCATAGTTGCCAAGAGGTAGCGTCTGGATTGGGGCTTCCCAGGTGGCGCAGTGGTAAAGAACCCGCCTGCTCATGCAGGAGATGCAGGAGACCTCTCATTTGTGGAGAGACTTTCAGGGCTTATTGAAAATGTTTTGGACTCATGGCAGAAATACTGAGAAAGACGTTGAGGTGTTTCTTTTCCTGGATTTCTTAAGGTCAATTATTATATTCTGTAGGGAATGGAAGGTGATCCAGTTCACTGAGCAGGAAAGGGAGGAGGGGTTCCCACGTGGTGGAGACCCTCTGTTATTTTGCATTTTCCGGGTACCTTCACTGCTATCGAATGGATGGGAGGGGTTTGCATGCAGAGTTCAACATGGAGAGGCATTTGGATTTCGCTTCTTCACTACCTTTTAAATCAATGAAGTATGAAATCGGAACCCAGATGTTGGTGAATAAAGCTCTGAAAACTGTTTGGGCTTAATTTACATTGGTATCAGTGAGCTAGCACTTGTCCGAATGTATATTCTGTACTTACTGAGCCACTGAGTGGCTAAAATTAATTTCCACCGGCAAATAAGCTTCTAATTGTGCCGCCAGCGGATGAACTTTGAAGTGCAACCTGATGATATATGAACCGCCCCAGAGGTCTTCTCATAATAACGGCTGTGAAACGGTACATTGGGAAGACAAGCAGCGTAAAATCTACACAAATCCAGTCATCATTCACATTTCCTACACTTTCTGGAATAAATTAATTTGAGATGAGAAATATAATTTTTTCTCTATAAAACAAAATATTGTAGGCTAATAATTACTTAAAAGATAAATGTCCCATAAAGCCTGGAATTAATGATTTGTGGAGAAAGTTGTATTCACAATAAAATGTAGATCAAGGCATTCTGTGTGTATATGTTTGTGTGTGTGCGTGCATGTGGCACATATGTGTGCACACATGCATGTATGCATGTGTGTGTATGTGCACATGTGCATGTCTCAGTGTGCATGTGTGTATGTCTGCATGCACATGTGTGGACATATGTGTATGTATGTATGCACACACATGTACGTATGCGTGTGTGTGTGTGTGTGTGTGCGCATGTGTGTTTGGGGAGACCCTAAAGAATCTGAACTATGGTAGGAGTTTTTCCTGTTTACCTTAGGAGTCTGTTGTTGAGATAAAAAGTGAACGTGCTGTTAAACTCTGGCAGCTTGGTGGCACCCGGGTCTGTCCTCGAGTCTCCTAACCCCCACTTGCACCTGAGCACTAGTCGGGGTGGGGAGGGGGGAAGAACATGTGCAGAGGCCAGCACGCCAGGGGGCAAGGAGTGTGGTCTCTGGGCTGGACAGGGTCCTGGCTGTCCCCGTGTGGTAGCACTTAGCCGGTTGAACAGCCTCGCTGAGACTCAGCCTCCTCATCAGAAGAACAGGGCTCGTTGGTGTCTGCTCCAGTGTGGGTTTTGATGACGCAGTGGACACAGCACTTTGAAATGCCCGGCATGGTCCTCGCGGTGGGCTTCTGTCTTGCTTTTGTTCTCCAGAAGCAGCAAGGGGGCACCTTTCACACGAGCATCTAGGCTCTGCTTCAAGTTCCTGCTCCCCAACCCCCCACACCCCCAAGGAAACCCAGGTCCACCCAGAAACCTCCTCCAGGCACCTGGCTTAATGACCCGGGTCCGCCGGCTCTCTGAGGAATCGCTTGTCCCCTCTTTGCATTCTGTTTCAGTGTTCTTTGGCAGACAATGTGGAGACAATAAATAGCATTTTGTGGCTGTTCAGTCTTTTTGTGCCTTAATTTTCCCATATTTATTTTTACCTTTTGTTTTCCATTTCATGATAATAAGTTGTGTCATGTGGGGGATTAATGTTCATTGTCAAATATGTAATTTGGGGATTCAACCCTAAAATGCCTATTTGGAGACAAGCAGAAGTGTGCGTGGAAGGTACCTATAAGCCAAGGGTGGTGAGTTGAAGATGTACAGTCTCTTCAGTTCACAGTTTTCAAAGGTTTGAATTGGCTGCAGCATTTTATAATGGAGGTGTTCATGTGATATAAAATTTTGGTTTCCATTAAAAAATAGAGGATTTTATTGTTTAAAAGGACTGAGTTTTTAGTTGCCTGCATTTCCACAGGAAAACAGTGCCCAGGAGTTACGCGCCCTGTCGATCTCAGAGGGACCCTCACTCCACTAGCCGCAGACCCCACCATTCCCTAACACCACCCTTTGCAAGCATCAGCTTTCACTTGCCTCCGTAGGTGTCTGAGCTTGTGACTCCTGACTGCATAGAAAGTGCTTAAAAATGTCTTTTCCTTCCATCCACCAACTCTTAGTCAATCCTTCTCCGACTGTGGCTAAAATCATTGTCAAGAACAATCTCAAATATCTAAAAAATTGTTTTAAATCAGAAGGAAGCCTTAACACATATACATTTTAATGTATTCTGTTTTATCCTTAAGAACATCTGCTCTGTCTTTGAGGCATATGGAAGACTCTTCGAAAGTCCTCAGGTAACAGCTGTACCTGTGGGGCTCACACACGTTTGATTCCTCCAGCTCCTTCCACTGTTCACGTTTGGCAGGATGGGGTCCAGGACGACGTTCCATGGGACGTGCGGGACAGTGCAGGTGCGAGGAGCTGGGCGGGCCGTCCGGGTCTCCGCCCTGACTGTGGCGGGTAGTGGACCCTGGATGAGCCGAGAGTGACCCTGTAAAGTTTTCCTCTTTGAGTCCTTCCCAAGGTTCCTCTGTGATTAATAATGTCGTGCGAGGGAGAGCAATGCCAGTTGAGGACAGTGTTCCCGAGTGGCGCCAGCGGTGGCAGCACCAGGTACGGGCACTTCCCTGCAGTGACACTGCTGTCGCACGTGGGCGTGGGCGTGCGCGCCGCTTAGATTTTGGTGTTAAGTCGATATGCAGTGGGATGTGACACTGCTGTCGCATGTGGGCGTGGGCGTGCGCGCCGCTTAGATTTTAGTGTTAAGTCGATATGCAGTGGGATGTGACACTGCTGTTGCATGTGGGCGTGGGCGTGCGCACCGCTTAGATTTTAGTGTTAAGTCGATATGCAGTGGGATGTGACACTGCTGGCGCATGTGGGCGTGGGCGTGCGCACCGCTTAGATTTTAGTTTTAAGTCGATATGGAGTGGGATGTTATGATGCCGAAGACGAGACGCCTCCAAAGAGGCTCAGATTTTCAATCTAAATATCTACCTTCTAACTAGGTTTCTCTCTCTTCTTTTGCAGTTATATTAATATAGTTCCCAGAAAGCCTGCAAAGATGAGGAAGTTGAAGGAAGTAAGTGCTCACTGCCAGCTACTAAAGAGGGGATAAAGTGGATGACTTGGTAAAAATGGAAACGTCAGTGTGGAGTAATTGACGTTTCGTAGAAACAGCCTTTTGTAGGGAATGCCTACAAAGGCAGCTGCTTCTGAAGCCAGAAGTCACTGGGCGAGCGTGTTCTGTCAGAGCACCTCAGTCACCAAGGTGGTGGCCGTGGGCGAGAATGTTCTAAGACTGCCGTTAGGGAGAGAGCAGGTCCATCCACCCAGTTAGTGAGATGCAGTGTGCTGCCATTCATTAAGCCTTTTAACTCCTCTTTAGTTTTGGGGATTTGGAAAGACAGGTGTCAGGAAAAGTTATTTTTAAGTCGCACAATGTTGAAGCTCATTATAATGTTAAATTCAGAGATTTGCTCTATGTTCCCAACATTTCTGTGCTTGAAAGACATTTGAAAGGTCTGCAAGATGGAACCATCCCTCACTCTATTCACATCGCTTGGGTCTTAGCTAGCAAACAAACAAACCGTAGTTCACATGTAAGTTAAAAGAGATCCGCCTTTTTAATGAGCAACAAAAATCACCAGGTGAGCAAGATAGCCTGATGCTTTGTAGAATGCAAGATGATTTTACTTTTTTATTTTATAAATGGGCTTTTGTGGAGTATTTCAAAGGTGAGCTGTTTTTAGAGTATCTGCTTCTACACGTGGTAATTTTGCTGTTAAGTTCTCTCCTCTGTAAAAAGGAGATGAGAATGTGTGTTAGACAATGTGTAATATGAAGATTACATGATGAAATATATGTAGTGTACCAGCACTAAATGTGTCGGTTCTCATCCTCCACGTCCTCTAAATGTCCTTGAACTCCAGCCAGGGCTGCAGTCAAGGACGGCCCAGTGGTGCTCGCTTTGCCCCCAGGCACCAGCCTGCAAACGCGTTTAGCGTTACTTGCCCACCTTAGACTGTCACTTGCCAGGGACGGGGGAAAAGTTCCTGACCAGAAAGCAATTGGCAGTCACCGAATTTCAGAGCTGCCTTAGTAAAGAGAGAGGAAATGTGTATGGTCATCTTTAACCCCTAGGTCCCTGCATCTCCCTCTCCAGGCGGGGCAGGGAGTGGGATTAAACACCAGTTCTGAAGAGGACCTCTCGGTGGTAACTGTTCAAATTTGAGTCTATGTTTATCCTTTGTACATTGCAATGATTTAAAAACATTAGACTTGATTACAGGTAACATTTAGCATTTTAGGACAGGAAGGAGACTTCCTAGAGTATCTCATCAAAGCTCCCTGTTTTCTGACTGAGGACACTGTGATGGGAGACGTTAGGACAAGCCTTGTGTGAAATGTGGGTACCACCCCATCTTCTCCAAGTCGGGCCTAGATTCCAGGGCCCTCACACCAAGGTTGTGGTTGCCCAAGGAACTTTCTAATTGTTCTTTTGAAATTTGCACTCTTTCATTTAAAAAAAAAAAATCTCATTTTAAAGTCATTCTTGCTGAGAAAAATGTCAAAATTGCCGTGCAGAAAAGCTCAATGAGGAAAGCGAAAATCGCCCATGATCCCTCCTCCTGAAGATCAGCACTGTGTGTGTTTCGTCGTGTCCGTTTCCAGCGGCCTTTCTCTGCACAAGTAGCGAATATCTAGCTATCTACCCTCACAGACACACATGTACGTACAGTATGTGTGTGTATATATTTAAAGAGAGGCAGTCCACCAACACACACTGTTCTCTTCTTTTTATTAGTTAAGTATCATGATAGTTTAACCTAGTAAAGGATCTCCTGCAACATGGTTTTTAGTGGCTGCAAAATGTTCCATTATGTGAGTCTATCACAATTATTTAACCCGCTCCCTGTCAACAGACCTTCCATCCTTTTGCATGTTCATTATTGTACCCAGGCACTGGGATGGCCCCCGATAGAGCCCTCGTGATTGTAAGGAGGAGGAGTTAGGCGCACAATTGTAGCCTCTTTAATGTTGACTTCCGGCACGTCTCTCAGAGCATGCGCTGCTTCCAGGGCACACGTGACGGCGTTCCCGTGAGAACGCCACTCCCGCCCTGGGGTGCTCCGTGTCCTGTGCAGTGGGGAGGCCTGGAGGTGCTTGACAGTCACCCCCCAGCCCCCGCTCCTTCGGTAGAAGATGTCACTCCCTGAAAGTGGCTCGTGATTATTGCTGTTTGATGGGTAAATCCTTGTCTTGGTGGGACTGTAGTGTTTTTGCAGCCTCTGTGAGGTAGCTTTGCAAGAGAACGTGGTGTTGAAAGCTCCCCAGACCTTGTCAGAAGTCGAGGCCGTGGGCTCCCCTCCTGTACCCCCTCCAGCCAGCTCACTCAGTGCACACGCTGGGGCTTAAGGATGTTTATGGCAGCATTTATTATTATTATTGTAATTTCAAAAACCTGGGAACCATGTGAATGTCCATCAATAGAGAAATGGTTGAATGGTTTATGACATCTTACTATGATTAGATCCATAGATATGGATCTGAAATAATACCTCTTAGAGTGTTGTGGGGTTTGAGACGGTGATGGGGCCTGTTGTAAGAACTCAGTAAATCATTGAAATTATTACTCATAGTATCTTTAAGTTGGAATAGCTGACCCTACCTGAATTTGAAGTCCATGAATGCCTACCAATTTGAACACCAGTGAAAACTGTTAAAAACACTAAATATAATATACTGTAAGTTTTGGCCAAGTCCAAATATTCAGGGTTTATATGTTTTACTAAATTATTCTGCCTTATTTTGTGATACAGTAATGCAGAGTAGGCGTGCCTAGCTTTTTGTAGAGTATTCTTTCACAGAACTTACATTGTGGTCAAAATATTAAATTAATGCAAAAATTGAAGAAGCTTCTTAAGAGATCTTAGCTTAGCAAAAAAATTTACTTAAAATTAATTAGAATATCATAGCAGTACATTTCCTATAACCATAGAAATGACGTGTGCTTCAGTGTAATGAATCTGGAATTGGATTTCATTCAATGGAGGGACGAGGAAAATTAGACTCCAAATAGTGCTCTTGGGATCTTGAGTTTCGATGATGGTGTCATGTTGATTTAATGAGAATGTCGACGGTGTCCGATTTTTAAAAAGACTTTTAATATAAACATTAAAAAAACTGTCATTTGTGTGTTTGGCTCCACGGGGCCTTCGTGGCTGAGCGGGCTTTCCCCAAGTGTGCCCAGTGGGGCTGCTCCCTAGCGTTGGGGCAAGGGCTTCTCATTGCTGTGACTTTTCTTGCTGTGCAGCGCCCGCGTTGGGGCCCACAGGCTTCACGAACTGTAGTTTGTGGGCTCCAGAGCTTGGCTTCCGTAGGTGTACATCTTCCTCTGAACCCCGTTATTTTGTGTTCCCTTTTTCGGAGAACAGAGTTGTACACCCAGTTCCTGAAACCAGAGACCTGTTCTTAGTTTTCCCGTCTCCCAGCTGCCCTGCGCCCCATCCCTCCCCTCGCCCCTCAAGCCCGTTCAGTTACTCCTCCGATTCTTGCTGACGCTGACCGCACCCGAGCTGCTCCTGGGAGCCCTGTGCCTTCCGCTGGCCTTCCGGCATGCTGCGCTTCCCTTTCCAACTTGATCACCTCGGTTCCCTGGTGCAGGCACTTCCAGGCCTGCCTCCTTGCTCCCGGGGGGTGGAGACTACTCTGCTAACCTTGACCTGGCCTTTGCGTTCTCCGTCAGCCCCACCTCTCACCACCCCTCCCTCTGAGTCCAGGATCTAGTCCAGCGCTTTCTGTTTCCCAGAGACCTTGTACCCACGAGGGTGTGTCCAAAGTCCTCTCACCAGGATGTTGCGTAGATGCTGCTCCCCCAGCCTCATTCAACATTTCTTCCCACCCTCGACTGCCTGGCTCCTTCCTGTAGTTCAGCTCTCAGCCTGGATGCAGCTTCCTCCAGGAAGCCCGCTTTGTGTCGCTGTGAGGAGGGGGTGCACCTGTCTGTGCCCCGTGCTGCCCCCACGGAGCCCTCACCACAGAGCTGCGTGTGCTTGTCCCCTTGTTTCCAGACTGCCCCTTCAATGGCCTGGGTCCCCATGCGCCCAGCACTTCCAAGGCAGGGTGTGATGCTCACCTTTGCGTCTCTAACACTTAGCACAGTTCCTCCCGTGGTGGGCCCTCCACAAATAAGGCTTAAGTAAATGAATGGAACCATGGCCGAGGGCCTTCTGGAGTCTGCAGCCTGGCAGAACTTGGACCAGGTACTGTCGCTGGGTCGGTTTTACTTGAGGCCCCGCTTCTGAGTAGGGACTTCCCAGGATGGCCAGCTGGCTGCATGAGTCAGTGGCCACCTGATGCTTTGTGATGGTTTCTCTGATTGCGGACTCAGCAAATCTGGAGTCGTTCAGAGCACCAGTTCCAGCCTGTAAGTCCATTTGTCAGCAGGCAGCTGAAGTCCTCAGATACGCAGATGACACCACTCTTATGGCAGAAAGCGAAGAACTAAAGAGCCTCTTGAGGAAAGTGAAAGAACAGAGTCAAAAAGTTGGCTTAAAACTCAACGTTCAGAAAACTAAGATCATGGCATCTGTTCCCATCACTTCATGGCAAATAGATGGGAAACAGTGGAAACAGTAACAGACTTTATTTTGGGGGGGCTCCAGAATCACTGCAGATGGTGACTGCAGCCATGAAATTAAAAGACGCTTGCTCCTTGGAAGAAAAGCTATGATCAACCTAGATAGCGTATTAAAAAACAGAGACATTACTTTGCCAACAAAGGTCCCTCTAGTCAAAGCTATGGTTTTTCCAGTGGTCATGTATGGCTGTGAGAGTTGGACTATAAAGAAAGCTGATCACCGAAGATTGATGTTTTTGAACTGTGGTGTTTGAGAAGACTCTTGAGAGTCCCTTGGACTGCAAGGAGATCCAACCAGTCCATCCTAAAGGAGATCAGTCCTGGGTGTTCATTGGAAGGACTGATGTTGAAGCTGAAACTCCAAAACTTTGGCCACCTGATGAGAACTGACTCATTGGAAAAGACCGTGATGCTGGGAAAGATCGAAGGCAGAAGGAGAAGGGGACAACAGAGGATGAGATGGTTAGATTGCATCACTGACTCAATGGACATGAGTTTGAGTAAACTCTGGGAGTTGGTGATGGACAGGGAGGCCTGGCGTGCTGCAGTCTATGGGACTGCAAAGAGTTGTACATGGCTGAGCAACTGAACTGAACTGAACTGAGCTGAGCTGAGCTGAGCTGAAGTCCATCCTCCAGGGGAGCATGACCACGGGTCAGCTATGGGGCTTTTTGTTTGATGTTTGGCATGAAGAAGGCTGTGAGGGTGTTCACAGAGGGTTGTCGGAGCAGGATGGGGCCAGGGAGAGAAGGGAGTTCAGGGCAACAAGACAAATAAGATCCGCTGCAGTTGCCTGGGCTCTTAGCTCTGAACTTTAGGCGCTTTGCTGAGCACTGGACAATGCGTTCACTCACTTTGTGTTACTGGTATCTCGAGCAAACCTATGTCAATGCACTACTTTTTTTTTTAACTTTTTTTTTTGCCTAATATATATTTTTAAATTTTTATTGAAGTGTATTTGATTTACAATATTGTGTTAGTTTCAAGTGTGATTGAAAAAGTGATTTGGTTATGCATGTTTTTTAAGGTTATATTTCATTATAGATTATTACAAGGAATGGATATTGTCCCTGTGTCATATGGTGAGTCCTTGCTGCTTATCTGTTTTATGTATAGTGGCTTGTACTGGTTAGTCCCAGTCTCCTCACTTATCACCCCACTTTCACCATTGGTGCCATAAGTCTGTTTGTCTCCTCACTTATCACCCCACTTTCACCGTTGCTGCCATGAGTCTGTTTGTCTGTGAGTCTGTTTCTGCTCTGTATGTAGATTCACTTGTATTTTTTTTTCAGATTTGACTTATAAGTAGCATCATAAAGTAGTCATCTTTTTCTGTCTGACTTACTGCACACGCACTGCTCTGATCTGCATTGCATACGCGGACAGACAAACAGGCTTAGGGAAGCGAGACAAACTGAGCAAGCTCACACGGTGATAAAGAGACGGAAAAAGTCCTGGAGTCAAGGATGACTCAACAAGGCTCCTAAGTGCTATATCGACATAGGTTCAAGTGCCCGTTTTGCTAAAACCTATAATAAAATATTTTTGATGGCTTATTATAGCCAGGACACTTAATAGCTGTGTGTTCTTGGGAAGATTGTATAACCTCTGATTCTTTGTTACCTGGTTGTTTTGAGGATCAGACACGAACGCCTATAAAGGTCCGAGTGCAGTGCCTGGTGGGGAAGGCACTGGCACCCCTCTCCAGTGCTCTTGCCTGGAAAATCCCATGGACAGAGGAGCCTGGTAGGCTGTAATCCATGGGGTCGCTAGGAGTCAGACACGACTGAGCGACTTCACTTTCACTTTTCACTTTCATGCATTGGAGAAGGAAATGGCAACCCACTCCAGTGCTCTTGCCTGGAGAATCCCATGGACGGTGGGAGCCTGGTGGGAGGCTGTCTATGGGGTCACACAGAGTTGGACACGACTGAAGCGACTCAGCAGCAGCAGCGCCTGGTGCACAGTAGGCATCAACAAACCATCCGTGCTGCTTTGGCAGCCTCGACAGTCTTCCATCATGGACACATGATGAAGTTTAATGACCCTGGTTAGTCGCTCAGTTGAGTCTGACTCTTTGCAACCCCATGGACTGTAGCCCTCCAGGCTCCTCTGTCCATGGGATTCTCCAGGCAGAATACTGGAGTGGATTGCCATTTCCTTCTCCAGGGGATCTTCCTCCAGACCCGGGGATTGAACCCAGGTTTCCTGCATGGCAGGCAGATTCTTTACTGTCTGAGCCACCACCTTCAATAAAGAGCTCTAAAGCCCATTGGGTCCTGCCTCTTGGGGCAGATGATTGACTTGAGTCTTGAACCTGTCACCACCATCAGACAACAGAAAAGCATGTTTGTCTGACACTTGTTAGGAGATTATTGTATGGAATACCGGGGGAAAGGTCCAGAATCATGTATTTAATTGCTGGAGCCATTGAATCAGGCAGGTGATATTGGGGTTAATGAATCATTAACACATAGAAAAGCAATTGGTTCATTGTTTCTGTAATTTTATGCAGTCAAGCAGAGAGCTGCTTCTTAGGGTACCTGTACCTTAATAGAATTTTGCAAAGGATAATTTCTGTTGTTTTCTTTCTAAACTGGGTCTGCAAATTCATGGTAGTTGTTGATATTCATGGCATTGGTTTTGTGGCTATTAGTATACGAGTATATATAATTTTTAAAATCTGTTTAGTTTTGGCTGAGCTCTTTGTCGCTTACCGGCTTTTCTCCAGCTGTGCCGTGAGGGCTTCTCGGCCTGGTGTCCTCTGATGGAGCACCCGGGTTCAGCCGCTGCAGCTCCCAGACTCTGCCCAGCATGGAGCGCAGCTTCCCTGAGCCCCTCTGGGGTCTGTTCTGTTAGTGGAGCTGCCCCACCTTTACTTAGATTTTGGGCGGAAGCTGTGTGTCATGTCGGTGTTCAAGAAGCATCTGTTAGCTTGACCTGGGTTCTGGGCTTCCTTTGTCTCCTTGCAGATCAAACCGGTGGTGCACTGCGGCATGAGCGTGCCTTCCAGATGGCAGACGTTCCATCGCACATCCCGACAAATAAAGTGAGTCCAGTGGCGGCGGGGGCCCGAGTCCCTTAAAGACAGTAGCCTCCCTACTCTGCCTTCCTCCTCGTCCTCCCCCTGCTCACCCTGACGTCTCTTCCATCTTCCCGGAACCTTCTGTTCGATTCCACCTTGCAGGTGCCACATGTTCTCTCAAGAACCTTGATTTTGGAGAAGCAACCCCATTGCCCCACCGCAGTTCTCGGGTCACGTGGGGGCAGGAACACGCAATTTAGTCTCCGTTTT